>NC_134710.1:69338700-69666914 GCF_043290135.1 Rhipicephalus microplus
GCGACCGCCTTTTAAAATCCTCCGCAACCCTCAGCATCTCATCCAGGGGTGCGTGGACTTCAGACAGGTGTGTGAGAGTATGATGCAATAAATAATTATGAAAAGGCTTTGGTATACACACGAATAGAGACAGCATCAACATGACCAAGTCAACAAGAATGATGCCCCATCTTCTCCAAATTACGCAGCAGCGGAGGGGACGAAGGAAACCCTGCTTAGGCCAATTTTGTAGCAGAAATTAATTTACGCAGCTCATGAACTGACTGATGGTATTCATTTACCATCACCAAGTCAGCTCTATTCATAAATATCAATTTGATGCCCAGGCCCTACTGGCACTGTGTGTACCTGAACAATACTATAATTGTTCTGGGTGATATCATACCTGTACTGCTGCTGATTGTTTGAAGACACTCCCATAAAAGCCGTAAACTGTAGACTGTGAATACAGTAGACTCTGAGTAAACAGAAATCTGTTAAATGAAAGGGCTGCTTGAATGGAACAACTTCCTCTGATATGATTGGTTTCCCACTTGATTGCTGCAACCCACTTCACCTCTCAGTAAATGGAACTGCTGTTAAATAGAACACATTTTCCCAGTCCCTTTAGGTTCCGTTTAATGAGTCTACTGTAGTTTGATTTGTTGTGCAGTCATGGTGATGGCACTGCGCGTTACTCAGTGGATGAAGATTCAATGTCACTATGTCATTGTCAGTAATGCTTTAAGCAAATCCTTCCAGATATGCGTGCTTGTGTACAACTCATTCACTCCGAGTGCGGCTCCCTAATAAGAGCTTTAAATTTTTGTTTTCACGCCACACAGCCGTTTCATACTTCGCTGGCACAGATGCCAAGAAGCGATCAACATGCCTCGCCTATTTCTTAGCAATGACCAAGCTTGGTGACGACTGTTTTAGTAGAGTAAAACTTCGTTAATTTAGAGTCTGTGGGACCATGAGAAATCTTTGAATGAAGCGGGTTTTCGTATTAACAGAACATAGAAAAAGTGGCATGCAAGGAACTTGAAATTATTCGAAGTAATCAGGGCTGGTTGTTAACTGTGCTGGCTAGTTCGCGGCCCCAAGGGATATGTTTTCCAGCAATACCTGGTCTAAATTTCGCTTCAAACACATGGAAGCAGTGGGCCTCACTGCTGCCACCGAAAAAAAAAGAGACGCTGACGTGATCAGCTAAAATGTGTGTCTGCAGAAAACAAGATATCTTTACTGCAACAAGGTAGTGAAACGAGGGCAGAATGTCACCAAGGCCAGCACGTCATGATGCAATTTTCAGCATATTCTTTATGGTAAAATAAATTAATATAGTAATGGCCAGTGTGGCGAAATTTGCGATGTGTTTTGGCTGGAAAACATAACCATTGAAACTTTCGTACCGAATGTACGAAGTGGACGTTGCAGGCAAGAACTGCATCAGCAGTGCAAGGGTGTAAATTGCTGGAGCAACCAGAAATTGGAGGTTCGCATACATCACGACTTACGTCAGAATGTCTTTTATTAATTTCGTTATATTCCCAGAGAGAATGGGTAAATTGGTTCCCCTTTAAAAAGTTGTCAGTTTTAAAGCACCCACATGGCTCATTATCGATACCGGGGCTTGGGTGGACCAGCCCATGTTTCGTAGAAGGCGTCAATGTGAAAGGTTGCTCTTATGCCAGGACAGTTTGTGAGCAGCATAAGCAGCGTGACGGGGCAGAAAAAGAACTCCTCGGCGCCGATGGCTGGTGTGGAGCCCCAGACCTGGACGAGGTGCGATGTGAGAGGCATGTGCGGAACTTGAGTCGTACTCTCCGTCTGCAGCACCAGGTCGTGGTACAGGATGAGCCGGGTGACCTTGGAGAACCAGTACACGAGGTCTACCAACCGGTCCCTGCGTGGCCCGAGTTTCTTTAAAAGGCGTAGCACTGGGCTGGATGCACAGCTGGGCCCTGGGGGCCAAAACTGGCTGCACTCTCTCGGTGCATGTAAAACACTGAGACGCTCTCACTGCAAGGTTGAACCCAATTTATTGACATTTGTAGTCCTTGAAGGCACACTAGCACCATTTAGAGACATCAAAAAAGCATCATTTTTATGTTTTGCTATGCATTATCCACACTCTCCGCACAATGAAGTCCGACAAAACGTCCGACAACACTGATTTTAAGGTTTTCATCGCTGAGCATCCGCAGGGCAGCTCCACTGCGATGGAAATCATCCCGATGTCCACATAATGAAATTTATTGTCTCGTGACCTATTATTATTTTACACAATTAGCAAAATAATTTCAATGTCAATAAACAGGTAAATATGACACTCAAGTCATCAAAGTTAATTGCGGTAACTGAATAATTAGCACCTGAAGAGCTTCACAATGACAAAAGGCCTCTTTTCGTCAGCGATCTATGAGCAATGCACGAGTCACCTTCGCTGGTCATTTTCAAAACAGATGCTGCGAAAAATTTGAAATGGCTGCCTAACTAAAAGAAATTGCCAAGCACGTGCCGTTATCCGTTAAGCAATACATGAACTTGCCTGAAAGCGAGTGAGCCTTTAAAATGTACAAGGGGGGATATTATCTCAAGTGGATAAGCCAGACTAATACGAAAAGGATACGGGTTAAAAGGTCACTAAAGCGAAACAAAGGATCAGTTTATATGGATAAACCACACTCTAAAATCACTAATGACATTATTTACCCATCATAGGCTTACCTAATAGTGAAGAAAACCGACGTGAAAGTTTGCTTATTAAATTTGCCACTAAAATTCTCATGTACGCCTGACTCCTGGATTTAAAAATATATATTTTATACTTTTGAGACAATGGCGTAAGGATTTTTCATAAAATTAAATGTGTTATGCCTCTAGCCCCCTGAGCAGATAATGTAGTATGGGGGGAAAGGTCGAAAGTTCCCAGCCCACTAACCCATGCATTTCTATGGAAGCGTGGCTTCGGAACTTTTGAACAGGACTGCACATTTTGACAGATTAGAAACTGAACTACGTAGGCCCTAGGAGAGGCCACCAAATCTATGACGGCGAGGTGATCGATGCGGGAATTCCAAGGTGGTGCTTCCACTGGCATTTTCATTTTAGCATTTTCTCGCTTACAAAACGTCTTCTTGCTGCAAGCATTGTATTTTAATATAGTGAAAGAATAACTTGCTAATACTTTAAAACAGTTCTTTTTAGTGTCCCTTCAAAAGAGGAAGTTGAACTTTACAAACAATTGAGAGTTTTAACATATCTAGTATGCACAACGGCGATAGTATATCACAGATACCGAGTGCTGGCAGCTATACCTTACAGTGCTTCAAAGAATCACAATGTTCTACAGACATATTCTATACTTCTGCAAGTGCTCCTAAAGAAAACACCCTTTACAAAGGCAACGTGTTCACGGTTGCACGATGGCCCAAAATGTCGACTGTGACATGACGCTGCTGAAAACAGCCAGAGCACACCACCTGGCCCAACCTGTATGAGGAACGGAAAAACTTCCCGTAATTTGCTGGCAGTTAGCTACGGGGCCAAAATGATGCTCACTCATTGACATGCACAAGTACAGATATTTCACCTCGCGAACCTATTTATCCGCATTCGCCTTTCTTTCCTCTCAATCATGTAGCGTTTTTCTTCCGGCCAGTTGGACCAATAAACCGAAACAACTGCTACAGTGATAACGCTGCCTTGCCCCCGCCTTCTATTTCTCACAGTTTCGCAATCTAAAACGTTATTTGCTGACCTGAAAGGACTTCGCACTGAATGTTGAATATTCACAGCATATGCCATCCTTACCATGGTTACCTATGAGACACAACAACGGGATTATGTGCACAGCACTAAAGTTGACATAGGACGGAGATTGAAGCAAAACCTGCTGATTAAACTTTACTATCTTAAAGGGGCCTTGAAACACCTTTTCAATTAACCATGGAATGAACTCTCTGGAAGAGCTTATTGTCTCACGAATTAAACGGCTCAAAAATTTAAAAAATCCATCTAGTGCGAGTAGAGTTAGAAAGATTCGTCACATGTAGCGATTGCATTCGCTTCTCTCGTCCCGACGGAAGCGCTGGAAGCTAAGCAGGAAGGCATGGCAGGCGCAAAAAAAAAAAAAAAAAAACTTCACGAGCACTTCTTGACCTTGAGTACTTTTTTCTTTTTCTTCGAATGCGCGGCTTTTTCAATGTGATCGTGCGCGCACGCGTGGACAAGTCGCGGCCTCCCGCGGCAATCGCTGTAACGACCGAGCGCGCCATGTTGAAATCAGCCAATGGTTGATAGATGGGCTTACAACGAGTGATTTTTGGGCTTATTCCGTCATTTGTCGAAAGAAGAAGGAGCAATGTTTAGCTGATAATTTATCGTGAATTCCAGGCCGGTGCTGCGCTGTAATATTTGGCTCGGGTATTGTCAGGAGCCTCTACTACCGATCGGCAGCGCTTTCTTACCATGCTCAAAAAGTGTTGCTGGGCCCCTTTAAGCACACGAACATATCCCCTTCGAGTGCAAATTATGATGCACTGTCTATTAATGAATCAAATTCACGTACACTGAAACCTCGTTATAACAAAGTTAGTTTTTACGCGAAATTATGTTTGCTATATCCAAAAACTCCTTATGAAGGTTTATTCGTAATACTATATCTATTGCAAGACTATTTTTCATTTACTTCTTCATAACCGATATTTCGTTGTATCCGCATTCGTTATATCGAGGTTTAAGTGTAGGATAATTCCAAGGCACACAGCATTAGATTCCAAGAAAGGAAATGAAGCAATGTGTTGTTTTGTATAAGTTCCCATAAATATTTGTAATTAGCATTTAATTAAATATTTATATATACTAGCAGTCAGGTTCTATTCTGACATAAAACAGTGAAAGGCTGTGTTGAAAATGTGTGCGCGGATATTTTGTGGCTGTGTTAATTTTGTGAAAGTAATACTTTTGATGTTGGTTCCGGAAGGTAGCACATTGAGCAACCATGGGAACATTGTAGTGCCTTCACCAAAACAATCGGTTAGTCACACAGAGCACACTGAGATCAAGTCAAGACATGTTGACTATAGAGGTTAGGTTGTCTAATGAGCAATGTATCTTGATCCCTTTTCGCCCCAAGTCGACACAACTAACGTAAACAAGATGGGTACACAGACGTAGCCACCGCTGCTAAAGGGCCTATACATACGCCCAAGTGAGTGAGCACTAGCACAACAGCCACACACGTTTATAATGATAACATGGGCCTACATTGTGAGACCGTAGTAAATCTGGCAAAGTTTCGCTGACAGTCGGCGCTTGTCTCTGTGATTTGTTTCTGACCACTTTTTCACTCCAACAGTTCCACATCTTGCTCCAATAATAACGTCCCACTGTGATAGGAGGACGACACCATGCACTGGCAATCCCAACTAAAGGGCTACAAAGTTTTGCGGCCGAGATAGCCTGTGAGATCGATTCCCGTGAACATGCGTATATCATCAGCAAACATCAACTGCGAATATAGCTTGGAAGGTATTTTGAATCAATTTTGAACTTTGTGTGAGCGATCGACTTCATCGCTCTACTGACATTCTCAAAGGGGGACCCTTGGGAACCCCCCAGTTCTCTCACGTTACCGCGCCATAGCAAGTTATGAAGGCCGCGGCGCACGAGTTGAACATTTTGTGTTTGATGACATTGCTGCCCCGTTTACTCTTTGAAAAGCATTCATGATGCGAACCGTGCAAAAGTGGGTCACAGTTCTGCGTGCTGACATGGTAGAGCATTTCACAAGCTAGGTGGTGAGTTTCACCCGGTGGCTCGTTGTACTTGAAACAGAAACTGGTAAGTGATAACAAGCCTGTAATTATTTATCTGTCATGTGCTGCAGAAAAAGAAGTGTATGACTAACAGGTTCCTAGGAACACTAGCAGCAAAAAAACGCTAGGCAAAAATTTTTGTGTCAGTATCCCTTAGGTACGACGATTGGGATCAAGTTTCTCAGCCATCGTTAACTCTCTTCTGCGGTTTGTGTACAGGAGCCAATCACAATAAAAAAATTCAGTCCGAACCAGGCCTGATCACGACGAAAAGTTCCTGTGTAACACCAATGTAAGAAGCCCGCACCACAGTGAGTGCAAGCTTACCTATTGTGCACGATAATCAGCTCCGGTGACTTGAAGACGACATCCCTCGCAGCAGCAAGGAATCCCTTTGTCGACTTCAGCTCAGGCAAACCGGAGAATAGCACCGTGGAATAGCACTGCTTGGCGAGGAAGCCTCGGCAGTTTGTAAGATCTTTTTGACACATTGTGAGTACAGATCGGCCGGTGTCCACCGTAAGAGGCTTAGGGACAGAGTGGCCGTTTGGCAGTGGCTCCTTCAGCTTCAAGACGATGAGATCCTCGCCATTAGTGAGCTTGTCAGGCTCACCGATGTTCTAGATGGCTTGGATCATGTCTTCCCCATAGCTCATGGCTGATAAGTTGGTGTCAAGTCTTTGTTGAGGGGCAGCTCTAGTTTTCTATTTGCTATGAGGAAAAAGAAAACATGCATAACGTTACATGAGTTATAGTACAAATTTTTTAAATGGGCAAAAAGTCTGTCCACGCTTCTTGCGAGACACAGCCTAACACTTATCAATCAACACATATCAATATGGTGCTAATGTTGCTCTCTAGATGTTGTAGCTCATATTTCTCAAAATGGCAAGAAAGTTTTGAACATTTAAATCTTGAACTTGGAGTAACATGTTCAAGGTGTTACAGAAACGCTGCTACTCGGTGCGCCACTGGCGAAACTGTATTGTCATATTGGGATCAAGTGGAATCGCTTCGACAGCACGGAGCCTTTGTGGTACAGTAGCCTGGTCATAGCACAAAAGTTCTTCGTGTAGAAATTTACAGTAATAGGTGATCTGAGGTCAGAACCCTTTCACCCCCCTATTTACGGACATACCGTCACGTGCAAAGCCACACAGTCATCAATGGCCAGCACTAGCAGAAGCGTAACCTGGGGCTACAACCTTAGTCGTTAAAATTGCTTCTTAGCTAAGTCTAGCTTGACCGACTTGTCCAACAAAAAGTCTTACTCCCAGAAAGACAAGCTGCACAATTATTTGGAGTGCGTCCCTATCGAGAAAATGGGGCCAAGCAACGCTTGATTTGTGTGAGACAGGCCAACTACTTTCTTTTTTTTTCTATTGCATTGCACAATGCCCCCTCCAATCTTGCTCTTATTGGAACGTCATTCCCGTGCTTAGCAGCACAACACTTCCGTTGCTACGGACTAGATAGATATGCGAGGTTTAACGTCCCAAAACCACCATATGATTATGAGAGACGCCGTAGTGGAGGGCTCCGGAAATTTCGACCACCTGGGGTTCTTTAACGTGCACCCAAATCTGGGCACACGGGCCTACAACATTTCCGCCTCCATCGGAAATGCAGCCGCCGCACCGTTGCTACGGACTACAGCGATGGTCATGCGTGAAACAATGAATTGCAATGATCAAATGTGGTAACGCGACAATACAAGTGACTCCCATATAACATTAGATTGCCACATCAGAAGGACTCGCTCACTGAATTTAGTGCCGACCGGTTGTGCCCCCGCGATCTCCGACGACAGCGCAGCTCTGGCTGAGCGACTCGCCCTCCACCATCTCCCGACGCCGTGAAGCTCTCGCTGAGTGGTGGCCCGTCCTCGCACTCCAGCGAGCGTGTCCATCTTTCATATCTTCTCCTTATTTCTGTATGTGGGTCTCTCTGTCCCAAACTCTATCCCTATCCCTTTTAATCTCTCCTGACCCCCATCCCTCGTGAGCCACTGTTGAGGTGTCGCATATGATGGAGACAGTTACGGGGCTCACTTTTATCTTCTTTTCTCTCTTTTAGGAATCACTTACACACATCAGAAAGGACAAATGGCCAGAAAGTCCACGACTAAGAAGGCCTCAATAGGATCTCGTAGCAAGTTACAGAAATACGGTACGCAAATACGGTAGGGCAGTACGGCAGCGCTCTTACTTTCACAATGCGTCCCCCGAACGACAGGTTCCTCGTAACCAATGCGTAGGCTGACAAGCTACAACGAGGCGTGACAACCCCATAGTAACTTTTTGAAAAGCTGTTGTGCTGTTGAGGTGCCTTCACTGTCAAAAGATCGATGACCGGAAAAGAAGGAACGGTAATACCGCTTCTGCTTTTTTGTAATACCGTACCGTATTTCCGTAGCTTGTTAAAGGGCCCTTAAAATTGGAAACGGCCCATACAACTGCACGTGATCAGCGAACCATCGAGGGCCTCATTTTTTAGTACTCCCACGTGTCCGTACACACCACGCTGCAGGGTTTTAAGCGAACCATGTCACCACCGTTACCACCAAAATCTCATAACTCATAGAAGCTTGAACTTACTCAGGCAAGGTTCCTTTTGGCGTTGCATAAGTTTCGCGTTGCAACAGGCCATGATGAGTGCGCGCGCGCGCATTGGATTGGCGATCGGCTAGTGGCCTCACCTCATAGAGCTAAAATTCAGACTCTTGGCTAGAAGGCACCATACTATAACCATATGACTATAACCACCATAACGCTGACTTTTTGGAAAGCTTGCTTTGTTTCCATCACTTTTCAAGAGGCGCTAAATATTTTAATTGAAAATATTCATAATATTGCAATATAAATCATACGCCAGTGTGTTCACCCGGTATAAACAAAGCAAAAGTGTGATGTTTATAATAAGGATACATTGATCATTTATGTGAATTGCTGCGTGCAAAAAAAAGGCGTTTTTAGTTTCATTACTAGATGACGCGACAATCGTCGTACAGTAGTAAATTGACGGGTAAATACTTGGAAAACAGCAGGGGGTCAAATCAAAAAGAACTATCGGTTAAGAAGAAGGTGAAGGAAACGAAGACTGACATGTGGAGAATTATGATTAAGAAGTCCGCACTAGAGATTTATCGAACTTTTGAGCAGGAAATCGCCAAGGAAAGGATCTATGATAATACACGGGGTAGTTCGCTACTGTTTGGGGCCAGGACGGGTCTACTGCGAACCAATACAAATCGGGCCAAATACGAAGGGGTAGACACAGTATGCAGTGTGTGTGGAGAGGGAGAGGAAACTGCCGAACACTTGATAATGTTCTGTAAAGGGCTTCACCCTATAGTTCAGGATGATGGCGCAGAGTTTTTCAAAGCACTGGGGTTTAGAAACAGGGAGGGCAAAATAGACTTTAAGTGGCTAGGACTAACTAGAAGGAGGTGATCTGACTAGTGGCTAAAGTCAAGACGCGAGTGAAAATTAAACCCTTCACTGAAACGTACCAGTTCTCAAGTTCACTATTTAAAGGAGAAAAAAAAGATAAATCTAGTTTTTGGTTCGCTAAGTATTACGGCTAGGTAGCGTTAGCCGCCGCCCGATCTAACGGGTACATCCCACGGAGCCTTCCTCCATGGGAGAGGCCATAACGCACGGAGGGGCCTCTCCTATATTTTTCCTTCCTCCATGCAATAATAGGTTGGCAAACTAGGATGGGTCGTCAAGCCACAGCGTTTCTAGGACGACCCTGAGGCCACACAGTGTAGCCAAAGACAGTTATGAAGGGGCACAAATATTCAAGCCACACGGAGTCCGTGGGAGAAGAAATCGACGTAAGCACAAGGGCCGAGCTAAGTCAGACATAGGCTATATCAACATGCGGGGTGGCAGGACTAGAGTAAAGTGGGAAGAGATAGAAGAGCAGTTGAGGCAGGAGGAGCTGATGGTATATGGGGTTGTGGAGACACACCTTCGGGACATGGAGCAACCACCTTGCAATCTGGACTACGTATGGGAATATTGCAATAGAATAGCAGGCAGCAAAAAGGGGGGTGGAATTGGTGCATTTATACATAAAAGTATTGGTTGGCGCAGAGTCAAGCAGGGATGCATGGAACATTTATGGTTAAGAGGGGAAGTAGCTGGGCAGATGACGCCGCTTGGTTTGGTGTGCTTGTGGATGGGAGAAAACATTAGAGGGGAAACCCAGGCAATGGTGGAGTGTATATCAAAGGACATTCAGGAATTAGGAGGAGAGTGGGAGATAATAATACTAGGAGATATGAATGTGCACATAGAAGATATAGATGGGTATACTGACCCAACCGGCAAAATGATCATGGATATGTGTGAAAGGCATGATTTCATCATGTGCAACAATACTATGAAGTGTGAAGGGCAAATAACATGAGAAGTAAGAAGGCTGCAGTCAACGATAGATTATGCCCTGATGTCACAAAGGATGTATGATAGGCTCAGGGGAATGCACATAGATGAATGTGGCTCCAGAAGTCTGGGTAGTGATCACAAACGTATCAAGCTAAGTTTTGGAAGAACAGTGAAAGTGGGAAGGAGACAAGATGAGCAACTACAGGAAAATTTTTATTCAGGAAGGCAAATAGAAATAGCTACTAAACAAATTGAGAAAGTAATCACTGAGGATACTAAAACAGTGTGGACATACAGGAATCTAATTAGACTGTTTGAGCTAGAGCTTGCTAAGGCACGTGACAAGTCACCCCAGAAAAGAAGACACAAACCAAAGAGTTGGTGGGTCGAGAATGTCAAGAGAGCCATAGCAAAACGTCAGGAAGCCTCTTGGGAACACAGACATGCTAAGCAGCGGGGTGAACCGACAGATGATGTTGAAAGAAAATGGGACATCTTTCTAAGCTCTAGAAGGGAAGCATCCCTCCTGATCAATGAAAAAATTAGAAAAAAGGGGGTCAGTGGCTGGCAGAAGTACATAAAAAAGATAAAAAGGCAGCTGCGAAATTTTGGAACCATCTAATCTCCCTAAGAAATGAGACTAGCCAAGAAAGCACCTTTTGTCCAGTGCCTACGAACAAACCTTAAAAATATGCGTTTTGCCCAACTCGGCACTTTAGTGGTCCCCCTCAACCCATCATATAAGGGCTCAATAGAGCACTACTTTGGGTTAGTTGGTACAAGCTTCATATATGTAGCAGAAACAAGGGGACACTCATGAAGGCACAAAAGTTGCACCTACCCGTTTCGAGAGATTTCTTTTTTTTTCTTTGACTTCCACAGCATACATCAAGCACCATAAAGGCACAGAGACCTCTGAAAAAACATTGTAGGTCTTACAGCTTGTGACTTGGTTCAAGACTGACTGTGCATTGACAGTTGATTCAAGGCGATTTGATACCATGGTAGATGAATGATTTCGTTGGAAAGGGCCGGATAATGGTATACATAACTTGTCAAAAAGAACCAAACATGCACCCTTATAATGAGGAAATATTGACATCAGTGCGACATTTGTTTATGTATGCCAGGCTCACTTGTGGTTGGATTGTAATTGTAGAATATGCAAATTTAGTTGTTTTGTGTTATAAAATATGTCATACGAAGATGTGCACTGCATTTTTCACTAGTTTGATGATACGTATGGCTTTTCCAGAATTGTAAGTTTGTCCCGTAGGAGTTGATCATAGTCCAAAATTTTTGAACAAGAAATGTGAAGGAAGTTTGCTTAAAAATTTAAAGTTCTTTAGCAACATTACGTCTAAATGCATACTTATAAGCATTCAACTAGTGTTTTGTGGAGTGATACAGGCATTTTTTTTTACAGTTGGATATCCAATTCAGATGGGCACTGTGCTTAGAAGCATCAAAATTCGAGATAATACAGCAATATAAACTGCAACTTTTCATTATATTTCTGGAGCTTTGGTGGTGAAAGGTCTATATTCTTCTGAAGCAAACAGTTTTCAATATCCAGTGTAAAAACATGCAGTTAGTTTGCTACATATGTAAGTGAAGTTTATTATTATTTTTATAAACCTGTGCAATTTCTTTGAAGCATCTGCTCTGGGGGTAGAAATAATCAAGGAGTAGCCCAAGGCTATGTCCTCAGGCTGCTCTTTCACAGACATATGAAAGACTTTCCACTTAATGTGTTGTCCAGTACAATATATGTCTTTTTGCAGATGGTGTCGCACCAATAACATTCAAAAGACAGCTCTACTCTCTAGCACGACCTCCTCCTAATACAAGAATGGAGCGGCAAATTGTGCCTGAATGTAAATAAGATGCTCCCCTGAGTTTTTTCATCAGTGTCATAATAATGTAGTGCATTCCTACCCCTAACTAAAAGTCACATTTTAGCTCAGTACAAGGCATCTGAATATCTAGGAGGGCATGCATCTAGTGACATGCCTTGGACTCATCATATTAATTAGTTAATGAATTCCTCCAATCGGTTATTTGGTAATTATCTATGCCAAAACTTGTCTTCAGCATCATCTTTATCCAAACTAGCTACATATTAGACCTCAATTAAATTCAAGCAAAAAATGACTGTACAATTGATAATAACCATCAAAGTAACGTAATTATTTCTCTGAAATAGAGGTCTAGAAAAAATGTATTAGATTCATTCTTGTGGAAGACATATGAAGTCTTTCATCTCTAATACCTAGATTGTCTTTTCTCTCGCACACCTCTCACTGCATATGTGCTCGACAACCGTTTCACTGCAGATTTTTAAATTCGTTACCCCAGAAAACTCTATCAATATTCCAGAGAATGCTTTTCTCGCCACATGCATGAATAAAATCGCTGCGAATCTGCCATGTGTCTATCAGTGTTCCATTTTTTGGCATAGTTCCCAACAATGTCATGTCCTTCTATCTGATAATGCCCTCATTACTAATATATTTCACATTTCAAATTTAGCTTTGAAGACCATCTGTAAATCAGCAAAATCTAACTCAACAAGCCATTCGTTCAGTGTGCCTGCCCCTCATGTAATGTTCCACATCAGAGTCTATGAGGTATCATGAATAAATAGGTGAATAAATGAACCGATATGCAGGTATGCAGGCACCACTTATATTAGGCAGGTACATATTATCCAACCTTGTGCCAGGGTAGGATGGCAAAACAAGATCAAGGTTGGGTGTACAGAATTTGATACAATGTCAGTTGTATTACCAGCTGTAATAATCAGACAGCAGTATGAATTGATGCCATTAGACCTTTTTAGAATAACTCTGCACCTTCCCATAAATCATAGTTCCTTACAAAATTTCCTCTAACGGAGACGTGCATGGCAACATATGGGAGGACAGATATGCCGGCCTCTCAAATCACTTGAACACCGGGCACATCAATCTTCGTTTGCAGCACATGCTGCATGTGTCTTACCCATAGTATTCTTTGTTCATGCTGCTTCATTTACGCATCTTTGAATGAACCCTAAACTACATACCTCCGATATTTTTTAACGATACGAGTAATAAACATGCAGATTGTGTGCAGGATACTCTCGCGATCAACGATTCTGCATGTGGCAGTGCTACGAGCCACTGGCGCGCCACAAATTCCAAGAAACAATTCCTCTTCCTCTCCTGCTGCCATTTGGGCCTCCGGGTGACGCTGATAACTTGATTATTTGATGCGCAGAACATTGATGGTGTGATTGGTCGAACAATTATAAGAGCCTACGACTTCCGTTTGGTTTGCAAGCAGCTCTCCGCGCTGCTTGCTGTTGTTCGTCGTGTTACCCACGTGCGTGCGCGCACTTCAGACTGCTGCCCGTAACACAGGGTCCATACCGGCACGATTCATATTAGCACCGTGGGCCAGCATGGCAGCAGTGACTAGCCAACAAGCATGCAGCTAGTTGACGGAGTCGACCGAGGGACGGAGTCTTGGCTACCGGCAGTGCGTCGGCAATGGCGTATGCCACGCGAGATTGAGAGAGACACTCGGCGAGAGAATACCAACGTAGGGTAGCGAAGGAAAGGGGAAGGAGTGACATCGCCGCGTTTCTACTATCAAATGCGTCTAACTCTGTCATTACGGCACCGTTTCGGAAAATTCTCACGGCTCCCGTGTTCGTGATACACTCATGCAGAACTTCCCCACTGCAACTGAATTTCGACCTCTGGGTGGTTTAGGGACTATTTAAAGCAACGCTTGTATTGGTGCACAAACGTTGAATAGGCTGGCATTTGGTGTACAACAAAAATCATCATAAAGAAAGTGCAAGAGCTCCCATTCTTCTCTTGTGCATGCTAATAAAAAAATGTGAACATGAAAACTCACGATCGAGCCTTATGAATCCAGATTGATTCCTATACAAGGAAAAAAGGAAACAAAAAAGTCGGAAGTTAAGATAGACAGAAAGAAAAGATATGCACTGAAGAGAGAGAGAGAGGGAAAAATAAACAGAAAGAGAGATACAGAGAAAGGGACAGGGAAAGAAGAAGACTCATTTTCAGAACCAACAGGCAGCACATACAACAGACTAGGCAGAGTTTCGGATATCTGTAGCACATTGTAATTGCTTGTCTTCTCGTCTTGACGACAAAGTCCGAAGCTAAGTCAGCGGCTGACTTATCTATATGCAGCTCACGATGCAGATTAGCCAGTGGTTGTGAAATGGGGTATATGGCGTCATTTGTAGAAAGAAAAGAGAGTCGATTTGTATGTATCTGAATTGTAATTTTAAGGCCGCATGCTGTACTATAATGCTCGTGTGTTCTCAAGACTCTCGAGTATACCGATCGACAGCATTTTCTGACTATGCTGAAAAGTGTCACAGGCCCCTTTAAATCTTTTCTTTCACTCAACACACTTTTCCCCTCAGGACACACCTGCGTATCATATATGGTTATTTGTGCGAAACCCTAAGTGCGGCAAATAAAATGAACATTGTGCCTAACCCAGAAAATGTGCGTGCACCTCATTAGGAAACACAACGACATAAAACCTATATGTTTTTGTTTAGAACAAATTATGGAATATATTTTGCTTGAAACATTATATACACATTCCAGCTGCACCTCTACATATGGTTGTCACTCACTGCTACTGATCGGATTCATAGGACTTTGTCTTCCACATAGAAGCTATGCCTAGCACATTCAGCTAATTCTGTACCATGCTCGTTGTCTGGTGATCGTTGTATATATGCACGTCTTGCGCTTCAAAGTTCTTGCTGCTCTTCCTGCACTTGGCAGTCACCTGATCATGACAGCTCCCTGGCACTTACTACTCACTCAGCAATTTCAATGAATTATTTGCATTAAGCATCCATGAAATCAAATGACACGACACACTTCCCACTTGGAGGAGATTCAATCAATTGTTTGAGGCATGTTTGAGAGCCCCTGAGAATTCACAACGTACTGCCCTCGCACACTTAGATGACATATATCTGTGCAACACATCTGCACACAATCTCAAACTTTCACATGGCTTAGATTACATTACTGGACATTGAAAAAAAGTTAGCGCCTCTTTCACGCATAAGGCGCATAATGAGTCACTGCAGAGTTGGTGAGCTTGGCTATATAGCTTTTACTCTTTCACCTCCCAACTGAATATTTGCTTGCTCCCTTTTTTTTTGCATCTGTTTCTTTTTAATTGCTAGCTCTCTCTTTTTTAATTATTTTATTATTTTTTCTCTATTTCTCTCCCTCTTTCAACTTTTTCAATCTCTACTTCTCCTCCATACTTTTCTTTACAGCCCTCCTGTTAAAATATGGTAATGATCCCAAACCCAGTTGGACTTCGAGGAAGCAGCCCGGAACCACGAGCAGTCGAACCAACTGAGCTCACGCCAGTACATCAGCGCTCCAGCTGTCTGCGTGGTGAGCTGCCGGAATTTCCCCTGCCAACAGAGCCTAGAGTGTCTCCAGCTGCCTCTGGAGAGAGTACCGAATGTCGTCTCCAACCGCTGCCGCACACGTCGTTTCGTCTCCAGTCGCTGCCACGCATGTCGTTGCGATGAGCCACGGATGTCCGACCCTTTTCATGGCGATCCTCATGAAGACACCGAGGATTGGCTGGAGGGTTTTGAGCGCGTAGCCAACTGCAACGGATGAACCGAAGAACGGAAGCTCCGACGTGTTTATTTCGCGTTGCAGGACAGCGCACGAACGTGGTTCGAAAACTATGAAGGTGCCATTCGGTCGTGGGATGATTTCCGATGGGCCCGGAGCTGCTGGCCATATACCCGAGTACAGACTGCAAAGAAAGAGCTGAAGCTGCCTTGCAAGCAAGAAACCAGCGCAACAATGAAAGCGTCGCAATGTATGTGGAAGACATGTGCCGGTTATTTCGCCGGTCTGATCAAAATATGAGCTAGGACAAGAAACTTCAGCACCTGATGCGTGGGGTGAAGCAGGAGATTTTCGCTGGTTTGTTCCGATGCCGCCCGCGGAACGTCGCTGAATTTCGCACCGAGGAGACAACGGTTGAAAAGAGTCTGCAACAGCGAGCGAGGCACGACAATCGAGATGTTAACGTCGCATCCGTAGACGCGGTGCCAGCAGTCTTCGGGAATGGCATCGACGTATTAATAGAGCTCATTCGATCGGTGGTTCGAGAAGAGCTCTAGAAGCTAAACGGCCACCCCTAAACGGTCTCGTCATTAGCGGAAGTTGTTCGGAAGGAGGTGAGACAGGCAGTCCGTGAGCAGCAGCCACAAAGCCAGCCTGTTCAAGCGTCGGTTCCGATGCAGCCCGCAGTCTCGTACGCCGAGGTGCTGAGAGGCGCCCCTGTACCTCCTTTCGTCGCCCCTGGACCTTATTTCACCGCAGCAAGCACGTATCTGCCAAAACCTCGAGTCACGCCGTCCCCAGCCGAGACGAGGATCCGAAAAGCTTATATACGGCGCACACCTGATCGAATTCCGCTTTGTTATCACTGCGGCGAAGCTGGCCATCTTTACCGGATGTGTGAATATCGCCGAGCTGGACTTCGTGGTTTTCCCGTAAACTCTGCCTGACCACGGAATGGGGAACGACGTTTTGAAATCGAGGAGTACTTGTCAATGTGTCAAGGTGCTCGCTTCTCACAGCAGCATCAGTCTCGGTCGACAGCGCCACTGAGGTATCGGTCACCAAGTCCGCGCCCATCTTCAAACTCTCCGAGGTAACTTACCCAAAGCCCGCTTCGGGAAAAATAGAAACGGCAACCTGGGGAGGTAAGTCCGCTGCCGACGCAAGAAAATAACCTCCAGTGCCGATTTCAAAATGTGATGATGGACACGAGAGTACGTGCGGAAACGGTAACGTTGCTTCTGATTTGTTGGTAATTATAGACGGCTACGAAACGACTGCTTTGGTAGACACAGGCGCAGACTATTCCGTCATGAGCAGGGGACTTGCCAGAATGCTGAAAATAGTGCTGACCCCTTGGATAGGACCACAAGTGCGAACCGCCGGGGTACACCTTATCGATCCGGCAGGCATGTGTACCTCTAGTGTCGGGATACGCGGCTTCACCTACGTCGTCAGCTTCATTTTCCTGTCGGAGTGTTCAAGAGATGCACTTATCGAAATGGACTTTTTGCAGGCCAATGGCGCAGTGATGAACTTACAGAAAACGTGCGTCTCGCTCTTGACGAAACACGCCATCGCGACATTCGAAAGTGAAAAACGATTCAATGCGCTCCAGATTGCAGGTGATGATGTAACAGTACCTGCAAGATCCATCTTAGTTGTCACCGTAAAAAAATATGTGTACAACGATTATGAAGGAATGGCAGAAAACAATACTGGGCTATTACTCGAGAAAAGGATCTGTGGAGCAAGAGGTATTGTACGACTGCGTGATGGGTGTACGAGTGTCTTCCTGACAAATTTCCGAAATGAGGTGCAGCATCTTGCGAAGGGAACTGTTGTTGGTCACTTGCACGATTACGTTCTGATTATGGATTTGAATTCTTCCGAGACTGCACCACTACACTCTGACGGTATAGATTCCATACTCCCATCTATCCACATTGAAGCAGCCCTATCACCGAACCAGAAACAAAAATCGAGAGCCTTATACGGGAATACGCCTCGTGTTTTTCCACGTCATCGAAAGTGCAAAGAACATCCATCACCAAACACCGCATCATAATCGATGAATCTGTTAGACCTATTTGCCAGCACCCGTGTCGAGTGTCACGAAAGAGCTAGAGAGAAGTCATCAGAGGACATGTTGAAGAAATGCTCAGGGACGACGTAATTCAACCGTCGGCCAGCCTATGGGCCTCACCTGTAGTGCTGGTGAAGAAAAAGGACCAGACCTTGCGCTTTTGCGTTGACTACCGAAAATTGAACGTCGTCACAAAGCGGGATGTCAATCCCCTTCCCAGGATCAATGACACCCTTGACAGACTACGAGACGTGAAATTTTTCTCCTCTCTAGACCTCAAGAGCGAATACTGGCAGATAGAGGTGGACGAACGAGATTGCGAGAAAACTGCTTTCGACACCCCAGAAGGGTTATACGAGTTCAAGGTACTCCCATTTGGCCTTTGTTCCGCACCCGCCACATTTCAGCGGATGATGGATACTGTGCTGTCCGGATTAAAATGGCAGTCCTGCCTTGTTTATATCGATGACGTCGTGATCTTTTTGGCCACCTTCGATCAGCATGTGGAACGACTACGGACTGTGCTCGAAGCGATTAGTTCAGCAGGGCTGACGATAAAACCCCAAAAGTGCCATTTTAGTTTTCATGAACTGCTTTTCCTCGGTCATGTGTTTAGCTCTTAAGGCATTCGACCTGACCCCGAAAAGACAGCAGCTGTAGAAAAGTTTCCTAGACCGACGGATAAAAGGGCTGTGAGATGATTCTTAGGACTTTGTGCCTATTACAGAAGATTCATCAAAGATTTTTCGAAAATTACGGAACCAATAACCCGACTGACTAAAGAAGACATGCATTTCACCTGGACAAACGAGCAAGAAGATGCGTTCAATGACCTACGACAGCGACTCCTAAACCACCCCGTCCTGGCACATTTCCACGAGGAAGCCGAAACAGAGATTTACACGTACGCAAGCAATTTGGGACTAGGCGCCGTCCTTGTGCAGCTCCAAAATGGAGAGGAAAGAGTGGTCGCATATGCTAGTCGCACTTTTTCGAGAGCTGAAATAAATTATTCGGCGACGGAAAAAGAATATCTGGTGGTAATATGGGCCATACAGAAATTCCGACCGTACTTATATGATAGACCATTTCGAGCAGTGAGCGACCATCACTCACTGTGCTGGCTCGCAGGCCTAAGGACCCTTCTGGGCGACTTCCTAGATGGAGCCTCAGGTTACAAAAATAGAATCTGCACCATTGGAAGATGGAGACGACTTTCCGTTTCTTGGAGTCGTCAGCACAGCAGACATGACTGAACATCAACAATCTGACACGCAGTTGCTTAAACTGATCAAGCATCTGGAAGGGCAACCCGTGCGCATTCCTCGAGTTTTCGTCCAGGGATTGTCCTCGTACCTGATGAGAAACAATGTTTTATACAAGAGAAACTTCGAGCACAGCAGTGAGAAATTCCTACTCATCATTCCTTCGGCCTTGCGACCCGAAATCCTGGTAGCCTGCCACGATGACCCAGCAGCAGGACACCTCGGAGTGAGTAGAACGTTGGCTCGCATCCGCACCAAGTACTACTGGCCAAAGTTACTGGATGCTGTACAGCATTATGTAAGGACATGTAGAGATTTCCAGAGACGCAAAACGCCTCCATTAAAACCTGCAGGATTTCTCCAACCAATCGAACCACCCGAATCTCTGTTTTAACAAGTAGGAATGGATCTACTTGGTTCATTTCCTACGTCATCAAAGGGCAACCGATGGATAGTAGTGGCGACCGACTACTTAACCCGGTATGCCGAGACAGCCTCTCTCACAAGGGGCACGGCTGTAGAAGTCGCTGAATTTTTCGTCACTAACATTGTACTACGGCATGGTGCCCCAAAGGTGGCTACCACGGATCGAGGAACATCATTCACAGCCAATCTGACGCAGTCCATTATTAAACTTACCCACACATGCCATAGGAAAACAATGGCTTACCACCCCCCAACGAATGGGCTGACCGAGCGACTCAACAGAACTCTAACCAATATGTTGTCCATTTACGTCGACTTGGAGCACCGTACGTGGGACAAGATACTGCCGTACGCCACTTTTGCTAATAATATTGCTATGCAGGAGACGACTAAAGTGACGCCATTCCAGCTAGTCTATGGTCGAATAGTTACCACACCATTAGATGCAATGCTGCCTGTAGGCGACAATACAGAGCACAAGCCTGACATCAGCGAATTCATTCAGCGAGCCGAAGAAGCACGGCAGTGTGCGCAACATCACATAAAACCACAACAACGCGTGGATGCAAACCGTTACAACCTTCGGCGGAGAGGAGTCGACTGCGCACCAGGCGACCGAGTTTGGATTTGGACTCCTGTGCGGACGCATGGCCTCTCCGAAAAGCTCATGCGCCGCTATTTCGGCCTTTACCGAGTCCTTCGTCGCGTCAGCTCCTTGAACTACGAGGTGTCACCGGAAGGACAAGTGAGCTCATCACCATGCCGAAGGAGCACAGAAATCGTGCATGTATTCAGAATGAAGCCATACTATGCCAGGCAATGAACATCGAACTATACACATCCAATCATGAGGAATACCTATTTGTCCAATGGAAACCACGTATTCAGACCATCTCAGCAATACTGCTTTTACGCATCGGGACGATGCGTTCTTTGAGGAGGGATAATGACGCAAGGCAGACGCAGTATTCAAACTACACGCGCTAGTTTGTGCGCCCCTTAAGAGAACAGCGTCCCTAAGATGAAACAAGAAAATTCCGTGACGGCGCGCGCCTCCTCAGCACGGGATTTTGATGAAAAAGAAGTGAAACCCTCGGAGATTCATCGCTTTTGCTGATCGCCTGTTAGAAACGCCGCTACATTTTCCTTTACTTTTCGAGCACAAGTTAGCCCCAATAAACAGTTATTCGTACACCATTTAGATTGTGCGCAACAATATATGCTATACTATAAAAGGCTAGGTTGTCTGCTAGCATTATTGAATAGCAGAGTGGTAACCTTTGCATTTGAATGTCCCAGCTCAAAAAAATTTTCTTGCCGAGAATTTCACTTTTTTTCTTACTTTCTGTCTGTTTCTTTCTTTTTTTTCTGTCTCACCTCTTCCCAGAGGGATAAAAACACCGCCATGATGGGCTGCGCGCGGGAGTACGAACACTAAGGGCACAGCCTTGTCAATGTATTTTTGAGGGGAGACGCCAATTTGCACAGCCCAAAGAGGACTATGGCGGCGCCCAGGGAGGCGTTTTTGAAAAGGTCTATTCTACCCATTCTCCTGCTCATCAGAATTATGACATGCTGCACTGGATGAATTGGCATGCCTGTTATGGGAGCGAAGCTGGAGAGGAAGAAGATGATAAAGGGACCATCGGCTGGTTGATGGTGATAGTTTTTTATCTCCAACACATGGCGAACTTCTAGCATAACAGATCTATAAAAGCTCTACTGTGCTGTAAAAAGAAATAACTCTCAAGCAGATACTTTGCTATTCTCTTGACATAGGCGAGGGCACAATGCATTTTCTCGACCTATCAGCATAGCAAAGTATCTCATATTACAGATCTGCATAGTAAATCTACCTGCATATTAAAGTACCTAAAGTGGCGTAGCTATCTGCAGGATAAAGTATCTGCACAGCGGGACATAGTAATAGTGTAGATAGCTAGGCCAGTTGGCTTTCACGCTGCTTGCTACCATGGGCATAATGTAGCTTATGCCATGCTGTGATAAGCGTCTCAGTGGGAGTGGCAACTGTGCAAAGTACCTTGAAGGTATGTTAAATGTTCCAAACAAAAGAGTATTTAATTTCACTATGGTTCTATTTTTACAACCTATTGGGCTCTGAAAAAAAGGTAGCCCTCACACGTAAGGTTAAAAACCACATATCTGTGATGAAATAAAAGTGCAATGTACATAGAGCCACAGAGATATGTTACATGTTCCGCCTGTAGTTTGCACATACTGCTATAGCAATCACTTTTATATTGGCATAAAGAGAAAGTAAAAATGTTTATTCATCTGCTTTTTTAAGGTGCAAAATATATGTCTCATGCAGAGGCTGCACTGACAAAATGGTGACAAAAAATATGGTAAAAAATTATTGCACATACACAGAAAATAGAAAAAAAAGAAAAAACTGCAAATGCGGAATGTTCTAAAGCACTACTGCCGCAACCAACATCATGTCTGACAACAAAATGTGCCCAACGAAATGGGGAGAGTCAAGATGGGTGGTGGCGTGGTGTATGATGAACCACTCACACCTAGCTCGATCATTTTTCGTTCACTCAGTATGCAAGAAAGTTTAAATAGAATAATGTATGGTTGATTGAATGTCAACTTTTTAGTCTATGCCAAAATACACTTGTATGATGTCAATATCTCTAGGTAATTGTTAGACTGACAAACGTATTGATTTTTACATTTATATTTACTAAGGAGACTGACAACTAACAAGCCAGAACGTGTATATGGATCTTTATGTATGCTGGGATACCCAGAATTGAATAAAATGCACTTTGAGATTAAAAATCGTAGCAGCTGCCCTGTGGTGCCGCTTGGTGGTGAAGCCTTAGTATTGAGTTTTGGAGTCATTAAATTGCCGTTGTTGCTTGCTGATGTGCATAAAACGAGGCCTAAAATTACAGTAGGTGTATAAAAGACATCCTCACCTTCTTTGCCTATTGCATTGTAAAAGGAGTTGATACTGAGAAGTGTTTTCTTCACGACATCCTAAAATTAGCATTTCACCATGGTGCGCATGCATACAGCATCACAAGTAATTTGGCGCATGCACTCCACCATGGCAGAACCCGGTGCAGGTACACTTAACAGCTGTTGGCCACTGTACGCAACATGTGCAGCATATATTAAGACTGCATCGGCAACAAACTTTGATTAAAGATGTTTCATTGCTTTTCCCTGTTTCAATTGCGTGATTAGACACTCTCACACTCTCAGTTGTAAGCTCTGAATCGCAACAAAATAAACAAGTACATTAAACATTGTTGATAGTCTTTTCAAGGTATGGGACTTCTAGAAATTTAAAAAGCACAAATACAGCATTTGTAGGAAATAATAAGGCCCGTAGAGTCCACACAACTCTTAACACAGAGTAAATAAGCGATAATTGCATAGCTGGTAAAATCACATTTATGGAGTGAAGTAGCCAGCTGCACTACATAAGCTCTCATGTTTTGTGCTCATAATCTGCCAGCAGGGATAGAAACGATCATACTTCAACAATATTTAATTTGGTATGGTAAATAATTCAATATTTTTGCACACCCTTAGAATATTTGCAGTGTAGGAATCTTCATGATGCATATAACTTTTCGTGTTGGCTTTACAAGTTTTCTGCAAAAAGCTTGTGTGCCATGATGATAAAATGTTTTAACAAAGCCTTCATAGAAACTGTTCTAATTGTTCTAGACTAGTTTTTTACAAAGTAATTGTAATATTCATATATATTCATTTTCTACAAGCATATTTGTGTAGCTATTTGATTGATATATTAACCCCTATTCGGCCTATGACCACTTGGAGTGTGGAGACAGGTTGTTAAAAGTGAACTTACAGGCTGTACAGAGTAGACGAAAAAATCTGGATTATTTTTGCGCGAGTGCCAGAGCATGTCAGTTGAAAATAAATATGAGATACATATTGCAGGCTGGGGCTGTGACTAAAGGCATGTGAACATGCCTTTTTGCCAGAACATGCCTTTTTGCCAGTACTAAAGCATTTCATGTTGAGAAAAGAGTGATGTATGTATTATTGACACATCTGTTAGAACTTCCAAAGGTAGAAATGTTTCTTGAACAATGTTTTGTGATGCTGCTTGATGTTAAAGGACTGTGACATAGCACATTGCCATACTGTGCAAGCGTCCGATTTCTTACATATTTGTTGGCAAAGCGACAAAAACAGATAGATGCAAATTAACACGTCATGTGTTTGTTGTCTTATGCGAGTCTCAATCATTCCCTCACCGAAGCTATGCACCATCTTGCCAAGTTATATACCAAAGTTAAACTATTGCAATGTATGTGGCATCATTGACACAAGCAACAACAGGAATTATGCTAAAGCTCTTGTAAAATCGCAGCCTGAAGATGACAACCAATTTACCTCTGTTGGGAAAAAAGTGCTAAAATTCGGGATGTCACTATTTGCATATGTTGTGAGTGCTTCAGTGGAGTCTTATGAACTTGAAATGGTGGTGCTCCCAAAAAGAAACTTTTCTCTCTCTACTGCGACCAACGTGGAAAAAGAACTATGCAGATTAGTATAAGTAAAATAGATCACAGTTGGGAAAAGTTATGTCGTGCCTGACACTATAAGTGAATGCAAGAGTACTTATATTAGCAGTGCTTTGGAAGTGAAATATTATATTCAATAGGAACTTCAGCTTGCTCTGCAGTGGTGTTGCTGTAGGGTGCACACCTCCGTACTGCTGTGGCAGCATTTGCTAGAACTAAAGCCTCTTCTATAGGGTCACCACATTCTTGTACAGGAGTCCGACAGGTAAGAACTATTGCAGGTAACGCGAGCTGAAGTGGTCACTGTTCCTAAGCGTGCACACCAGGTTTTAATTCCAGTGTGTCTGATAGCTCCAGTAGAGTACACATCACGACGCCTGGAGCCATCCCTGCGTGGCCCCAGCTAGATCGACTGTGACAAGCGGTATACTTTTATTGAGACAACTGCATGGGGATGAGAAAAGGACATTGTGCAAGGAAATATTTTCAAGTAAATGTTAGGACTTGCGGTGAGGGGATTATGCAAATGTCTGATAGGCCATCTTGGAATGAACAAGCAACTTTTGTACCTAGTCTCTCCTCTGTTAGTGGAGTCTGAAAAACATTTGCAGTACAAGTTCATGGCTACGGAAAGATGATGGCCAGGAGATGCCCTACTGAAATTTTGACCTACACCCTTTTTTCGTGCCCTTCCTGGTGCGCTGGAGGTTTTGCACCATAGGTACCAGATCCTTGAGTGGGTACACCTGAAGGGCTTATGATTGAGCTCACTCTTATGTCTGCTTTACCTAATGGCCAAACCTGGTGCTGGAGCTTGTTTGCCCAATAAAAATTGTTATAAGAAAAGAGGCTTCATGTATTACAAAAACAAAGCTAGAGACTGAAAGATTACCATGACATATCCTGTACAAAGACCTCACCTATGCAGTCCGCTAATGAGCCCCAAATGGCCTTTGTGGTGTGCCTTATTGAACAATAAAAAAGCATGTAGCTCAATTGATGTTATCTTTTTTTTTTAATTCAGGAAGTTCAGCTTGAAAAAACTGGGTTGTCATCAGTGATACTACATACACAGTGCATAAAACCAGTGAATATAAACTGCAATGATGGCACCAAAAGTGTCAGCTTCATAATGGAATTCACCCTCCTGGAAGCCTCATTTGGCATTACTCTCTATGCATTATAAACAAAGTATTTTGATAACTTCATTGCTTCTTATTCCTCAATTCATAAAATCCTACCTCATTCATGGCTTGCTGCGAACCCAGTAATTATTCACCTATGAGATATGTTACGAAAAGTGACCAGCTCATTTAAGATATCTACTAGCCTTAGGGTTAACTTAATTAAATAGAGGCTTTAATAAGCACTGGCTTTATTAAGTGCCCATCCTGTCAATAAAGTTCGAGCTTGACAACTTTATAGCCATCTTTTTAAGACTTTTGATGACTGGGAATGCAATGCATCTCGACACCTGATGACAGCCACTTGCCTAATTACCACCCCATCTAACCCACAAGCAGCCTCTGTAAGATGCTTGAACATGTACCATCATCTTGGGTTGCCATGAGTTTGCTGAAACCCTCTTGTTCTTAGTTCTGGCAGAGCGGGCTTCTCAGAAATCAATTTTTTTTTTTTGCAAAGGTCAGCTTATTGTTTCATTTACAAACTGCACGTTTAATTTTTAACCATTCTTCAGTGGGTATTTCTTTTGATTACTGGAAAGAACTTCATAAAGCAAACCACGAATTCCTACTTTTGAAATAATATTTATGTAACATGGATGGTCATCACACATACTTAGCTCGAGTGCATATTTGCTTAATAATCATTTTCTATTTGGAGCATATATGCATTGGCAAGCAATGTGGAGTACCATTAGAGTCGGCTTAGACATTAAGCTCTTTTCGAGAGATGCCATGCCACAATCTCGAATCGATTTTGCAATAAACTAGAAGTTCATTTTTTTGCAAACTGCTTGTCGCAAGATAATTTTCCAGGGTAAATTCACATGGAATCGTTGCAAAGGCTGAAGCCACGGCGATGCTATCCACTGTATCACCATTAATGAGACAGAAGATGGTGCATGTATAATTAAGGCACACTCAAGGACTAATGAACGTACTTAATTTCCATTTTGCACACACGCACGTGTTGTGCATTACCTCACTACACTGCATGCACTTCGCCGCATAACACGCCTGCGTTGCAGCAATGTTGACCAATTTTAGAAAATACGTTAAGGGGTCGGACATTTAAGCTAGACAATGCTCCCAGCAATGAATTTTCCTTTTCTTTTTTTATTTGTATACACCTACCTAAACAGACACTGCTTAGAAGACCGATTGCCATCATCGGCGACAACATAGGACGATGGCGTCGGGTGGACGCCTGATAATATCCCGTCGCCTCCACCTTGCACATACCGTATCTACCTCGCACAATTACGCAAAAGGAAGCTTCAAAGTAATTCACCCAAATGACAGTCCAACCGATACCGATCGACCCTCAGCAACACAAACAGCACACGTCCACGTACGCCGCAATACTACAGTTGTGCATGAAACAGGTATTCACAAATATCGCCTTTAATTCGCGCTCGTACGGCTCGTTATTATTGCTTACAGATTTGGCGGCAAACAGAGATATTTGGTGTTATCTACTGAGAACAGCGGTGAAGTTCTATTCGCCCATCAGTGTTTAAACACTGCGACTTCACAGTAACTACCAAAAGCGGCAGCAACTTGCACTTGAATCACTTTCTATACCACTCTCTTATGCAACGCGACTACGTTCCCTCGGGCAGAGGCGGTTCTCGCTATTGCAAACAGCTCATGGTCACAACCAACACCCACCACGGAGAAAAAAACAAACACGGCATACTGTTACTATACAGCTGTAACCACCATAGTGTTTCTAGCAAGCTAGTGAGAAACTGCACAACTTGAACCGTCGAAGAAGATCTTTAAGCTAAACCTTTCTACCGCTACCTATTATTACACTTCAAGCCAAGTCGGTTTTAAGCGGCTATATGGGTGACTGGAGCGCAACATGGAGGGAGGATCATGGTTTTCTACGTTGTTGCTTATGTAAATGTTCTTTTTTTTTCTTTTCCAGTAGAACATGCAACATTTCATTTATCAGTGTTTTCTATTGTATTTCTTCCGAACTCGTATTTTTTTGTATACTTAGAAGTTGTACATAGTTTTTTATAATTCATACTGTGTTTTAAGTCGTTGAGCAACACGCATTGTTTTGATGATTGCCAGAGTGCTGTTTCATTTTTTTGTGTGTGTATGTGCCCTGCCGATTTCTAGGTAAACCTGAAACTCTGATGTAATGTGCTAATTGGTATTATTTATTTCCTGAAGTTTGAAAATCGATGTCCAATTGTTTTCGTATTTGTGTTTTGTGGTTCTCTGATGCGGTGTACAAGGGGTAGGAGCCTCGTCAAGCTGCTAACATAGCAGCTTTTTGCTCCTATCCTTGCATTTTCTTTCCGCTATTTTGTAAATAAAATGCTCAATAAAGCTGAATCTGAAAGCTTTAGACATATCGCAACCTACATCTAAGCACACGTCCCGCCATTTCGTAGTGTGCAATGCAGCGCTGAATTTTACACTGCATCCTGCTACCAGTTCCGAGTCTACCATGGTCAGAACCTCGCAGGAGAGACCGGATTTATAGGCAAATGCCTGTTTTGTTCCTTGCGTTCCCATCGTGCCATTTTTATATATGAGCCTGAATTATAGGTTCAGATGGGCTTTTATGGTGTTTTCAT
The DNA here is from genome assembly GCF_043290135.1 of Rhipicephalus microplus. NCBI lineage: Eukaryota > Metazoa > Arthropoda > Arachnida > Ixodida > Ixodidae > Rhipicephalus > Rhipicephalus microplus. The sequence continues at coordinate 69,366,640 of NC_134710.1, forward strand.
AGTACCTATAAATGCCTTTTTTGGATATTTGTGCATAAATGCTTATAAGGGCCTATAAATGCCTATTTTGGATGTTTGTGCATAAATGCTTATAAGTGCCTATAAATGCCTATTCTCCAAATGAGCGCGTATATGAGCGCTATTCAAGCCCAAGTTTTGTTTTCGAGCATGGTGTGAAGCTGTTATTCATGTAAAAAAGGCAACATTGATATTTCTAAACACTATAAGGTTCAACAAAGACAAAGCTGACATGCTGCGAAGGATTGGAGGAGGAGCATGAGGAGTGCAAAAGACGCTATTTCAGCATCCCTAGGTGGAAGATCGTCTCGGTGTCTACAGGGGAAGGAGGAGAGAGAATTAAGGATGTGGTGAGAAAATAAAAGTGAGGTCTATGGCCGAGGACGTGGCGACCACCTTCTTCAAAAAGCTGTCATGTGCCCTGAAGGAACTGAAGAACCCCCTAAAAACCTGGGTGTTGCGGTGATAAAGGAAGAGCAGGTTTTTCTGGGCAGCCGCGGGTAGCTGGAGAACAAATGAAAAACCATGGAGGACCACTCATAGAATGCTCTTGATTAAATGGGGGCGAAGTTCGCCAAATTGTTACACTTTATACAGCGAAGCCTGAGACAGGCGCTGGCATGTTTACAATCAATGGTGTATTTAGCATGAATTCACCATAAGCTTGAATATGCTTGTTCTCTATGAGATCCCTTATTATATGTCCTTAAGTGACAAACATGAAAAACTACAGAACAGCACTTCAAGGTCTGTCCTATGCCATTACTCAAATATATATTATTATTATAAAAGCATTAAAAATTAAGCAATATAAGAAACTATAAGCAATATAAAAAATTAAGTTGAATGGGAATTACTATCATCGCGTCTAATTAGACTGCACTTAAAACTTATATGTCAAGGATTTCATGCTAAACTCACATTCGAAAGCGAATGTACCTAAACAGTCCTCTTCGCTCAATGGTAATTAAAATTTTAAAATGTCGTGACAGAATGAAATGGCTTATAAAGAAAATGAAGTGTGTTGTGTCAATGAAGGTGTATATTAAAAGGATACTTCTAGATTTCATGGCCAATCCCCCATAGTGGGTATGTGCCAGTGCGAAGGGGCAACAACAACAACAACAACAATGAAGGTGTGTTTTCTTTGACACTGTAACCCATCTTCTGCAGCGCCTTCAGGTAAAAAATGTGATGTGCATGCGGCTTTTGTTTTGTTTGTAATTTATTTTTTAAGTGTCTCTCTCTAGATGACATAATAGGTGGTAGTTATACACTATAAGTTCTTGCATGCCCAATGAAAAACATTCTACCATGGTGATTTTTCAAATTGCTTCGCTACGAGCCACAGAAGCATGATGCGAAGATGCAAACTTAAATTCCTTGCCTCTCGTCCCATGTAGCCATCGTGAGCCTTATTCCTTCCCTGTTTTCTTCGGTATCGGGGCTGGAGAATCACATGACACATACACACCAAGAACAACATGCATAAGCAAGGTCACGCACGCATGACGTGCCCCAGCCTACTCGTACGCGTACGACATCGATGTTGTGTCGTTTCGGCGTTCTCTGTTGTGTAGTTCCAGTTCCTGTGGGATGGATCAGTCAGTGCGTGTACTTTAGGAGAGGCTCGCAAAGATCGTGTATGCGTGGGAACTCGGCGGCGCATGTCGTGCACTGGGTCCAGTCGAGCGTCACGTATGGCATATGGTTCTGAAAGAATACCCGGAGGTCATAGCTGTCGGTAACCACGTATCGAAGTGCAGGCAGGGCTTCGACCAGGAACTGCAAAGCGTTTACTGTCAGATCGAGCACCTTCAGTGTTTTTCTTTCTTTCGTTTGCCTTATAATTTGCACACCTAACTTTAAAGTCACATTTCACTAACTCTAACCACAAGGGCTACTTTTAAGAACGAACCAGTATTGTCCTTGTGCACAACTAATGGCAGTATTGCCGAGAGCTTTTTTGGTGACAACAGGTGAAAGACGTTACCTTTGGTTCAAAGTACAACAAAATTTGCACAGACAGAGAAGTGGGAAGAGCACTGCATGCTGGCATCACATCGTGCTTTTTACAGTCAGTAACAACTTGAAGAAAAATGAAAGCTCTGCCCATACAACTGCAGGGTGACTGCGCTTCACCAGTGAAAGACAGTTGTGTTGGCTGGTTTCTGCTTCAACCATCAGTACATTTTCTTGGTTAATTTAACTACTATGCATATTAAGAGTTAAAGGTTTGTTTTTACTACCTAAAGCCTTATGTTTGCCTAAGCAGCGATGTCAGAATCTGTGATGTAATTTACAAGCACAGTCAAGCTTTTTACTTACAACAATCACTACCAATGAGTTTCTGTATGGCAAATTCAAGAATCTGTAACACTCAAGGAGCGCTTGACATCACGAAAATCAGTAAGCGCTGTAAGAAGCAGCAATCGTGCTGTGGAGGTATTGTAATGGCTGTGGACGAAGCTGACATTTTAGGGGCGAAGCTCCTTATAGCGGCACCCGTTCGTCCCCCGTAGTATGTAACATGTATAACATTTTGACCTCCAAGGTAGTGCCAGTGAGAGACTTCTTCTGTGCGTTGTTGAACAATAAAAAATAGTGCTCAATGTACATGTCAATGGCTGCTAATGGGGAATGAGAGACAGGCGTATTCGGCTTTTAGTTAACGCGCAGGCTGCGATCACCATTAGCAGCCATTGGCATGTACATTGAGCACTATCTGACAAGAAAGGGTTGCTACGTTATACTCGCTGGGTGTAACTTCCTTAGCTTTAGAAAGGTTTAGCGAGCGTTGAGCCGTAGTGCCATGAATACAATGAACTTGTATATACCATGAATGAACTCGAGGTGGTTAAAGGTGGGAAGTGGACCCGAAGCGCAAGCCCTAAGAAAGTGTGCGTGTGCCACCTCTCGTTTATTCCTTGCAATGTCCGCTGGATGGCGGTGCTTCTATATGGGGAATGTATGATGAAAAGATGCGAGATGGTGGTACTTAGAGTGTTGAATAGATGGACGAAAGGACACATAGACAGATGCATGGATGGACGCATGAACGGACGCAGGGGCGGCTGCATGGACGAACGCAGGGACGGACGCACGAACAGACGCATGCACGGACGGGCTGATGGACGCATAGACGGTCACACTGACGGACGCATGGACGGACGGAAACAAGAACGAATGGACGGACGAATTCTTCGCCCCACTCTCCATCATTCACTCCGTGGATATGCTGCCATTTTTTTTTCTTGAAGTTGTAACTTAGCATAAATGATGTGAATATCGAACAGGTGAACAAACAAGTTCAAATATAAACACTGCTACACTAGAATGTAAACATACGACAGAAGTCTGTCTGGTTGGGTATGAAACTGGGAGATGATTTAGACTCCAACCAAAAGTTTTGCAGAAAACCCGACGTTTCAAAACAGACTTGGTTCCTTTTTCAGGGGTGACTGCAGAGGCTACGTAGCAGCGGTGTCTTCAAAGCACTTGCGGGGTGGATAATGACCCCCCCCCCCTTTCTCTCTTGTTTTGCCGTGGAGCACAGTCCGTGTGTATACACTGGGGCAAGGGTTCCGAGAGAGCGGTTGATGTTACGGGCTGTCCTCTGTATGTGCCACAACTCGAGTACCAAACCTTCCCCTCCAGCTCGGCTGGCTTTCAAGGATGGCCGTCGCTTCGAAATTTATATGGTGATCCAACGTCTTGGCATGTTCGGCGACTGCGCTGCGCTCTCTGTAGAACTTCCGCACATAGTTGGCGTGTTGCTTCAGTCGTTCCGGTTTTTTGTCTCTCCGATATACTAAGAGGGGCACACGGCGCACGGAATTTCGAAAAATGATAACGGGGGTCCTGTCTATTGTTGGCCATTCCAGAGGAGGAGGCGGCCCAGTGTACACGAAGGCACGTGCGCAATACGAACCCCTTCCTTCTTGAAGATCCGCACAAACATCTCGCTGGTTCCCTGAACGTATGAAACCGATACGCGTTTCGGGGGGCTGCCCATTAAGGTTGATTGGGGTTTTTGTATCCTCTGTTGCTATGGGTGGCGGTTGGCGGCTCGAATGAAGTTTTTTGGGTATCCGTTTTTCCTGAGGTCCGCAATTACGCGGGCCTCTTCTTTCTTTCGCTCTGTGTCATTGGAGCATAAGTTCCTAGCTCTCTCGAGTAGCCTGGTCACAACTGAGGCCTTGTGGCAGGCGGGGTGAGAAGAATCAAATTGAAAGTAGCGGCCAGTGTGCGTTGGCTTCCTATGAACGGAGAACTCCAAGCCGTTGCGCTTTCTTGCCACCTGGACGTTGAGAAAGGGCAGGCAGTGGTCGCTTTCACACTCGTTCGTCAATTGTATGGCTGGGTGCACGGAATTTAGGGGTAGCCTGAAGTTTTCAACTTTAGACGTCCTAATGTCGCAAAAGCAATCGTCCATATAACGCAGAAAAAGCCTAGGTCACGGCGAGGAGCTGGGTGCTTTCTCGTCTATGTACTCCATGATCAGGTTTGCCATCGTGACGTAGATGGAAGCTCCCACAGCGGTTCCCCTGAAAATAGTTTCTTTGTAGGAGAAGTACGTACTGGACAGGCAGAACTCTAGTAGACGGCAGAGCTTGTCAACCGCCAAAGAAGTCCTTTCACTACGGCTCGCGTCCTCCTCAAGTGCAGAGTGGGCAGCGGAGACAGCTAAGGAAACTGGCACGTTGGTGAACAATGACGACGTCGAATAAGACCATGCTCTCGTCATGGTCGATGCTCACATCTGACGCTAGCTGCACGAAGTGGCTGGAGTCACGGACATGAGTTGGTGTCTTCCGGGTTAGTGGGGCGAAGATTCGGTGTAGAAAATTTGAAAGGGCTCGGCATGGGGAGGAAGTAAAGAAGTAGTCTACAATCGGTCGGAGGGGGACGTTAGGCTTGTGAATTTTCGGTAGTCCATAAAAACTCGGTGCAGATCCGTTACGGCAGATTAGTAGCAGGTAAACTGTTCTGAGATCCAGGTAATGCTTGAAAATGTCCGCGAGCGAGTAGCTTGTTCAGCTGTGTCTGTTTAACACTGTAATTTTGAAAAGATCCCAATTGAGTTAAGCCTAATTTCTTCTCTGGCGCCCGGCCTCATGCTTTGGACGGCTTTCTCTACAGCTGCGACAAGTTTCCGTAGACGGGGCGTCGTTGACATGTTATAGACATGTCCCTTTGCCAGGACAGAAGTTTCCCGATAAGTGAGTGGACGAGATGAAAGATTGGTGACAAACCAGGAATTTTGGACGCTTTGGGTGGAACTCTGGTGGAACAGGTAGAAGAGTTTCCTATCCTGAGTGGTTCGGTGCTTTTTTGCCGTTGATGCCGCAACGGAGCCCGCGAACGCTTTGACCTCAGACATCAACTCAGGGATGCGGTGCTCAAGTTGACGCTTAGCGAAGAAAAGGTCCAATTCTTTTTTCCGTAGAGAGGCATTAATTTCATGAAGGCGGGCGTTGATCAGTTGTTGTTCCGCTCTCGTGACAACTTCCAAGCCTTTAGGGGTCGACGGGCTTCTTCAAACTTTTGGTTGGAGTCTAAATCATGTTACACTACTGTGAAGTTGATGCTCAAGCATCTAAATAACGTAACGAGACCTTAAGAAAGAAAATCATGGGAAGTGTCACCTCCATGCGCTGCAAGCTGGGGAAGAACTTCTTGGTTTCGAACACGTGCTCCGGCGTTATGTCCCAGACGGCACCAGTTTTGCCGTCGTATCGCTCCACGTCTGCCCCAAGTATGAGGCTCCACGACGTGTGCAGAGAGGGGCGTGCCGCCAGTAGCATGCTCGCCAGCGAATTGGCTGGGCTCAGGATCTCGTGCAAAGATGTCTGAAGCTCACACAGCTGTAGCAAAAAAAAAACAAAAAACAAAAAAACATGGGCAAGCGTTACTAGCAACTGACTTTTACAGCAGAGATGTCTCAGTCTTCCAAGTGCCCCCACCGTTAAAGTAGTAGCCTTGCAAATCACAGACCGAAGGGAGGAGTGAATAGGAAAATACAAAGAAATTATAATTACAATAGTCATGACACTTGAGATTACTAAATTCCAGCCTGGGCTACACTCCTGGCACACAGCATGCAGAAAACCCTCATCGCTATCATAAAGGCTGCTTGATAGATCACTAATGCATTCGCCTTTATTTTCTTATATTCTCTTAGAGTGCAGTGTCCACATGTGGACGCGACTTCTGCTGTGGACGTCCTGTTCACACGTGGACAGGACGTCCTGCATAGTTGATGCTTCTTTTGACCTCAACGTGCCATAATTAATACAGCTGTACATATTGGTGAAGTCACTACAATGTGCAACTTTGGCAAAGGGAGGTATTGGGCTAGTTTTGCGTAATTAAAATATCATGCAAGAGTTACTGGAACATAAAAAGTTAAAGAGGACACACGTTACAAAGTAGGCACTACAAGGGCAACACCACACTTTGTAATGCTGCATTTTGCTTCATAATGCTCAATAATAATCGACTTGTCATTCAATATACTGTATTTCGAGATATGTTCCACAACTATAAATGAATTGCAAATGCACATTTCACTTAAATTTCATTCTTCTTATGCATTACTGAAACATGACTGACAGCACAATCATGATGTACTTAATTAGATGCTAATTACAATTATTGACACTTACACAACAGAATATACTGCCTGCTTTCTTTTTTTTCCTGAAATGTAACAAGTGCCTTGCAATATTGTTCTGCAAGTTTTACACACTTGCAGGTGAATGCATCATAACTAGAACCTAAAGACATGTACCCTTATATACACTCTTACAGATGTGCTAACTTACTTGTGCAACTTGAAATCCCATGATAATGTTAATGCTACACTTTGTACCCCATTCGATGCAATTCAAAACCTACAGATGCATCGCAATGAAGGTGCCTTTCAAAAATTGACAATGTGCAAATGTGGCAACTCACGTAGGGACAATCTACAAGCAGGCCACAAATAGTCGCGGCACATAAAAACAAGTTGCGCGACCCCAACGCTGGCGTGCTGCCGATGAGCCGCTTCAGTTGCGGATAAGTCCCGCCAATGTCACGCCAGGCAGCTCCCGGCATCTGTAGTCGCAGGTCATGATGCAGGACGAGCGTTTCCACAGAACGGAACAGATCGATCAGGGTGCGGACGAAGTCGCGGTTATGGACGACCACGAGCGTCTTGGCGTTGTACAGTACAAGTCCCGCAGCTGCGCCCAACGGCCGGCACTCGTCAAACGAAGCACAGCCGGAAAACAGGGCAGCCACCACACGGTGGTCACTGAGGAAGCCGTGGTTCTCGACGAATGCGTTGGCGGTAGTGGTGATGAGGTGGCCTTTGTCGTCGAGAGACAGACCCTGCGGGAGTTTTGTTGTCGAAGATGCAGACGAGGAGGACACTGACGGTAGCCACGGTTTTTCCAGCTTGAGCACAACGTGGTCCTTGCGTCTGCAAACCTTGTCAGGGTCTTCCCCCAGGTCGCGGATTACCTCTCTGGCAATCATGTTGAAGAAACTGCAGCAGAACAGAGAGGCATGGAGGTGACATCAAAGAAAATGCTGATCAAAGTTAGGCTCATTCTGCGGCAAGATCGAAAAGCATCTTTACTTTTGAATCGGCACTCGAAATAATAGAAAAACTTGAGTAGAAAGAACACAGGATTTGTCATGCGGCCTTCCTGCACAGGTTTCTTCTGTGATTTTTCCCCGCCAATTCAAATCTATGCATCAACTACTTTGGCCAGCTTTCTACTTTACTAGAGAAATATCTTTATCATTATGAGCCAAGTAAAGTTGATAGAGCATGCATAAAATGGGAAACATGTTACTTAAGCTAAAATAGAAGCTCCATATGTATGAAAAGAGGGCACGCATAAAACAAACACATGTGGTGATGCAGTCTTCAAACCTGCCAAGCATTTTTCTAAACAGTGAAAGTCATGGTAACAACTAAGCGTGGCAAGTTGAATGTGGTCAGATGTTCATAACAGTAAAAAAAATTTTTTTTTTGAGATTTACGTGTTACAACCCAAACATAATCACGAGATGCATCGTTGTAATGGACTCCGCATGACTTAGACTGCCTGACGTTCTTCAACATGAACATAAATATGAGAACATTGGCGCTCTTGTGTGCCGAAATCTGGTTGCGAATCCAATCATCAGCCTTATGAGGAATCTCACTGCAAGCGATAGTTTATGACCATATTTGTAGGATTCTACAATAAGACGAAACTGAGCAATGACCAATACATGTTCTTCAGTTCCTGCCATCAGCGCCAATATGGCTTCAGGCACAGAAGCAGAGAAACTGCCAGAACTTGAAAAACTATACAAATATAGAGCTTTTACAAAGATTCATAATTACGAAACGTCGGAAAAGAAGAAGAGCGAAAATCACATTAGTGAGGCAGCCTTCTTGCTTTTCTATGTCTACAACCACTAGCTGAATTTCATGCGTTTTTTATATGATGAAGCATGCGTTCTTGTGCTACAGCTAACGAACAAAATGGAACAACTAGAAGAAAAAGCTGCCCCCACCTTCCCAATGTGGAAACTTGAGTAAATGCAACGCCGAGTGGGGGGGTCGGGGGGGGTATCACGTGAATGTTGCGTGATCGGGTATGGTTTGAGTATGCTTAATTGTTCTTTCGTCTTAATTATTATTTATTGAATGAAGGAGAAGCGTTGCCTTCAACATGTGGTGGGATGCTGACATTGGGTTGCGCCCACTACTGGTTGAAGGTACTGTTGCTTCCATCGCATCTACTCGAGTCAAGCAAAGCGTCAAGTCAAGCAAAAGCCAAGAGGGGACGCTCTTGACTGAATACAGAAGGCGTGACCCAGTGCCTACAGATACAGGGTAGCCAGTGAACGGTTGTGCAGCGCGAGCAGTCGGTTTTTACAAGCAGACGCTGCCTGCGTAAGCTTAGCGAGGGGTGGGGGGGCAGCAGCTGGCACAAGACACGAGCACGCACAATGGGGGTGTTCACAACACCGCCACAACGCCAGAGTTGCGACTAGGTGCGACTATAAAATTCTCTGCATTAAAAACGATGACCAAAGAACAAACCTAAAGGTTGCGCCCTAGGGGGCATATATTTCACATCCCGTAGTGAGAGGCTACTAGCGAAATTGAGCACATGTGTGTGCGGTGTAGGCGGCAGCTTCTAACAGTTGTTGAGGTAGGAGAGTTAGCGGAGGGGGCTGGATAGCGGTATTAGGGCTGAACTTAGGGCTGTTGGCTGCTCGGTCCGATGGTCAGGCGGGAGATGGCTAAGGAGGCTAGGAAAACCACGGGCAAGAGTGAGCTGGTGCAGTGCGAAGAATGCAGGCACTGGTGCTACTTGACGAGACGGAATTCTCGAGTTTCGTTGACGCGCAGAAGGCGAGCGTCGTGTGCAGGCTGTGCGAGGCACTGAAGGAGGCCGTGCAGCGCATGGAGGCTAGCATCGACGGGCTTCAGGGGGAGCTTAGGGCGGAATGGGAGCAGAGGATGGAACTCTAAAAACAGCGGAGCGTCGTGTGAGCGGGAGGAGGTTACCACCAGCCTATTGAAGCAAATGAAGGGTGACCTTCGAAAAGGGCGGACCGTGCTCGAGCAGCAGGTAAATGACGGCCCCGAGCGGCATGAGACGGAAGGCGTGGGTAGCAGAGAAGGCGACAGGCGGGAAGAGAAGTCAGGGGGCTGCAGTGTCTGGCCACAGCATGGAGGCTCCAAGAACAAACAGCTCGGTGGCACGGCAGTCATGGAGCAAGGAAGGAACACAGGACCCACGGCAGAGAGCGAAACAGGTGAAGTGAACAGGGGCGCCATCACAAACAGGAAGCCAGTGATTGGAGCATAGAAGGTTCCTAGTGGTGGGAACTCAAACGTGGCCAGGGTTAGGGATGGCGTCTTCGCAAGAGTGAAGGAGGATGGGAGAGTGATGGTGGAGGCCCAGTCAGTGAAGAGCATGGTGGATCCACTGTCCAAAGCTCAGGAGGTTGTAGAGGACAGCATGGAGGGGAGAAATCTTGTCATTATTCATGCTGGACTCAATGATGTATTGAAGGGCAAGGATCAGAACCTTCAGAGACAGAGGATGGGATGCGTAAGCTCCGAGAAGCTTCTAGGAATGTGCATGTGACGATATGCGCAGTCCCAGAGGTCTGGGTGCAGTCTCGTGGGATTGAAAGGAGGGTAGTGGAGGCCAACTGTGTGATCAAGGGTATGAGCCGGCAACTCGGACACAGCGTAATGGAAGTGAACGAAGACGCGTACGAGCCTGGCGCTCGCCCCTTTGAACAGGATGGCATTCACTACAGTGGTGCGACGGGCAGGAGGGTTGGTAATAGGATGGGTCATCAAGCCACAGCTTTTTTAGGGGGACCCAGAGCCCTGAGGCCAACAGTGTAGCCAAAGACGGTTCTAAAGGGGCACAAATATTCAAGCCACACGGAGTCCGTGGGAGAAGAATTCGACGTAAGCACAAGGGCCGAGCTAAGTCAGACATAGGCTATATTAACATTCAGGGTGGCAGGAATAGGCTGAAGTGAGAAGAGATAGAAGAGCAGTTAAGGCAAGAGCAACTGATGGTATATGGGGTCGTGGAGACGCATCTTCGGGACATGAAGCAACCACCTTGAAATCAAGACTACGTATGGGAAGATTGCAATAGAGCAGAAAACAGCAAAAAGGGGGGTGGAATTGGTGCATTCATACATAAAAGTATGGGTTGGCAAAGAGTCAAGCAGGGATGCATGGAACATTAAAGGTTAAGAGGGAAAGTAGCTGGGCAGATGACACTCCGTTTTTTGAAGAACTTGCACATGAATGCGCACATAGAAGATATAGATGGGTATACCGACCCAACAGGCAAAATGATCATGCATATGTGTGAAAGGCATGATTTCATCATGTGCAACAATACTATAAAGTGTGAAGGGCAAATAACATGGGAGAGAGGAAGGCTGCAGTTGACAATAGATTATGCACTGATGTCACATAGAATTTATGATACGCTCAGGGGAATGCACATAGATAATGTGGCTCCAGAAGTCTGGGTAGTGATCACAAACGTATGAAGCTAAGTTTTGGAAGAGCAGTGAAAGTAGGAAGGAGACAAGATGAGCAACTACAGGAAAATTTTTATTCAGAAGGGCAAATAGAAATAGCTACTAAACAAATTGAGAAAGTAATCACTGAAGATACTAAAACAGTGTGGACATACATGAATCTAATTTGACTGCTTGAGCTAGAGCTTGCTAAGGCACGTGGCAAATCACCCCGCAAAAGAAGACACAAACCAAAGAGTTGGTGGCATGAGAAAGTTAAAAGAGCCATAGCAAAACATCAGGAAGACTCTAGGGAACACAGACATGCTAAGCAGCGGTGGTGAACCGACAGATGATGTTGAAAGAAAATGGGACATCTTTCTAAGCTGTAGAAGGGAAGCGTCCCTTCTGATCAATGAAAAGATTAGAAGAAAGGGGGCTCAGTGGCTCGCAGAAGTACATAGAAAAGATAGAAAGGCAGCTGCGAAATTTTGGAACCATCTAAACTCTCTAAGAAATTAGACAAGCCTAGAACAGAGGTTTATAACTACAGCTCAGGGTGCTAGGCTAGAAGGGGACGAAACTATTGAATATATAAGAACAAGGGTGATAAAAAAATTTGAACAAAGAAGTGCCTAATGCACTACAATAGACAAGGATGGATCAAGTGGCGCAATGGCTCCATTTTCACAACGAGAGTGGGAGGGAAGGGCTGAGAAGAGGGTTCCTAGTAGTACATCCACAGGCCCAGATGGCATTCCGATTAGGCTGATAAAGACATTGGGTCCGAAGTCTAAACAGACTTTGAGAGAGGCAGTGAGCAAAACAATAATTGATGGTGAAGACCCCGATAGATAGAAACTAGGCAGAATGAGCATGATCTATGAAGGAAAGGGGGACAAAGCTGACATAAAACACTACCGTCCTGGAACAGTGACATCAGTGGTCCACAGGCTGGCGATGCAGATTATAAAGGAAAGACTGCACGCATGGATAGAGGATGGGGGGGGGGGTGCTGGGAAAGCTGCAGAATGGGTTTTGAAACATAGGAGGTTGAAAGACAATCTTTTCTCACTGACTCAGTGCATCGAAATAGCAAAAAGGAAAACAGGCCCCTGTGGTTAGCATTTTTGGATATCAAGGGAGTGTACGATAGCGTGGTTCATGAGGACTTGTGGGAAATATTGGACACACTAGGTGTGGAAGATGGAGCCAGTAATCTTTTAAAAGATATCTATAAAAATAGCAAGGTAAGGAAAAACAGATGTCTAAGCCCACAGAGGTAAAACGGGGGCTTAGACTGGGGTCTCCTCTGTTCATGATGTACCTACAAGGATTAGGGGCTAAATTAGAGGGAAGTGGACTTGGCTTTAACCTCTCTTTTGTCAAACAAGGAAAACTCATTAAACAGGCACTACCAGCATTGATGTACGCAGATGATATAGTGCTAATGGCGGGCAACAACTAAGATTCGCAAAGATTGATAGACATCTGCGGTAATTATGGAGATAGGTTAGATATCAGATTCAGTAAGGAAAAAATCAGCAGTCATGATTTCTAATGATAATGAAGGTAGTGAGCTTAGGATACAAGTCACGCTAGAAATAACAGATAAATAAAAATATCTGGCCATATGGATAAGCAATGGGACTGAGTACCTGATGATTCGTGGGGTTTAACGTCCCAAAACCACTATATGATTATGAGAGACGCCGTAGTGGAGGGCTCCGGAAATTTCGACCACCTGGGGTTCTTTAATGTGCACCCAAATCTGAGTACACGTGCCTACAACATTTACGCCTCCATCGGAAATGCAGCCGCCACAGCCGGGATTTGATCCCGCGACCTGCGGGTCAGCAGCCGAGTACTTTAGCTACTAGGCCACCGTGGCGGGGCAGGGCACCGAGTACCTAAGGGAACACGAAATATACGTAACGGCTAAAGGTAACAGGAATGCAGCAGTGATGAAAAATATGGCACTGTGGAATTACAATATTCCTGGTCTGACGTTCGGCAATGCGGTCTTGTGCATGAGATCAGAAGTTCAAGCAAGATTAGAAATTAAGCAACGTGGAATAGGTAGGCTCGCTTTAGGAGCTCACGAGAATACACGAAATCAGGGAGCACAAGCTGATATGGGACGGACATAATTTGAGGGCAGGGAAGCTAGCAGCAAGATAAAATTTGAGAAGCGATTTGAGAGAAATGGGGGAGGAGTGGTGGGCTACACTGTAAACCAAATTACACCCATATAGGTGTTTTATAGTGTCTATAACTCACACCCCAACACCCCACGAAATAGGTGTATCAAGCAGGACCTACACCTATACCGTGGGCGGATTTCCGAATTTACACCCTATGGCACAAACATTTTGGGGGTGTAAAAGCGAATGTACACCCAAGTGGCCTTAAGGGAGTGAGGGTGTAGAAGCGAATGTACACCCAAGTAATCTTAAGGGCGTAAGGGTGTAATATCGCTATGACATCCTAACACCCTTAAAAAACAAAAGTAGTGTAGGGGTGTAATTCACCCAAACAGCGAAAAGGGTGTGGGGGTGTTCATGCTGAATAATGCCCCAACACCCATGCGAAAAATACCTTACTTCGAGTGTTACCCCTTCCCAGTAGGCCCCTGTAGAAGCACGTAAAAGCTTACCCTTTAGCTAGACCTTTCATGTGCAGATGTCCTATTGTAGTGGCTCCTGCCACCGTGTGGTAATCCTGGCCCTAGCGCAGCTTTTATGGTGCATATATGAAGCACGGCATATAAGGCTCTCACATTAAACATGTAATCGTAGCTGAATGCGAAGGCATCACTCAAAATGAGCTGTCACACATAACAGAACGTTCACAAAGTCATGCCATAGTGCAAAATGAAATCAAGCTTTATTTTATTAGACACAGAGCACATATAGGCTTCAGAGACAAATTGTACCTTAATCAAAAGCCTTTTTCAATTGTGCAGAGCAGAATGCCATTTGCTACAAAAGAAGACCGAAAATCAGACGTCAATGGTACGGCATGAAGCTCTACCGACCGATGCATGCATATCAAAGTACAACAGAAGAGCCTTTATTTGCACTTAAAAATAAAGAACTAATTTTAACACGCTTCAAGAAGCACAAAAGCACAGTGCAGTGAAGCATACAAACAGTAGAAGGAGTAGTGCAATGCAGCATGCCTTATTTCTCCAATATACTGAAATAATATATCAATGCACACTACAATTGCCTCCTTGATACACCACAGTTTGCATGTGTTGTGGCATGCCTTATGTATATTATGCAAGGCTAGTGGTATTCTAATGAATGCAATGACAAAACAGTCTTAAAATGGCATTTTCATTTCACAATAACCCTTGTGTGTTCAGACATTCACAATACTGGAGAAACAATAATACAGGAGTGAAAACAATAGGCAAAACTATAATAGCTTAACAGTGTCACTAGATACTAACCATGCAGAATAATTGATTTAAAGCTGTAAAATATGAAGCGCATCACATAATGTGTCCCCCTGAAACAATGCAACATCAAGGAACACAAAATGGACACACAAAAGCAGGGTGAAAGATTAACCACTTACAGCTAGCAGAGGTGGAGCAGCCAAGCTATCATCTGAAGCAATATTTTGGAGCATCATATCTTGCTTTTCCATAGAGAAAATTTAAATTTGGAGCAAGTTTCAGGAAAAACAAAACACAGCATTTTTTAGCCTGAAGTTCCAAATTTACAGCATTGATTGATATGAGCAGTTTAGCGTCCCAAAACCACCATATGGTTATGAGAAACGTCGTAGTGGAGGGCTCCAGAAATTTTGACCACCTGGGGTTCTTTAACGTGCATCAAAATCTGAGCACACGGGCCTACAGCATTTCTGCCTCCATCGGAAGTGCAGCCACAGCAGCCGTGATTCGATCCCGCGACCAGGGGGTCAGCAGCTGAGTACCATAGCCCCTAGACCACCACGGTGGGGCTCCAAATTTACGGTAGTACAACAAATTAGACTGAATCACACAAACGGAAAAAATATATGTAGAAATTATTTGATATCCGCTAAGTCATTCAAATTATACGAGAGCGCAGCTATTTCAATAAAAGCCCACAATGCGAACAATGCTAATCTTCCTATTTACGAACGCTCTTCGACTCGAATCTCGTCCTTCACTTGAACTAGCCGAGCACAGCGCTACCGCTTGTCTAAAAATGACGCTGCGTTTCTCGAGAATCGCTGCAGATTATCCCTGATATTGATTCACTTGCTCTGCCTAGAGACTGCACTGGAATCAATTTTCTCAAGTCAAGGTGAAGCATTTAGTGAAGGGACGTTCTAAAATTCGGGGGTAAAACTCACAGTAGTACTTGCCGAGCTTGTCAAACTGTTTGACAGGCTTCCCAGAAATTCCAGATATTCGTAAAGGAGGAGCTCAAGGGGGTGGCGAAATGAAGAAAGTGGCATACGATTTTATCGTCGCTTAAGGCTGCAAAAAACTCATAAATCACTCTGAAAGACGGCCAGCACTCATACTAGTACTCGTTGTTGAATGGCATCTGCATGGCAGAGTAATATAGGGAAAAAATATTTTGTGTCCTGTGACAGCGAGTATTAGTAGCCACTTCCAAATCATAAAGCACTTTTCCGCAGAGCGAAAGCGCACTCTGCCAAAAGCGACCTAAAAAGCGTTATGGTTGTCATAGAAAGGGGGGGAGAACTTTCTTTTAAACTGTTCTACTCTTTTCTTTTACTGTGAGGTTAGAATATAGTCAATTAAAAGTTATAATTACGGTTGGCGCATCTGTATTTGATTGTATGATGATGACCCCGCCTCGATGGTTTAGTCGCCAAGGTACTCAGCTGCATTTTTCATGCAGGCGGAAATGCTGTGGGCCCATTCCCTTAGATTTGGGTGCACAAGAACCCCAGTCGGCCGAAATATCTGGAGCCCTCCCCTAAAGCGCCTCATAATCAAATGGTGGCTTTAGGACATTAAACTGCACACATCAATCAATTGGATAATGACGCACAAACTTAAGTTGATTAATGAATTTTATGTTTCTTGATAAAATTAACAATACTAAGGAATAATTGAGGCTGCTTGGGCAATTCATAATGATTTTGTGCAAAATTAGGAAATTGTATCCAATTGACACAATTGGCGCGGCTGCTGTTCTCTTAAACATGCAAATATGAATACGAAAATAGGATGTGATATTGTGCTACACACATTAAACATGTGCTGTAAATAGACATGAATGCCTGAATTGAATAGTCAATTTCGCGATCAAACAACGACCGCACAAAGAAAACACATGGACAGGACAGGTCCTCACTAGCCACTGTTTGTACCATATATTCATAATATACCATATATTCATACACACAACCTTAAAAAGGTGGCGAGTCGGCATGAAGTACTGATGGAGTTTGTGCCCCTAACAAACTAGCAAAGTTGCGCCGGTGCATCGCTGGAAATCATGCTGAGCAGCTGAAAGGCTGTAAAAAGAAGCATGCGTGGCCATTCACGAAGTCTGCCACTGAAGTGGTTTACAAAATACCCCTATCCTGCAGAAAGAGACATGTTAGCCAGACGACGAGGCGCTGCGTCAATGATCGAACGAGGGAACACGCCCTTACGGCAAAGAATAACGACGGTGCCCGTTCAAGAGCGCAAGTCACTTCATCTGGATTCACACCCAGAGCAATTCCGAAGGGCTTTCACAAAAGAGACGGGGTATCAATTGCGTTAGCAAAACTTCACTCATCATGTATGAGCTGGAAGCACGGTATCTAGCGATCATGTGTCCTATAGCGCGATTAGGTAAGGGACGGCCCGAGTAGGTTGCACATGCGTTGACGAAAAGTGGGCTTATATCAGCCTGTTTCCTCAAGAAATAAACAATTGCAAATGAGTGCCCATCCCGTTTATGTGTTTTCTTTGTGTGGTCGTCATTTTGGGGCAATATTGACTAATATTTATTGCAAACATGCACCAACTATCCCAACAGCGAGTTCTACTAGATATGAATGCCGCTGCTGCACATGTAAACAACAATAGCACGTGCAGCCGCCTTAGCACTCCGAAAAAAAAGCAGCGTTATACAGTGCTTCAGATGAGGCACTTTCAATATATTTCTTGGTAAATAAGGAGCTTAATAAGCACAGGACCTTTTTCTGTGTTCATGACATGCTGTTAGGGTGATTTCATGCCAAATGCCCAGCCATTTTGACGACCATCTCAAATGCATTCGAAAAATATTGTGCTGATTAACTGTATTGAAAGCAGTGAAACAGTAGGATATTTCGGAGAGAAAAATGTTTGGTCACGTGGTTGCCTTCAGAACATTCCGGAATGTCATTTGGGTGTTGTTTGTGAAAAAAGTTATTTTAAAAGTACGTTCTATACCAAACTTGGTCTACATGTTGAGTAAAGGTTCTTGTGTAAGGTGTTTGAAGCTCAGTAATATTATTGCAATTATACTGACACATATGCTTCTAAAAATTAATCCAAAATGTGTTATGTTTGCAATTTTTTTATTGCAATACTGCAATTTGTATGAATATCTGAGTAGTGAATACTTACTCCACGCAAGGTATATCTTGAGAAAAAAATATTTGAGACCTCTCAAGCTGGTAAACTTTATGAGAAAAAAACATAAATTCTACAAAATCGTAATTTTTGTCCATATTGAGATGCGATTTACGCCATGTGGTGGCTAAACTAAAAATTACCTTTGTACATAAATTGAAAACAAATAAACAGTTCTTTTCATATACCATCATTACATTTTTTGTTTTAAGGAAGAAAATATGTTTTTAGAATTCCCATTGGCGCCTACCTTCCCATTTGGTCATATGACAGCTGCCGCCTTGAAACTCCCTATTTTCATCAATGGGAAAGTTCAAAACTTATTTTCTTCCTTAAAACAAAAATATGTGATAACAATTGGCATATGAAAATACCTTTTTTTTCCTTTTGATTTAGGTTTGAAGGTCATGTTTATTTGGACCACTCGACAGTGCAAATCGCGTCTCAACACAGACAAAAATGACGATTCTGCGAAATTTGTAATTTTTCTTGTAATGTTTAGCAGCTTAAGAGGTCTCAATATTATTTCCTCAAAATATATCTTTTGTGTAGTTGCACATACATGCACCATACGGCCTACCTTATCAACAACCGGTCATATAAGTGGACCCCAGATAACTAACTTGACAGCAGTTAAGAAAAATTGAGGGTACGCTAACACAGGAAGCACCAAGTTGTTGAATATAGAAGGCTTCACTAATCTCGTGCTCGCGCCGATTTTTCTATCTCCCGTGATCAAACACTTGTCAAGAATTGGCTGACAACAAGACTTATTACAATAGACTTATTACAACAAGACTTATCACAATAAATGATCAGTTGAGAGAGCATGCTAACTCTCTAAAAGGTTTTCTTCCTAGCCACTTGGCAGACCATTGTGATAAGTCTTGTTGTCAGCCAATTTTTGAAAAGTGTTTGATCATGGGGGGGATATAAAAATCGGTGCGATCACGAGATTAGTGAAGCCTTCCACATTCAACACCTTGTGCTTACTGTGTTAGCGTACCCTCAATTTTTCTTAACTGCTGTGAAGTTAGTTATCTGGGGTCCACTTATATGACCGGTTGTTGATAAGGTAGCCTGTATGGTGCATGTATGTGCGATTCTGCTTATGGTGCGTCGTTATACGCAGATTCTGTTTTCTATATATTGCAGTTGGTTTGCAATAAACTCTGGTTGTTTCTTCAGGGCTCAACTCGTTTCTTCTTTCTCTTCTTGTCGTTTGCGCTGTTAAGTACTTTCTTTGTCTACCATACAGCACTAACCAGCCGTATATAGCACTTTGTTAGTCTTGGAGGCGTATGTGCCAGTGAAATTGCACTAATATTACTGCGCTTCAAACACTTTACACATGAACTTGTACTTAACATGTAGACAAATTTAGGTATAGAAGCAAGGAGCAGTACTTTTAAAATAAAATTTTGCACAAACAAGAATAAAACGACATTCCGGTAAGTTCATAAGGCAACTACGTGACCAAAAATTTTTTCTTTCAGAAATATTTATTGTTTCACTGTTTCCAATGCAGTAAATCATCACAATTTTTTCGAATACATTTGAGATCATCGCTAAAATAGCTGGGATGTTTGGCGGGAAATGACCCATAAGTGAATCAACCTTTAAGCTGGAGACATCTAGGCTGTCTGCAGTTTATCATACAACTCTAACATTATGCATTATACACAGTTTTCTACACGCAGTGCTGTTAAGCTGATGGCAAACTGATACTCATATTGGAAAAATAAATAAGTATATAGGACACATAGCTTGAGATGAAGCCTTCCCATCAGAGGAATGTTCCTAAAATGTACAAGATAATTGGTGCACCCTATGAGTAGCGTCCACCACTGCTGAAACCCTTTGAGTGAGGTCGTGAGCCCGGAACAGCTGCTTTCATGTTGTGATGAAGAGTGCACTGCATTGTCAGCACCCAGTCCATCGTAGAAGATGTAGTGTGCTTTCCTTTCAACATTCTGCATGTAAGAGATGCACAACATTCAACTAAGCATTTAAAAAATACTGGGAACAATCAGAACCTCATTATGATGTATCATATAATAAAAAGCTACAGCTTCCCCCCTTTCAGCTTTACCACTATTCACTTTTACGTTTACAAGCATCTGTGCATATTAGTGTACGAATGCAAGTGCCATGTTTAAGTCTACACCATGGTGGTGGTGAAAAAGTGCTTCTCTCTTAAATCATGCACCTACCAAGAAGTCTGAAATATACTGGGATGCTCAAATTTCAGCGTTTTTACCAAGTTTTCTTGCTTAGCTAGAATACCTTAACCAATAGGCCACTACAATGGGTGATACAAAAAATTATATAAACCCTTTCAGACAGAAAAGTAGCAATATTTATCATTTACTTTGAAGGATCGTTTTGTAGACATGTACACATCACAGATGTACAATCTACTGTGTGAAACTAGTGTAAAACATCGAGCAAGCCCCAATCTGAAAGGATCAACTGCACTTATTAAATGACAACTGCTGCTGGAAACACAGCACTGTGTATTTGTGGAAGCTCACCTCTAAATATCTTCTCCAGTTACATAAATTTGTTGTACTGGATAATTTTATAATATGTCTTTCACAGGTTGCTTATTGGTCAACAAAATGATTACTTTAGGCCTTGAGTAAAACTGACTTCTCTCAAAATCAAAAAGACGTGCTAATCTTATTCTTCGAGTGCATGCGTAAGCAGCTCATTCGCAGTTGAATTTTTGTTAATTCATAAAAACAGCCATGCAACAGATAATGTATCACAAGTAAGTTAAATATATGCTAAATAAGCTCTGAACTGCTGGACTATAAATATGTATAATTAAAAAAAATGCACGACTTATTGGAGAAGTAGCTAACAGGTATATATGCATGGAGGGCTTATTAGTTAGATCAGTGTGTTTGCATTCGTAAGGATGAAACCTGCACAGACAAAATGCATGAAACAGACAAAAACTGTTAGGTCTGCCTGCTTTCATTTACAGCCACCTGTGTCGCCATCATTTCGTTTTTCGCGAGCGTGTTCTTCATTGGCTAACTATGCCTACACCATTATCATCTGTGCTGTATCAGCTTAACTGAAAGTTCTGTGTGGGTGTTTGTTGGTACACTTTGGCTAAGCTTTGATATGTAACCACAGCACCAAAACCCTACACCAAAATATACAGAAATATTCTATTCTACAATATTCTATGTGCCGCACTACAACGGTGCAAAAATGCAAAAAGATGTGTGCAATTGAGTGTGGCTGTGCAATCCCTTATTAAAGCACATCAATATTTATATATCCTGATTATCTACGATATACTAGTATAAATATAAACAAACCTAACAAGGCATAAAAAGCGCAAATCGCTGAACAAACAAGGTACATATAAATTCTTTGGTTAGCTGCACGATTTTTAACAAAACACATGTCACGCCACTGCAAAGCGCAGGCATCAAAGGGGTACTGATACAAATTTTAAGTATTTTTGAATTGTTGCTGTAAATAGCGTATTTACTCGCATTAAAAACGCACCCCTATCTTCAGTGATTGAAATCTGGATTTTTTTTCTCCCGCGTACTAAACGCGCCCCATTTGTCCGCTGCAGTCCCGCTAACTGACAACTGGCGCCTCCTTTACCGTTTATCTGCTTCGTTTTTTTTATTATTATTATTATGCCATTTCTTTCGCCCACCTCGGCTCGCTCACCCCCCCCCCCCCCTTTTTTTTTCCTCACCCGCTGCCGCATGCCGTAAGGTTTATCTGCGCGCCGCGGCACACCCCCCCCCCCCCGTTTTCTTTAACCATGCCCCACAGCGAGGTTCACGAACACTGCGACTGTTGAGACATCGCGGCTGATAAGCACCCAGCGAGCGAAGGTCACGAAGCTACCAAGAGACGGTCGCTTCCTGCAATTACGAGTATCGCGGGCAAATCGGGAGTTGGCAGGCAGGCACGCACTTCTGCACTTCGTTGTTCGCATGCACGAAAGCTTACCTTTTCAGCAATAGCACGAAATCCAAAAGCGTTCTCCATGTAGCTCCCTGCGTACACTCCGTTGATCGCTTGATCGGAAACACTCTGCTTGCGGCGTGCACAAGCTTCAACGAAAGCCGTTGACAGAGGACACGCACTCCGCCGCACCGAAGTTGTTCTGTACTTGCCGACACGCCACAGATTGCAGTGACACGTACTGCATCTACTGTAAGCGCGAGTTAAACTGTGCAAGCCGTGTATGTACGCGTCCTGGACAAAGCAAGTGAATAGTAAAATAATAAACCACCGGCAGCCTGCAGCAAACGCGCACACGACATGTTACCACGCAATTCAAAGTCTGCCTGTTGACGATGGCGATGCGCAGTTGCCCCGAGACCTCAAAAACGAAACCGAAACTCATAGCAGTATCGTTTTATGATATAATTTCTAAGCTATGTCAAGCCTCCAAGATATAGTGTAATCTTGTAATTACACGATATCTCGATATATCTTGACACTATAACTTAATCTTGATATAGTGTAATTTCATGCTTGACAACGTATTTGTTTGCTAACAGAGCTTCAAAGTCTTTTTTTTGCCACTGACGTGTTCAGGCGGCAAATGCGTAGCCTTCGTGATGTACATTTTTCTTTTCCCGGGTGAGGCGTTATTGCGGTGTTGTTTCGACATTTTAGAGTCAAAATTTGTTACTTGTGGAACATAGATATAAATAAAAAGTTAGGGAAGGGTGGCAATGAGGTTGTTCCATATTTGACACATCTCCCACCCTTTTTTATGTTCGTTAGAGGAGCTTTTTTTTAATTCAAAATTGGGCAAATCTAGAACCGAAACAAGCTCAACTAACGCTGCCTTGACATATACATGCTATCAACGTTCTTCTAGAACAGTAACTATTATAAATAATGTTTTAATATTACTATTTTACAGGAAAGGTGAACGTATGTATGAGCCAATTGAGTGTCATTGGAGCTACATTCGGGTCAGGGTTTGGCCCATTTCGCACAAAAAAAAATGAAAGCACCCAATTTGGTTTCTCAAGTATGCAACCACAGGCAAAAATGTACATGCGAATGGGTCAGGCCCTCTTTTTTTTTTCTTTTTCTATCCCCCTGCAGACATAAACCTTAGCAACACGCCCGCTGTGCTATTAGCTTCTTTTAAATAACACTCTGCCATTCAGCAAGAACCTGGGGACTATGCTTTTTTTCACCGACAAAGTATGAATGACGCTTGCTTTTATTTCAAGTCTTAAATTGTGTGTGAGCATAGCAATGTGCGATTATCAGTGCATTGTAACGCCACAGTAACAACTATCAATTACAATGCTGCAACTAAACAACTCTTCTCCATTCTTGTGGCACGGGTACATTGCGCTAGTGTTGTCTACGATCGTTCATGTGTATGTTAAGTGACACGCAAGCGTTCATATCAAGGAAATAAAAAAGAACAGTAAGTGCCCACAGAGTGGCACATCCGCTAAGCACGAGTTCACCCGTGCTTAGCGGATGTTCGCTCAGCTTGTCCTGCGGCGCTGCATGCGTGCACAGCAGCTGCACTAGAGTAAGCTTAGCCTGTTATTTGTAAACATGCCTAGTTCCACGGCAATGCGGATGCTGCAAACATTCAATTTGAACTCATCCATGTTCATAGATCTAAATATAACTCACTGAATAAATCAGGGACTTGTGTATTGATGCGAAATACTTCAGTGTAAGGAAATATGTGGACCCCCAAATAAAAAAATTGGCCCCGTATCTGCATGTTTCTGCAAATGTCGTCGAAAGACGACAGTCTTGCGTGTGGAGAGAGTGAACATGACATTTATTTGGTGTTCTGCGCAAGAAAATCGGTGAGTGGTATTCTGGAGGCACTGCGTTTGAGTGCCTCGAGCGTGCAGCGGAGGCGAACGAGCGCATCAAGTCACGTCACACATGAGACATGAGCGTCATCTGGTAGTTTTCTGAAAAAAACAAAGCGTATGGCTCTGATACGGGCGTGCGCGCCCGTCTCAGAGGTGATAAGGTGTAGAACGCAAGGCGACGGGTAGGTGAGACCATCATCTCGTCTTAGCAAAGCGTTGGAAACACTCCCCGTTCCGTGCAAGCGTTGCATGGTCGGCGCAGCGTGATAATCGCTACGGTCCTTCAAATTACTTATGTATGCTTTTTCTAGTAAAATACGCACATGCAGAATATATACGTGTTGTTATGGTGTCGCAGACATGCGCAATAATTGTTTTTATTTGACGATTGCACAAGCATGAACGCTCAATCTTGAGCAACATTGATGGGCGCTGCGGATGGGGTCGGCCGTTTCAAGTACCAGATGCCGTATAGAGTGAACAAACAGACAAATGCGCAGGCGGACAGACAGACAGACCAAAATGTTTGCGTCGAAGGTCCACAAGAAAGACTATCGTTTTGAATAAACCAGGAGCTCTGGTACGAAATACTTAGTGTGATTTCAAATGAGAAAGCGTGCACGATAGCCTGTCGAAAACTGTGTGTAATCGTTTCATGTTATGTTTAAGCGCAACATAATCTCTTTTACCGATGTCTCTGTGAGAATTAGGGAAGAATGGACATCAGCGGCAGCAAAATATTTTTAGTAAGAATCCCAAAAACGTAACTCATGAATTAAGTCGTTGAACATGTGAGAATTGTTCTGAATAATGTAAATAGGGGATGGTATAATAAATATAATACATAGCACGATATATTTTGGTGAATGACACGGGAAATGAAAACAAAGGCCGAAACATCGATATTTTCACCAGAACTTTGGCATGCGGTTTGATTGAATCCGTTGAGATGTGATATGTATTGATGCTCTAAACTATATGCATATATGATAGGTGTAACATTCAAGAAAACACCGTTGGGTGTAATTTGCGAACATACACCTATAGTACACCTAATTATGACAAATGGGTGTACAAAAGGTGGAATAGCAGAAGTTACACCCGTGCGGATAAGTTTGGCAGAAATAATAGGTGTAAGATGGGTGATTTATTGAAAAATCCACCCCTAAGGGTGTGAAATGATTTGCAGTGTAGGAAGGTTTTCGGGAACTTGTGTATGAAGAATGTCGATAGAAAATGAAGGAAGCGAACCAGAAAATTGATGGGTAAATACTTAGAAAACATTAGGGGGCCAAACCAAAAAGAATATCGGTTAAGAAGAAGGTGAAGGAAACTGAGATTGACATGTGGAGAATACGCATGTGAAGGAAACTGAGATTGACATGTGGAGAATTGGCATGATTAAGAAGTCCGCACTAAAGATCTATCGTACTTTTAAGAAGAAAATGGCCAAGGAAAGGCTCTATGATACTACTCGGGGTAGTTCTCTAGTGTTTGAGGCCAGGACAGAAGTATTGCGAACCAAGACATATCGGACCAAATACGAAGAGGTAGACACGGTATGCAGTGCATGCGGAGAGGAGGAGGAAACTGCCGAACACTTGATAATGTTCTGTAAAGGGCTTCACCCTATAGTTCAGGATGATCGCGCAGAGTTTTTCAAAGCACTGGGGTTTTGAGACATGGAGGACAAAATAGGCTTTAAGCGGGTAGAATCAACTACAAGGAGGTTATGTGATTGGTGGCTTGAGTCAAGGCACGAGTGAAAATTAAACCATTCACTGCAAAGTACCAGTCCTATAACTCACTATTTAAAGAAAAAAAAGAAGATAAATCTAGATAGTTCACTAAGTATCACGGCTAGGTGGCGTTGCCCGCCGCCCGATCTAACGGGTACAGCCCCATCAATCCATCCATCCATCCATCGTAGTCCCGATATGGTTATGCGGGACGCCGTAGTGGAGGGCTCCCGAAGTTGCGACCATTTGGCGGTCGTTGCAGAAGTCGGGAAGCCTTCTCTTGCTGTGTGCACAGCTGTGAAACTAAGAGATCGTGTCTCAGTATTAGGGACGACGCGTATCAATGCTTAAGGGGAAGCGAATAGGTGAGCTCCATTTCAGTATACCTCACACTCGTGTTGCCGAAGCACGGAATATCTCTGTAGCGGTGTATACCTAGTCCAATGCGCACAACAAAGTATTTTCTGGGGAAACTGAATAGAGTCGCAGCAGGCTGTGCGCTTCCCTTTTCTGATCGTGTCCAACGATCATATCTCAGAAGTAGGCTCTGTGCACAGCTGATCGTCCATGCGTGACGACTGGAACGCTACGCTTCCCCTAGCTGTGTCAGCACAAGACATATCGTTCGGACTCTATTCAGTTACTGGAGTCGCCAAAGCACGAAATATCTCTAGCGGTGCGTACCGAGTGGACTTTGCACAACGATGCATTCTCTGGGGAAATTGAATGGCTTCTTAGATAAGTCTAGCTTGACCGACTCGTCCAACAACAAGTCTTACTCAGAGAAAGGAAAGGTGCACAATTAATTAGTAGAACGTCCTTATTGAGAAAATGGGGCCATTCAACGCTTGATGTGTGTGTGACAGGCCTACTACTTTCTTTTTTTTTCTATTGCATTGCGCAATGACCCCTCCAATCTTGCTCCTAATGGACCGTCTTTCCCTTGCTTAGCAGCACAACACTTCCGTTGCTACGGACCACAGCGATGGTCATGCGTGAAACAATGAATCACAATGATCAAATGTGGAAACGCAACAATATAAGTGACTCCCATATAACATTAGGTTGCCACATCAGAAGGTCTCGCTCGCTGGATTCCGTGCCGACCGATTGTGTCCCCGCGATCTCCAACGACAGCTCAGCTCTGGCTGAGCGACTCGCCCACCACCATCTCCTGACGCCGTGAAGCTCTCGCTGAGTGGTGGCCCGTCCTCGCACTCCAGCGAGCGTGTCCATCTTTCATATCTTCTCCTTATTTCTGTATGTGGGTCTCTCTGTCCCAAACTCTATCCCTATCCCTTTTAATCTCTTCTGACCCCCATCCCTCGTGAGCCACTGTTGAGGTGTCGCATATGATGGAGACAGTTACGGGGACCACTTTTATCTTCTTTTCTCTCTTTTAAGAATCACTTACACACATCAGAAACGACAAATGGCCGGAAAGTCCACGACTAAGAAGGCCTCAATAGGATCTCGTAGCAAGTTACAGAAATACGGTACGCAAATACGGTAGGGCAGTACGCCAGCGCTCTTCCTTTCACAATGCGTCCCCCGGACGACAAGTTCCTCGTAACCAATTCGTAGGCTGACAAGCCACAACGAGGCGTGACAACCCCATAGTAACTTTTTGAAAAGCTTTTGTGCTGTGGAAGTGCTTTCACTGTCAAAAGATCGATGGCCAGAAAAGAAGGAAAGGTAATACCGCTTCTGCTTTTTTGAAATAACGTACTGTATTTCCGTAGCTTGTTAACAGGCCCTTAAACTTGGAAAACGGCCCATGCAACTGCACATGTGATCGGCGAACCATCGAGGGCCTCATTTTTCAGTACTCCCACGAGTCCGTGCACACCACGCTGCAGGGTTTTCAGCGAACTATACCACCACTGTTTCTACCAAAATCTCATAACTCATAGAAGCTTGAACTTACTCAGTGCTGACCCCGCGACCTCCTGAATAAACGTGGCTGATAATGTGTCGGCCTTGCCTTAGATTGCGACAAGCAACTCTAGCTTTTGAAAGCCGCGTTGACGCTTTCCGTCATACATTGGGAAACAGCAGGTTTTCATTCCACCTCTGCCACACCAACAACGTTATTATTCGAGGGATAAATTGAGACGGTCCTGTACGCTATTCCACACACAGCAAAACACGGAGGAAGTGCAGCAAAATCACACCGCTAGCGCGCCAAAATGAGTGCGCGTGCTTTGGATTGGCGATCGGCTAGTGGCCTCTGCTCATAGAGCTAAAATGCACTCTTGGCTAGAAAGCACCCTACTATAACCACCATAACGCTGACTTTTTGGAAAGCTTTCTTTGTTTCCGTCACTTTTGAAAGAGGCACTAAATATTTTAATATAAAATATTCATAATATTGCAACATAAATCACATGCAAGTGTGTTCACGTGTTATAAATAAATCAAAACTTGGAATTTTTTAATCATTTTTAAGAAAGATTATTGATCAGTTATAAAGTTTTCTACGGGAAGAAAAAAAGGCAGAGACTGCTGCGTCGCGTGGCTATGCAAAGTGAATATCAAATCGAATCATGCAAAGTGAATATGAGTGTTGTTCTTTCAATAAAAATAGCATTTTCTTTAATCAGCCCCTCTGCGAACATTCATGAGGTCCACATTAGAATTCGCCATTCTTTGACAGAGCCTGAGAATTAAAATGTGGATCTTCAAAGATGGTGCCCATGAGATTCGTAAAACTTGAAAAACTAAAAACTGGTGCATAGTTTTCTTTGATTTTTTACGGCTGAAGAAAGGTGATACAATACTCCAAATCTTTTTGCTAGTAACTTTGTCAGATGTGAGCGATCCTTTTAGTACTCACAGTTATGAAGCGTATACATCATCATCATCATCAGCCTGACTACAT
This sequence comes from Rhipicephalus microplus, assembly GCF_043290135.1. Lineage (NCBI taxonomy): Eukaryota > Metazoa > Arthropoda > Arachnida > Ixodida > Ixodidae > Rhipicephalus > Rhipicephalus microplus. Next base: position 69,394,771 of record NC_134710.1, read on the forward strand.
CCACTGCAAGACAAAGGCCTCTCCTATGTTCCGCCAGTTAACCCGGTCCTGTGCTTGCTGCTGCCAATTTATACCCGCAAACTTCTTAATTTCATCTGCCCACCTAACCTTCTGTCTCCCCCTCACCCGCTTGCCTTCTCTGGGAATCCAATTAGTCACCCTTAATGACCAGCAGTTATCTTGTCTACGTGCTACATGCTTACCCCATGTACATTTTTTCTTCTTGATTTCAGCTATGATATCCAAAACCCCCGTTTGTTCCCTAATCCACTCTGCTCTCTTCTTGTCTCTTAAGGTTACACCTACCATATTTCTTTCCATTGCTCCCTGCATCGTCCTCAATTTAAGTTGAACCCTCCTTGTAAGTCTCAAGGTTTCTGCTTCATAGCTAAGTACCGGCAAGTTACAGCTGTTATATACCTTCCTCTTGAGGGATAGTGGGTATCTACCTGTCATAATTTGAGAGTGCTTGCCAAATGTGCTCCACCCCATTCTTATTCTTCTAGTTACTTCAATCTCGTGGTTCCGCTCCGTGGTTATTACCTGCCCTAAGTAGACAGTCTTTTCCAAGCGTATACACACATTAATAATTGAACAAACTGTGCAGTGTCTAGAAACTACTACTATAAGCCCCTTCCAAATCTTTAAACACTTTTTTGGAGGCCAGCCATGTACTATGGCAAACGCGACTTATGCGGTGTTCCGGAAAGGGTTAGAACAAGACAAAAAATTTTCGAACCACTACGCCCCCCCCCCCCCCCTCGTTTTTTTTTTCATGAAACGGTTTGGTGTAGGTGACAACTTCGCGGCTCGCTTGCAAGGCGAATTCGACCACATATAGTAACGACGACACACACCCGATGGCCTGGCGACGGAACCGTATCGCACGCAGCGTTGAGCAGGTGACGTGGTCATTGCATGAACTAATGCTGAAAGCGAACAATTCGACATACTGTGAGTTTGCACGCTTCAAGCTTTAGTTCCTAATTGTTCATAACAGGACATGGCTGCGTTTGCTGACAAGGAAATCCATATTTCTCGTGTTGCTGGCTACTGCAACACTATTTTATCTTGAAAATGTTCCGCTAGCTATTCGCTGCGGTCAGCGAACTGACGGGCACGCAGCGTTGTTACTTCATCTGGTAAAACACAATTCGAGAGTTTCTAAACCTAATGACGTACTATCTTATACTGTGGTTTAGGGTCTGCCCACTTGAATTGACTGATGACACAGGCGGCCAAAGTGGCATCCTTTTCTACCTTAAATTAGGCCAACTGAGAAAAGTTTGAGGCTGGTTGGGCATTTTGGGGCAATTTTCATGAATTTTATGGTTTTCACACAGTTTGGTACACAAATAAATAATTGTATCAAATTGGCACAGCTGTCGCTCCCTTGCAGTATCAAATATTGACTAGAACCATCAATCCTTTACGTGCAAGCTTGCCTGCCCTGTTTTTCGAATTACTCTAACAAAGTGTTTCCTTGCAGTAGTTTACCACCTAGAGGCAAAGTGGTATTGGGAGAAAGACAAATTAACAAGGTGTCAATGAACAAAGTACAACAACAAGACAGAGAAACCATTCACCCGCTAATTACATCCAGAAGCACAGTGTCTGGTTACATAGTTTTAAGAGGGTTAATCATGCACAAACATAGATGCCGCATTTCTAAGGCTGCTGTCATGGGGTGTGTCCCACTTACTGTCAGTAGACCTTCTGTAAGCAATGACAGCACCAACTTGCTTGCACATAACCTAAGTTCACAGAGTAAAATGTCGCTGTACCTTCTTGTACTAACGAATCCCCACTGCAACCTGTTTCATAACAACCCTTATTACAAGTGATAACCATGTCTAAATATTTATTTGTCGAATATCATTGCCCCCACAAGACATTTCCATGAACTGCCCTGATAGGCTGCAAGTGTTTCTTTCAACTCGACTGTCACCAGCCCAGTGCCCCTTTGCAATTGGGAACCTGAAACCCACCAAGCTCTAGAAAGTTTGCGTTCACAGAACATCACTCCAAGTTACAGCCATATTTCTGTACATAATTACCCCCGTGGTCATTGCAGTAATTTTGCGCTTGAGAGAAGATTGTGGAGCAGAAAAAATGGTGCTTTCGAGCAGCCTTAAGTGTCTTCAGAGCAGAAAGAAACGCTATAGCTTAAAGTTGCTATTGGTGTTTTCGGAGCACATGCATGTACCTAACGACTCCTGAAGTCTAAAACATCACTTAAGCATCTAATAAATATTTATAATTACTATTAAACATGCCGTATGCAGCAATATAGTTGGCATAAATCATGGGCCAGGGAGGGGGGGGGGGGTCAAGAAAGTTTGGACTTTTCTGGTGTTCAGGCTGAGGAGGGCACCCCTTGCAAGTGTCCCACTTGAGATATAGTTTTAGCATCAATATAATTGAGTTAACAGTCAAGTATAGTGCAATGAACTTTTCAAAAAGGTTTTTTTTTTTACTTCTACTGTGCACCTTGGTAAAATGCCCCTCAGTGCTGTGAACTGTGGAAATAGAAAAATTGTGAAGAAAGAGACACTGAATAGAGCAATACAATCGCTGGAGCTCAAACCCCATGCTTGTTTTTTAATTTTTTTGAAACTATAACTTAATCTTGTATAACTAAAATTTCAAAGCATATTAAAAATACGAACTGGACACCATGGCCTGATATGCGTCAGCCCTTGAGATTTTTGTGGATTCACGCCATTGAGTAGCACACTAGGATGGTAGTGTTATACAGCTTGCTTTTGGTTTCGCTTAGGCTTACGGGATGGTCCCATGGTTCAACTTCATTCTTTTTAGTTTGCCAACATGCTTTCGGAGCAGGTTTGGAGCAGTAACTAGCAAATATTGCAATTGGAAGCAGCATGAAGCAGCATTTTTTTTTGCAGCAGTTTCGAGCAATTGGAGCACCACTTCCATCACTGCCAATGTAATCAGGACATGCTGTTAGCTATTCATGGATTGAATCCCCGAGAAAACTCTGCCCATCTATCATATTCCTCCTGTGTTATCTTCCTTGACAGCTTGTGAGGCTCATATCGCCCTTTACAAATTGATTTGAAGTGAGCGTCTGAGGCAGTCTCCCGCAGTCATTGAGCCATGTCCTGTCCCGATTAAACCACTGACACAAGACTTAGTTTCAAATCACACCTTCCCGCAAACCGTAACTCCACAATGTTCTGCAGCATTCCCGTTTTTGTCATGCCTTTTTCCTGTACAGAGCTTTTACGCTGTTCCTTGTGTCTAGTCTTTTCCCTTTAGTGCTCGAGACACTCCTCACCTAAAAAAGAACAGCCATTTCCTGTTTCAATGTGGCACCGGCACCTCTCTACTCATATTCTTAAAGGAAATCCGTGGCCCTTTATTGATACTGCCCGATTACTGCTATCATTGAATACTATCAATCTCCATATTTTTCTACATATGGAGCGCTCGAGTTGGATAACTGCAGCTGGGAGGCTCAGTAAGTTCCTTGCAGGAAAATCTGACCTGCCCAGTTGGCCAATACTGCAGCTTCATGTGGTTATCAAGAGTCAACAAAAGCACTCGTGGTGCCAAAAATTGTTACACTATCAAGTGCCCAATTATTGACACTCATATATTGGCCTGCATGAACTACAGGCACAGGGGCGCTTGGAGTTTACGGGGCAGCGTGCCCACCGCCTTGTCTTGGAAACAGCAAACAACAAAAAGTAAGCAAGTGATTTCAAAGCAATAAACTGCAGCAGGCTGTGCATTGCCTGGTCATAAAAAGGTTAATTTTACTAGAAATCCGCAAAATGGATATGCGTGTCGTTCACACAGAAGTTGCGCACACCAATTCAAAGATGCAGACATTAGATACTTCTTGTTTCACTCGAAGAACCGAGCCATGCGCGAGATGGCAACTATGCAATCTGCCAGAAATCACCATGGTACAACAGCTCAACGCTCATAGCCAACAGAATGAATTTTTTCAACAATTTCACCAGTAATCAACACTGTAGAACGTGCCTCTCAACACAAGCACCACGACGCTTTCCGGCTCAAGAAGGGCAATTTCGAAATGACTCCGCGAACCGAATATGGATTAGTACAATGATTGCTGTAGATTGTCATTTTTTCCAAGATCCCAGAAAGCATGCCCTACACTTGTTTTACTTGAGAAAAAAAACAGCGTATTCGAATGAATACATTCGTGTTGTAGGCAGCAAATAATAGGCCATCGAAAAACCTGCCAAAACGTACTTCCACTCTCTTTAACGGCTAATATAAATTACAAAGCGCACGTAGCATTAACAAGAATATGTTTTACAATACCCACAATTTTGAACAACTGGGTTTCCAAGCCTTTCGAGCGTAAATGGACATCATTGGACTCACTTCGTGGAGTTGCCGAGGCGCGCAGTCAGTGGTGAATGTGGTAGTAGTTGGAACAGGAGGAAGGCACCTAATTTCTGCAGCGCCGTAGCGTGTTTCTGTATCATATCCCAAGAGATGTATGGAAAAATTGTGGAGTTGCTATTGGCTGAAAGCGGCCACGTGGTCTAAATGCGGTTCCGGCATTTTTAAATTTTTATTTCTTTCAAGCAAGATGGCAGCACGCATCTATGCTAGATTCACAATGCGCCGGTGAAGCTTGCTGAAGCCAAATGCCGTAAAAATTACGCCGAAACGTGTGGGCTTTTCACCGACAGTAAACGGGTTGTGTTCTAACGCAGCTGGTGTGCTCCAATTTTTCTTGTTTATTACGCGTTCGTTTGGGCTGCTGACTGGAAAAGAAGATGCGCCACTTGAACTACTTCAGATGTCAGCTGTTTTAAGGAGTGTGGGTTGTTTCACCTGTCGAATTTGCGCTGCGGTCTTCTGTTCAACGCGTAAGACTTTTGTTTCAATCTTGGACGTAGACGGGGTGATTTTTCTCGCTACACCGTGCGTTTGCCCAAAGTTCCTTTGGCTTCTTTTTTCTGTTTATACCACGCAACGCATTGCCTCGCAGCTGGCACTTTGTTAACGCGCCAAGTGCTCATGAAAATCGTGAGAGCGCAACTAAACATAACTCACAGGAAGAAACAAACGAGGAAAGGCGCATGTAGTTGAGTAGAGCGGTTAGAGCCTAAGCGCTTGCAGGCTGTTTTCACAACGGTGTCTTCATTGAAGCTACCACGAAGATGGTGCTTCTGCTGAAAGCAAGCCTGGAGGCCAGAAATATTCGAACCTCTCCAAGCCGTTGGAAGGGGAGCCAACTATGCAGTGGTGTGCTTTGTGTCCTGTAGGTTTTGTGTTTTCTTGCCCTATGTGCCGAGTGCGGAATAAGTGAACTGGGGCCAACGATACTGAGTCATCAATAGCATCTCTAAAAGCAGACATTTGGGCTGCGGAACAGTGACCCTTTGGACAGTGGCTGCACACCCTTTTCCATCAGGTCATGCCACCGCGACGAAGATGCTGTTACTAACTCACTATGCACTGGGCAGTGCTCTCTCACCTCTCTTGCTAGGGTTCCCCTAGAGACACTGACGCATGGTTCACGGACAGCAGAGGCATTTGTCAGACAGCTGCGCGAATCAAAGAGCGGGCAGTGCCCTCCTCCTTGAGTGTCTTGGTGCCAATAAAAGACCGGCAAATTTAGCATCGGAGGTTTTCTTGTCCACGTTCTGTCCATACGCGTTTAATATAACCGTTTTGTTTCCTTCTGGCTGCCTTTTGCCTTGGCTCTGCCTAAATGCTCCCTGCCCGGCGTTGGCTCCCCCGACTTGCTACCCAAGAAGACCGGCGAGGCCTCCCTCTTCGCAACAATATTTAATGTTAATAAAATTGGGTAGGCAGCAATGAAACCACAACTCACGTTTACCAAGATGATTGTCTATTTGCAAGGTTCTGAGACCTGGTGCACCTCTGTGGTAAAATGCTTCATTTCCACGCAGAATGCTTGGGTTTAAGACAGCAGACACACGGCACAAAGCAAACTCCTTTTCAGAAGCGGTCTTTTTCGTAAACGGCGTTCGTCGATCTCTTTTACGGCTCCGAATGAGTAGCCTCAAAACCAGTGGGCACTAGCAATTTTCGAGTGGTGGGAAAAAAAGAGCGAATGCTTATTTTTCTGTCACCAAAACTCTTTGTAAAAACAAATTTCATATCCCGCAGAAGGTGTAATGAACTCTTTTAATGGTTATTTCCTTTTCTACTCTCGTAAGCAGCTACATCGCGTCGGCAATATCACGTGGTGACGCTCGGTCTTGCGCTGCTTTATCCTCTCCTTGGCGGCTTTTGCAGCGTCTGCCTCGCTTTCCAGAGCGAGAAGGCAGGCCGTGAGGCTTGCGATCCTCGCTTTTTCTCCCGTACGGTCGCCCATAACGTGCCGAGAGCAGTCGAGAGCAGCGAAAAACAAATACTAAAGCTTCTAGTACACTCTACAAATACGGTAAATAAAAGCACAGTGGTGCCAGACGGACTTGTGCACGTCGCTAGTTGTGGGAGTGCTTCCTTATCTAGTGCAAAAAACTTTCACATTGGTGTTTCTTCATCTCTTATTCTTAAATTTATTTGAAAAAACGAGCAGTGCAAGAAGTCTTTAATTTGTACATCGTGATACATCGTTTAATTTTCATTGCTTCTCTTTTAACTGCTAGCGCCACGCTTTCGCTAGCGTCTTCGAACGACAACACTAACAGGAGATCGTTGCTGCCGTGTGTCTGCGCCGCTAACATCTCTTTGTTAAAAGTCTTTCAACTTCGTAAAAGACTGCTTACTTAAAAAACTTTTAGCGCCCGTGTGACACAGGTATTATTCAAGCTGGGACCCTGCCATTTATTCTTTTCATTCGTCGGGTCGACGCTACCGGTGTCGATTTCTTAACGCTCGCCCGTTAAAATTGTTCGTGTGTTCTTTTTTCCTGGTTGGATACTAAGCGTTAATCACCTGTGGCTTATACCCGCCCGTGGGTATGTGCCACTGTCTGGCGGGAAGTGTTCGACGACTTACACGACAGGAATCTTACCCTCCATGCCATTTTGGTTCATGCCAAGTTGAGGGGGTGACCAAGAGAGCACCCAAACAAAAGTTGATAGATAGATAGATAGATAGATAGATAGATAGATAGATAGATAGATAGATAGATAGATAGATAGATAGATAGATAGATAGATAGATAGATAGATAGATAGATAGATAGATAGATAGATAGATAGATAGATAGATAGATAGATAGATAGATAGATAGATAGATAGATAGATAGATAGATAGATAGATAGATAGATAGATAGATAGATAGATAGATAGATAGATAGATAGATAGATAGATAGATAGATAGATAGATAGATAGATAGATAGATAGATAGATAGATAGATAGATAGATAGATAGATAGATAGATAGATAGATAGATAGATAGATAGATAGATAGATAGATAGATAGATAGATAGATAGATAGATAGATAGATAGATAGATAGATAGATAGATAGATAGATAGATAGATAGATAGATAGATAGATAGATAGATAGATAGATAGATAGATAGATAGATAGATAGATAGATAGATAGATAGATAGATAGATAGATAGATAGATAGATAGATAGATAGATAGATAGATAGATAGATAGATAGATAGATAGATAGATAGATAGATAGATAGATAGATAGATAGATAGATAGATAGATAGATAGATAGATAGATAGATAGATAGATAGATAGAGTTTTGGGACGTTAAACCCCACATATCAATCAATTAGATAGATAGATAGATAGATAGATAGATAGATAGATAGATAGATAGATAGATAGATAGATAGATAGATAGATAGATAGATAGATAGATAGATAGATAGATAGATAGATAGATAGATAGATAGATAGATAGATAGATAGATAGATAGATAGATAGATAGATAGATAGATAGATAGATAGATAGATAGATACGCTGAAAGTCGCCAAAGTTTTTTCAGAAATGCTTTGCGTTTAAAAAAACCCTGTTGTGATAAACTGAACTGTGCACTTGCTGAAAACAAGACTTCTTCACTGGAACACAGGAGTAACACGCAGGCAGTATATCGCCTGCTCCTTGCTTCGTCAGGACGTCATCATGCTACCATAAAACATTCTCTCTGGTACAAATAGAAATTTGATAATAGCCAGTATGACAAAACTCGCGACATGTTTTGACTGGCAAAAAAGTATCTTTGAAACTTTCGAACTTGGTTTTCAAAGTAGGTGTTGCTGGCAAGAACTCCGCCAACAATGCGAAGGCGCGAATTGCCGGAGAAACCGACAATCGCCGGTTTGAATACTTGGCGAATTTTGCCAAATATTCTTTGTTGATTTCTTTACAGTTCCAGACAAGATGAGCCAGCGCACCATCGTTTGCCCATTCTTTCTGGAAATATAAGGAAAGTAATTAGGGACCTTTTAGAGAAATCCACGACTAATGCAAACTTCAGAGTGCCGGTTGCTTCAGCTATTCCCGCACTTGCACAGCTGGCTGAGTGCTTGCCTGCAATGCCTACTTTGAAAACTGGTAGAAAGCTTTATTGGTCATGTTTCCCAGAAAAAAACACATGGCGAATTTCATCACACTGTTCATTATCAAATTCTTTTACGAACAAGAAAGGGCGAATGGTCGCATCAAGACCAGCCGACAAAGCAAAGAGCAGGCAACATGCTGCCCGCGTGTCACTTCTGTGATGCAAAGATGTCTTGTTATTCTCAGACACGCATTTCAGTCGATCACCTTTTTTTTTCTGTGACAGCAGTCAGACTCGGAATTCCTCCTTGTTTGCGGCAAAACTGTAACCAGGTATTGATGGAAAACTTGACCCTTGGAGCCTCAAACTAGCCAGCAAAACAACTACCCCTTTAGTTACCATGCCACATCTTTTCCGACAGGGTTCTTATCGTATCTTGGTAAAGCAGAATGTCAACCAAGTCGTTTCGCTTCTGTGTACATGCTTCAGAGCCTCATAGCTCCCCTCCCGAGGTGTAAGCAGTGCGAACAAACAAGTAGTGCACACAGATAGTTGGGTGCAAAGCTATCTGCCTGGATTACATTGCAAGTGTCGTAATCGAGGCAGCTATAGGAGCATAGCATAGCCCTGTAAAGTAAAGTAGAGCATGGGGGAGAAAGGGAAATGAGAGGAGGAGAGATGTGATGGTGAGCAGGAAAAACAAAAGGGGGAGAGAGCAAGTAAAGAAAGAAAGAAAGACAAAAAGAAATTATCAAAAAAGGACGAAAGAGAGGAACAAAGACACAAAGACAGCATAACGAAGCCCGCCCAGCTGCGCACTGCCTTCAAGCAAGGCAGCACGAGACCAAAGCTGCTGCTTTTATTTCTTCTCTTCTAGAAGCCTCATTTCCATTTCCTTCATACAGCCTGCTAGACTTACCTAAGATCATCATATGGTGAGAGTAATTTGCGATGTTCTTAACTCACACACGAGCCCTTCCTGCTGCAACTGAAATTTTTTTCCTCTGCGTGCGAAAATCCTGGTTTTGATAGCTCAATTTGGTATTATTATTCGCAAAGCCAAAAGCTGCTCCCAACACAAACATTAAGCCAGAAAACAACTTTTTCAAAGTAGTTTAGGCCAAGATATAGCGGGATGTTACAACACCATGCTTTCTCAACAAAGTGACAGCCACTGTATAGTATGTGGCAATGTTGATCAGACCTTCCCATTGTTTAATGTTATAACTTAGGCACCATGCATAAAACATTTTAGAAGCAAACTGGAACAAACAGCATTAAATATATTGAAAAAGTAACAGCCACTGTATAGTATGTGGCAATGTTGATCAAACCTTCCCATTGTTTAATGTTATAACTTAGGCACCATGCATAAAATATTTTAGAAGCAAACTGGAACAAACAGCATTAAATATATTGAAAAATACCTTAAATAAATGGTCCATTCTATATACACATACTGAGTTACTATAAACAATACATTCAAAGAACGATGTCACCCAAGAACAACTAGGTGACTGTTACTTTTATCTGACAGCATCCACAAAAGTTTAAACTATTCTGTGGCAATCAATATACTTATCTCACAGTACAGACTATTAGTGATAGAAAACTAATGCAGCAAGTTAGTTTCACAGTATGACCAAGTTGAAATTTCTTTAAAGGCTTCCTCCCAGCAACTATCTCAACTATATACGGTAGTACTCTTCTGTCTATTGCATTGATTGCTTGAAATTACAATGGTCACCTATGAATTTAAGCTCTCTTCCATCTTGTTTTTCATGGAAAGAACGCAGGAACAACACTTTGGCGCAGGCTTGCCGAAAATTATAGAATTTTTGCCAAGATGTTGCTGCTTTCATCTGTTTGCACAGCTTGGCAAAATAGGCGCAGCTATTGCATCTCCCATTTAAGCAATAATTAATTTCTATGGCGGAAGAAAAGTATTTCCTGGAGTGTCAAAAACTGTAAAACTGTGATCATGAAGGTGTTGGCAGCGCGCAGATAGAAAAGAGCCACTGCTTACAGTGCACTGCTGTGGAAACCAAAGACCAGATGGGTGGAGCAGCAGCGGTGAGCAAGGGGCCTGGAAGGCAAGTCACGGAGTGCCGAAACCAAAACTCCAGCAGCAAGAGGAGCACTCCTGCATTGGGAACCGTGAAGCAGCATGTGAGCATCACAGGTCAGGTAACAGTTGCTTCCATCCAGTGGGTCACGCCAAAGGCACTGCCATCAGTACTTTTGGACACAGGTCAGAGGAGATGTCTCTCCCAGCTTAATGGTCTCATCCTGAATCAACATGACATCCACTGCAATCCCCACGGGACGAGTTGTGCATATGCCGAGCTCTCCCGGAAGAGCTCGGAGCACAACACAAGATAACTTCGTAACACACGCTGCCCCTTTCATTCTCCACGGTTTAACGCTCGACATTTCAAAAAGTTTTGGAGGGCAACAACACAATCTGACAAGCACTATTTCCAAAACATTTTTGCAGTATGCTTAGTTTCCACTTTTAAGAATAAAAGTCTAACAGTGGATCATGACATGCCAGGGTTTACTAATAGACGCGTTATTCGAAATGATGCTGACAAGATTATAATGTGAAGCTTCATGTGATCCTATTTACAATAAAAATTTTCTTCTCCATAATTCAAGCTAAAAAGCTGAAAGCCGATGAACAGTTTACACATTTATAATAACGATGGCTTCTCAAAGATCCAAAAAGGCCTCAATACAATGGCCACTAAATATATGGGAAGGTGTGAACTATACAAATTACTAGACTCACTAGCCCTAGAAGAGCACATATCAGTAAAATGCATTACGATAATGAAGTTCGTGGGCAATAGCAACAACTCAAAAATAGAAACTCAAGTGAAAATCTGTAAAAAAAATTCATTAAAAAGTCGCTTGTCTTGGTGAGCCTGCACACACACACAACTCGAAGCAAAAGCTTCGAATATGGAATAAAATCTGGTGTAATTATCAGTATCAGGAGTGCGACAGAAGAAATAGAATTTGGAAAAATTTTTGGAGTAGCAAAACGTTACTTTTGGAGCATTAAAATCCATATTAGGAGCAGGTTACAGGCAAAATTACAGTCATCTTTTATCACTAAAGACCAAATTCAAGCAGTTTCAGAAACAAGGCTTAGATTAGAAAAAACTATATATGTACAAGACATTCAACATTCCCTAAATCGCTCAAAGTGAATATGAGTGTTCCTATTTCAATAAAAATAGCATTTTCTTTAATCAGCCCCTCTGCGAACATTCATGAGGTCCACATTTGAATTCGCCATTCTTTGACAGAGCCTGAGGATTAAAATGTGGATCTTCCAAGATGGTGCCCATGAGATTCGTAAAACTGGAAAAACAAAAACTGGTCCATAGTTTTGTTTGATTTTTTACGGCTGAAGAAAGGTCATACAATACTCCAAATCTTTTTGCTAGTAACTTTGTCAGATGTGAGCGATCCTTTTAGTACTCACAGTTATGAAGCGTATACATCATCATCATCAGCCTGACTACATCCACTGCAGGACAAAGGCCTCTCCCATGTTCCGCCAGTTAACCCGGTCCTGTGCTTGCTGCTGCCAATTTATACCCGCAAACTTCTTAATCTCATCTGCCCACCTAACCTTCTGTCTCCCCCTCACCCGCTTGCCTTCTCTGGGAATCCAATTAGTCACCCTTAATGACCAGCAGTTATCCTGTCTACGTGCTACATGCTTAGCCCATGTACATTTTTTCTTCTTGATTTCAGCTATGATATCCAAAACCCCCATTTGTTCCCTAATCCACTCTGCTCTCTTCTTGTCTCTTAAGGTTACACCTACCATATTTCTTTCCATTGCTCCCTGCATTGTCCTCAATTTAAGTTGAACCCTCCTTCTAAGTCTCAAGGTTTCTGCTCCGTAGCTAAGTACCGGAAAGTTACAGCTGTTATATACCTTCTTCTTGAGGGATAGTGGCAATCTACCTGTCATAATTTGAGAGTGCTTGCCAAATGTGCTCCACCCCATTCTTATTCTTCCAGTTACTTCAATCTCGTGGTTCCGCTCCGCGGTTATTACCTGCCTTAAGTAGACATAGTCTTTTCCAAGCGTATACACACATTAATAATTGAACAAACTGTGCAGTGTCTAGAAACTACTACTATAAGCCCCTTCCAAATCTTTAAACACTTTTCTGGAGGCCAGCCATATACTATGGCAAAGGCGACTTATGCGGTGTTCCGCAAAGGGTTAAAACAAGACAAAAAAATTTTCGAACCACTACCCCCCCACCCCCCATCGTTCTTTTTTTTTATGAAACGGTTAGGTGTAGGTGACACCTTCTCGGCTCGCTTGCAAGGCGAATTCGACCACATATAGTAACGACGACACACACCCAATGGCCTGGCGACGGAACCGTATCGCACGTAGCGTTGAGCAGGTGACGTGGTCATTGCATGAACTAATGCTGAAAGCGAACAATTCCACATACTGTGAGTTTGTACGCTTCAAGCTTTAGTTCCTAATGGTTCATAACAGGCCGTGGCTGCGTTTGCTGACAAGTAAATCCATATTTCTCGTGTTGCTGGCTACTGGAACACTATTTTATCTTGAAGCTGTTCCGCTAGCTATTCGCTGCGGTCAGCGAACTGACGGGCGCGCAGCGTTGTTACTTCATCTGGTAAAACACAATTCGAGAGTTTCTAAACCTAATGAGGTACTATCTTATACTGTGGTTTAGGGTCTGCCCACTTGCATTGACTGAGGACACAGGTGCCCTAAGTGGCATCCTTTTCTACCTTAAATTAGGCCAACTGAGAAAAGTTTGAGGCTGGTTGGCCATTTTGGGGCAATTTTCGTGAATTTTATGGTTTTCACACAGTTTGGTACACAAATCAATAATTCTATCAAATCGGCACAGCTGTCGCTCCCTTGCAGTATCAAATATTGACTAGAACCATCAATCCTTTACGTGCAACCTTGCCTGCCCCGTTTTTCGAATTACTCTAACAAAGTGTTTCCTTGCAGTAGTTTACCACCTAGAGGCAAAGTGGTATTAGGAGAAAGACAAATTGACAAGATGTTAATGAACAAAGTACAACAACAAGACAGAGAAACCATTCACCCGCTAATTACATCCAGAAGCACAGTGTCTGGCTACATAGTTTTAAGAGGGTTAATCATGCACAAACATAGATGCCGCATTTCTAAGGCTGCTTTCATGGGGTGTGTCCCACTTACTGTCAATAGACCTTCTGTAAGCAATGACAGCACCAACTTGCTTGCACATAACCTAAGTTCACAGAGTAAAATGTCGCTGTAACTTTTTGTACTATTGAATCCCCACTGCAACCTATTTCAAAACAACCCTTATTACAAGTGATAACCATGTCTAAATATTTATTTGTCGAACATCATTGCCCCCACAAGCAACATTTCCATGAACTGCTCTGATAGGCTGCAAGTGTTCCTTTCAACTCGACTGTCACCAGCCCAGTGCCCCTTTGCAATTGGGAACCTGAAACCCACCAAGCTCTAGAAAGTTTGCGTTCACAGAACATCACTCCAAGTTACAGCCATATTTCTGGACATAATTACCTCCGTGGTCATTGCAGTAATTTTGTGCTTGAGAGAAGATTGTGAACCAGAAAAAATGGTGCTTTCGAGCAGCCTTAAATGTCTTCAGAGCAGAAAGAAACGCTATAGCTTAAAGTTTCTATTGGTGTTTTCGGAGCACATGCATGTTCCTAACGACTTCTGAAGTCTGAAACATCACTTAAGCATCTAATAAATATTTATATTTACTATATTATACACGCCGTATGCACCAATATAGTTGGCGTAAATCATGGGCCGGGGAGGTGGGGGTCAAGAAAGTTTGACTTTTCTGGTGTTCAGGCTGAGGAGGGCACCCCTTGCAAGTGTCCCACTTGAGATATAGTTTTAGCATCAATATAATTGAGTTAACAGTCAAGTATAGTGCAATGAACTTTTCAAAAAGGTTTTTTTAACTTCTACTGTGCACCTTGGTAAAATGCCCCTCAGTGCTGTGAACTGTGGAAATTGAAAAATTGTGAAGAAAGAGAGACTGAATGGAGCAATACAATTGCTGGAGCTCAAACCCCATGCTCGTTTTTTTAATTTTTTGAAAGCATAACTTAATCTTGTATAACTAAAATTTCAAAGCATATTAAAAATACGAGTTGGACACCACGGCCTGATACGCGTCAGCCCTTAGAGATTTTTCTGGATTCTGGCCATTGCATAGCACACTACGATGATAGTGTATACAGCTTGCTTTTGGTTTCACTTAGGCCTACGGGATGGTCCCATGGTTACACTTCATTCGGAGCAGGTTTGGAGCAGTAATAGCAAATATTGTACTTGGAAGCAGCATGGAGCAGCATTTTTTGGAGCAGCTTCGAGCAATTGGAGCACCACTTCCATCACTGCCAATGTTATCAGGCCATGCTGTTAGCTATTCATGGGTTGAATCACCGAGAAAACTCTGCCCATCTTTCATATTCCTCCTGTGGTATCTTCCTTCACAGCTTGTGAGGCTCATATCGCCCTTTACAGCTTCATTTGATGCGAACGTCTAAGGCAGTTTCCCACAGTTCCTTAAGCTATGTCTTGTCCTGATTACACCACTGACACACGACGGAGTTGGCAAATCACACCTTCCCGCAAACCCGTAACTCATCAATGTTGTGCAGCATTCCCATTTTTGTCATGGCTTTTTCTTGTACAGAGTTTCACGCTTCTCCTTGATTCTAGTCTTTTCCTATTTAGTGCTCGAGACTGCTCCTCACCTGAAAAAGAACAGCCACTTCCTCTTTCAAAGTGGCACCGTCACCTATCTACTCATATACTTAAGGAATTCCGTGGCCCTTTATTGATACTGCCAGATTACTGGTGCCATTGAATACTATCGATCTCCATTTTTTTCTATGTATGGAGCACTCAAGTTGGATAACTGCAGCTGGGAGGCTCAGTAAGGACCTTGCAGGAAGATCTGACCTGCCCAGTTGGTGAATACCGCAGCTTTATGTGGTTATCACGAGTCAACAAAAGCACTCATGGTGCCAAATTATTCTTACATAAATATTGGCCTGCGTGAACTATAGGCACAGAGGCGCTTGGGGTTTATGGGGCAGCGTGCCAACCACCTTGTCTTGGAAACAGCAAAAGAGAGAAAATAAGCAAGCAATTTCAAAGCAATAAAGTGCAGCAGATTTCTGTGCATTGTCTGCTCACGAGGTTAGTTTACTCGAAATGCGCAAAATAGATATGCCTGCCCTTTACGCAGTAGTTGCGGACCACAATAGGAGGACGCAGACATATTATACTCCTTGTTTCACTTGAAGAACCGACTCCTGCACGAGATGGCAACTATGCGATCGGCGAGAAATCACCTTGGTACAACAGCCCAACGCTCATAGCCAACTGACTGAATTTTTTGAACAACTTGACTAGTAATCAACACTATTGGACGCGCCTCTCAACACAAGCACCACGATGTTTTCTGGCTCAAGAAAGGCAATTTTTAAATGGCTCCGCGATCCGGGAATGGATTAATATGATAATTGCTCTAGATTGTGATTCTTTCCAACATCCACAAAGACGCCTGCACTTGTTTTACTAAAAAAATACCATATTCGGATGAATACACTCGTGCTCTGAGCACCACACAATAAGCCATCGACATAACCCGCCAAAACGTATTTCCACCGTTTTCAACGGCTAATATAAATGACAAAACTCGCGTGGCATTAACACGAATATGTTTTACAATAACCGCAATATCGGACAACTGGATTTCCAAACCTTTCGAAGATAAATGGGCGTTATCGGCCTCACTTCGTGGACCCGATGCACATTGTAAGTGCAGGAGCGGGCAGTTTTTGAACCGAACAAAGAACGGAGTTGGCCAGAGACTTTTCACGGACTCATCCGTTTTAAAGACCAAGTATTCACGTGAAATAGGCGCGAACGGTTTCGGCAGAGCGTGCGAAAAAAGATTTAACAGCGGGATTCTTACCTTACGCCAGATATCGGAAAACATGCATTCAGGAGTGAACCACAGAACATGTATGAGCGAAAAAAACCACAAACAAAACGAGCTAGAAGATAATTGTTAGACAAACCGACTTACGTAGCAATTGGAGTAATAATAGCGGGTCTGTTCTCTCGCGGCAAACAACCAAACCACTGAAAATTTTTCGTAGTTCAGTGCTTTCTCCGCAAGGAGCGCTCGACGCTGACACCTATATTCAAGGCACGAGTGAAAACTAAGCCCTTCACTGCGGAAATCCAATCCTCAACTGCACTATATAAAAAGAAAAAAATCTAGTTTTTGCTTCACTAATTAATATGGCTAGGGGCCTTATCCGCCGGCAGAATATGGTGTCTAAAAGGAGCGGAACGTATGGAGGAAGAAAATGCCATGACGTCATATTTGTCAAGGCGTCGCACATGATGGAAGTTGGAACGCCGCCGCATGGATGGATGGTCGAATGGATTGATATATGGCTGTATATTTTAGATGAGGCGGTCGCTCGCGCCACGAAGCCGTAATACTAAGTGAATCAAAAATTAGACTTTTTTTCCCCTTTAAATAGTGAGGTTGCGGGCTGGTACTTTGCAGTGAAGGGTTTAATCTTCTTCGTGCCTTGACTTTAGCCATCAATCCTATATGACATTGTACTCCCTGATTTGGTGTATTCCCCTGAGCTCCTAAGGCAAAGACTGATAGTTAGGCTAGTTAGTGATATATTATGGGCAGTAAAAGCGCACAAACTCACGGGACGAAGACAAGAGACACAAACAAGCGCTGACTCTCAACTGAAAAATTTATTGAATTATACAAATTATCTGAACACATAGGATAAAACACACAGAACATGCGCAGAGGGGCCGGCGAAGAAACGTGTCGACGTCATTAATAATTTTGCACTACGCGTACAATCGTCCTCGCACAGTTCTCATTGACCTCAGTACTTACTGAGGACGACACAAGCTGGTTTGACCCGGAAACGTCTTTTCGAGGGCTTTTTGAGGACAACAATTGGTCCGGAAAAGGTCCTGTCAAGGATCTTTTGGGGATGACAAAAATATTGCACTGAGCACTTAAATATGATTCCTCAAAATCTTTGCGCACCAAGTAGATGTATTTCATATGTAAAAACTTTCTGCACACGTTCGTTTCATACAGTCATAAAGTCAATATATATTTTCGCCTCGTTTGTTTCTTTCTTTTTGGCAGAAAATTTTCAAATTATGCGTTCTGCTTGATGAGACTAGCGTAATCAATTGTCTTTGGTATCGAACCTGGTATTGCAAAATGTCCATTCGAAAGAGTGTGTTCCTAAATGCCACAGCCTTAAATTAGTCATTATACGCCGCTGTACCGCGTAATAACAAACTAACAGCTGGCAACCACTAATCATTCTGAGTAGTCAAGTAGGCAAGCCATTCCAAGCCAACTGACTGTCAAAATGGGGTCTGTCAGAAAAGGTGCTGTGTACTAGTGAAGGCTCGTGTCCTTTGTTGTTTGTGTGCATGGTTGAAAGTGAGATATGTGTGAGAGTTTAAGTCGTAGGTGATGACAGGAGGTGAATTGCCGTGTTGATGGGTGCACTGGGCTGCTCAACGTTCAGACTGATCATGGATGTATTGTCACCAGCCGACATCGGCGAGGTGTGGTACGAAGCAGCCAGGAACACCAGTGAATCGCGATCAATTGTGCTTCGAAGCAGCTGGTTCCAACGTGAAAGGATCGACTTCTGCATCTGGCACATGGCCCGACCTTGGGCAAGTCAAGTCAAAGCCCATGTATAGTGTACTGGTAGGCTGTCATAGCAGAGTCTGTAACACTAGTGAGTGCATTGGGCATGATTCACGTGGTGATGAGGACACTGTGTCAAACTTTTGAGGAAGGTTACAAACGTGGTTGATTGGGCTGTGTTGACCGCCTTAATACTGCTTTTCTTTTTTCAGACTATATGTGGACTCGAATGCCTGACAAAGGTGTCAGTTGTGATTAATTACTGTTAAATAAATTTCAGTCAACAAGCTTTGCTTGTTTTGTCACTTCTCTTGATTGATACAGTATATATACACGAGACCTCGCTGGTGTTTTTCTTTTGCCGTATGGAAATATCATGAAAACAAGTAAATCCTAAGTAGTATCACTGCCCACAGTACCGAACCGGCCACGCAATCGTTGTTCTGAAAAGATACTGAGAAAGTCCTGAAGTGCTGTTTTGAGGATGTGCTGAGGTTGTTATGTGAATGGACAAGGGTACGGGATTAGTGCCTTTCTAGTACCATGAAAGGACATTCTGAGGGTGTCATATTGTCCTCACGGAGGCATACTGAGGACGTCCTGAGGTTGTGTTTGTGTTGTTACGGGTTACTGCGCAGGCGCGACATATTCGATTCAAACAAACATGCTACTGATTAGGATTTCATCTTTCCATGTAAAGATATTGATGTCTGACTAACGCAGGACTCCCCTTCTTTTTTGATATAGAATGCTTCCACTAGTTCTCTTGAGATCTGATCACTATAGTGATCAGATCTCAAGTGATCAGATCTCAAGTGATCAGATCTCAATGAAACGACAGTGCTCTTCAAACATATATGTTTGAAGAGCACTGTCGTTTCATTGAACAAGGGCCTGCACCCACACGTGTGGCAGTGCGAAGATATATTCGCGTACGTGCTGGTCTTGAAGGTTCCGAAGTGTTCTTTTAATCGTACATAGAGACAATGGCCTGTTTGCCAAATATAAATCCTTCCACATGTTAAGGCAATTATAAACACCACCCCTAGTACACAGAGTAGTGAGGCGTCGCTGTGCTTTTCACGGCATTCATTTTGGCTAGAGCTCTTTTCGTCATGCTTTTTGTTCACCATAGGTCACAATTTTCTTAATTTGGTTTTTGCTGAGAATAGAACCATCGGGGAGATGATAAAGACTCTAGCCAAAGTTTTGAAGAAACCCGACAATTCAGAACTGACTTGGTTCCTTCCTCAGGGATGACTGCGTTGGCTACGTAACAGCAGCGTCTTCAAAGAACTCGAGGGGTGGCTAATGACCCCCCCCTCTCTCTCTCTCGTTTTGCCGTGGAGCGCAGTCTGTGTGTGTACACTGGCAGAAGGGTTCCGAGAGAGTGGTTGATGTTATGGGCTGTTCTCTGTATGTGCCACGAATCAAGTAACAACCTTCTGCTCCAGTTCGGCTCGTTTTCGAGGATGGCCGTCGCTTCGAAATTTATCTGGTGGTCCAATGTCTCGGCATGTTCGGCGACTGCGCTGCGCTCTTTGTAGAACTTCCGCACATCGTTGGCGTGTTGCTTCAGTCATTCCGATAAGTTTTTCGTCTCGCCGATATACGACGCGGGGCACTCGGCGCACGGAATTTTGTAAACGACACCGGGGCTCCTGTCCATTGTTGGCTGGTCTTTCGGACGGGGGAGGAGGCGGCCCAGCGTACAGGAAGGCACGTGGGCGATGCGAACCCCTTCTTTCCTGAAGATCCTCGCCAACATCTCGCTGTTTCCGCGAACGTATGGCACTGGTACCGGTACGTGTTTTAGGGGGCTGCCAATTAAGGTTGACTGAGGTTTCTGTATCCTCTGTTGCTATGCGCGGGGTGGGGGGTGGGGGCTTGAATGAAGTTTTTGGGTATCCATTTTTTCTGAGGTCTGCAATTACGCGGGCCTCTTTTTTCTTTTGCTCTGTGTCATTAGAGTATAAGTTCCTGGCTCTCTCGAGTAGCGTGGTCACAACCGAGGCCTTGTGGCAGGTGGGGTGGGAAGAATCGAATGGAAGGTAGCGGCCAGTGTGCGTTGGCTTCCTATGAACGGAGAACTCCAGGCCGTTGCGCTTTCTTGCCACCTGGACGTCAAGAAAGGGCAGGCAGTGGTCGCTTTCCCACTCGTTCGTGAATTGTATGGCTGGGTGCATGGAATTCAGGTGTTGTCTGAAGCTTTCAACTTCAGACGTCCTAATGACGCAAAGACAATCATTCATATAAGGCAGAAAAAGCTTGGGTCACAGCGAGGAGGAGCTGAGTGCTTTCTCTTCTATGTATTCCATGGTCAGATTTGCCATCGTGACGGAGGTGGAAGCTCCCATCGCGGTGCCACTGTTCTGCCTGAAAATAGTTCCTTTGTAGGAAAAGTACGTACTGGAGAGGCAGAACTCCAGTAGACGACAGAGCTCGTCAACTGCCAAAGGAGTCCTTTCACCCAGGCTTGCGTCCTCCTGCACAGAACGGGCAGCGGAGACAGCTAAGGGAACTGACACGTTGGTTAACAATAAAACGACGTCCAATGAGGCCATGCTCTCGTCATCACCGATGCTCACATCTGATGCTAGCTGCACGAAGTGGCTGGTGTCACGGACATGAGTTGGTGTCTTCCGGGTTAGTGGGGCGAAGATTTGGCGTAGAAAATTTGAAAGGGCTCGGCATGGGGAGGAAGTGAAGTCTACAATCGGTTCGAGGGGGTCGTCAGGCTTGTGAATTTTTGGTAGTCCATAAAAACTTGGTGCGGATCCGTTACGGCAGATTAGTCGCAGGTAAAGTGTTCAGAGATCCTGGTAATGCTTGAAAATTTCTTCGAGTAGCTTGTTTAGCTGTGTCTGGGTTTGCTTCATTGTGCCCTTTACTAGCTGCGTGTATGCGTCCCCTTCTAAAAGAGCTGAAACCTTCCGATCGTAGTCCCCGCTGTCCAACACCACCGTTGAATTGCCCTTGTCGGCGGGCAAGATGATATGCAGGAAAGATTATCAGTAATTGGGAGTGAAGGAGGACTATGGAAAGAATATGAAGAAAAAATAGTACATTGTGAGGAATCTTGTATATCTACAGAAGCACAAATCAAGCTTCTAGAATCAAAGGTTCACGACTTGGAAAATAGATGTAGCCAAAATCACCTAGTCATTTACGGATTAAATGAGGCCTCTGACGGAGATGCCAAAACGCTCAAAGGAAAAGTGCGAGATGATTTATTGAAAAATATTCTAGGATTTCAAGTTGCCTCAATACAACGAGTTCACAGAATCGGCCACAAGCAAAGCAATAGGACACAGCCCGTTATCCCTAGACTACTTAACTTTGCCGAGAAAAATAAAATTTTGTCGAGTTGCTTCAAGCTGAAAAACACCCCGATTTCAATATCCCAGGCTTTTTCAAAGAAGGTATGCGATAGACGTGCTAAACTATGGCATTCCATAGTGAACGACAGAGCAAAGGGGGCTAAAGTATCATTGGCATTTGGTAAACTGAAAAAAAAAACAAAAAACGGCACAACGTTTATCTGGAGTGAACACAAGGGTCGAAGATAAACAAAAACCAACACCTTCCCCACGTGTTGATCCGACAACTGATAACAACAGGTGACAACAATGTGCCCAAACTATCAGAGCTTTATGGATGAATGATCACAGTGTAGTAAATAAGCTCAGCCTGCTAGAATGCACTGTTGCAGCCCATCAACCTCGCGTTATAGTTATCACCGGAACTTAGCTTCATGAAGTTATCCAGAATTGAGAAGTATTACCGTCGTATTATTGGCTGATCCGCAAAGACGGAGAATCACGTGGTGAAGGAGTGCTTGTTGCAAATAAAGCGAACCCTAAATTCACCATTGCAGATGGCATACCTAGTCATGAAAGTGTCTAGTGTAAACTTACCTTTCACGGAACAAGTATAATGCTGGGCGGAGTGCACCGACCTCCAAATGCTACGGCCAGGTACCTTTATGTCATGCACCATTACATTACAGAGCACACCAATTCACATTCTAATATTACCATCACGGGTGATTTCAATTCACCCGAAATTAACTGGACTAACCGTTCGCCCGATAATACCGACACAAAGTGCTGAACTATTGTATATGTCACTTACTTTCTCTCTAGATCAATTTTGAAACGACCAGAATAGTTGGCCCCTCATGTTCTCATCTCGATCTGATATTTGTTAGCAGTCTATTTCATAATGATACTGTGACAGTGGTATTTCAGACCACAAAATGATCGTATTCTGCTGCCATATTTCAGGCAACAGTGAACACGTAAAGCCGTCAATAACTGTCATCAAAGATTACTCTCGATCAAATAAAAATGCCATCTCGTATTATTTAGGTGCCTGTTTTCCACAGTTTTCGTTGACACAAGATGTAAATACGTTATGGTTACGTTTTAAGCAAACTGTATATTTTTGGGAAGAAAACTACATTTCCTCCCGGAAAAAATGTGCTAATAGAGATAATGAGATAAGCCATGATATAGCTGAATGACAAAAGCCAAATCGATGCAATTTGTTTATATTCCTCAAGAGAATTTGATTTTGCCCCACATGCAGGCCTAGTCACTAAATTAAATACCAGTGGTATACACGAAAAAGCAGTTTCATGAATAAAGAGCTACATCGAAAACAGGATGCAGTGCACACCAGGGAATAATTGTGTGTCTGATTACCTTGACGTTTATTCTGGTGTGCCGCAGGGTTCAGTGCTTGTGCCACTACTATTCTTGATCTACATCAATGATATTCAATCATGCATTTATCCACTTGTTCCAATACAAATATTTACTTATGATTGCATAGTTTACAGAACAACAAATAGCAGGGACGACCAAATAGAATTAAACTAGACCGTGGCTTCCATACAAAACTGGTTCAACAACTGGGGAATGAAACTAAATTCAACTAAAGCAGCTGGTATTCCCTTTACGCACAAGCGAAAACCTCTTCAATATCAGTAATTGATTGATATGTGGAGGTTTAACGTCCCAAAACCACCATATGATTATGAGAGATGCTCTTCAGTATCAGTATACCATATCAACAAGGTGCCGCTGAAGAAACGCGACGAAGTCAAATATCTCTGCGCAACGATGAAATTAAACTGGGAATGTCATATAAATAACGTATATCAAAAGGCTCAAAACAAGCTGCATTTGTTGAGAAAAAAACTACAATCACACCTCCCAGCATTAAACTAAGTGCGTATAAAACACTCATTAGACCAGCTTTAGAGGATGCGGACATAGTATAGGCTCCACACCAAAAATATTTAACCAATAAATTGGCACGCATGCAGAACCTGGAATTGCGGTTTATATATTCAAAGTATTCATGACAAACATCCATTACGAACTTGAGGGTCAGGGCTGATATCTAACCACTTGTACAACGCAGACTGGTTTCTACACTAAGATTTTTATACCTCCTTTATCAGGGATCTTATCGAATACCCAAAGCGACATACATTCGTACGCCATTCAGACATTCAACTTGGACAAATCATAATAAAACAATACGCCAACAACCTTGTCATACTAACACGTTCAAACATTCTTTATTTCCACTAAATTTCCCATTGGAATGCGCTGCCTGCTGATGCTGTAAACTGCTCAACTGTCGATGAATTCATTAGCAGCATTCATTATTTAATTTCAAATTATACAATAATTGGTATCATTAGTATTTCACATTCTACCTCTTCAACATAGACAGTTATAATACTGATTGCTGTTTGTATATACACCTTGTTTACTGCATTATTTTCATATTCCTTGTCATTTATATGGGTTCATACTTATTGCTCTGTATAGATGACTTTTTTTTTCAACCCACTCCTGCATCGGCCCGAGGACGGCCTGCAGCATTGTGA
Source organism: Rhipicephalus microplus (assembly GCF_043290135.1). NCBI lineage: Eukaryota > Metazoa > Arthropoda > Arachnida > Ixodida > Ixodidae > Rhipicephalus > Rhipicephalus microplus. The sequence continues at coordinate 69,418,927 of NC_134710.1, forward strand.
AATAATAATAATATTATATTATTATTAATTCATTTCATTCATTTATTGATACTGTCAGCCCTTTGCAGGCTATTACAGGAGTGGAGTTGACTCATATAAGACAGAAATGTGCATAAGAGAAACATAAGAAAAAGAACCTTCACTACTGGAACACATCATTTCAGAGCACATACAACAAATATATCATAATGGCTAAGCATATAGTTTAAACAGAGAAGTTAGTGAAAAATAAGAAAAGAGAGCATCACTGCCGAAATATATATCATATTTTGCACATAACACACATAATAAATATCATAGCCAAGTTACAAAGCACGTAATTCACACATATTCACAATCTTAGCGCATGGTATCAGAGTGCACTGTATGTTTTATTGCTTCTAAAAAGTCAGTAAGCGATTTGATTTTCACAACCGAATCTGGTAATGAATTTCACTGCTGAATCGCCCTGGAGAAGAAGCTATTCCTGAAACAGTCATTATGAACTTTGGGGGGTGGTATGTACTTACTGTGTCTGTGTCTTGACGTTTCTTGTGTTTTGATTTCAAAGTACCTGTCGTAGCTTATTTTAACGTGATTATGGACTATTAAAAAAAGGAATTTCAGCCTTTCATATTCGGTGCATTTTTGTAGAGGTAAGAGCTCTGCAAGTTTGCATAATTCGGCAGGTGAATGGAAACGACGGTATTTATTAAATATAAACCTAGAACTGAGTCGCTGTATTTTGTCGAGTTTCAAACAGTTAGTTTGGGTATAGGGATCCCACACTACTTCAGCATATTCAATTATGGGTCTTAGCAAAGTTTTATAACTAAAGTTTTAACTTCGGGAGAGGCACAGTAGAGGTTACGTCTCAGGCCCCATAACACCTTTTTAGCTTTGGAAACAAAGTTCCTCAACATGAAGATTCCAATGCAAGTCGGGTGTAAATATGAAACCTAGGTATTTATATTGCTTAGCCTGAGCAAGTTAGTGACCGTTAATACTGTACGGATAACTAAGAATGTTCTTTTTTCTAGAAATGGACATAAAAACAGTTTTTGTTGGTTTAAGCTGCATTTGCCACTAATCGCACCAGTTTTTAATTCTCTCTAAGTTAAGATTAAGTTCAGCCTGGTCGCTCGGTGACTGTACATTTTTGTATAGTATGCAATCGTCAGCAAACATCCTTATTTGGGTAGTAATATTTTTTGGCAAATCGTTTATAAACACCAGGAACAAGAGGGGCCCCAAGACACTACCCTGGGGCACCCCAGATACCACAGACCACAGGCGATAAACCAGATCGGTGGTGCCCTAGTCGGACATATTGTTCTCGGCGTGCAAGATAGGAACTGAACCACTGGGTGAGGGCAGAATTTTTAAAGGTACTATCGATTTTAAGTAAGAGCTTATTGTGCGACACCTTATCGAAAGCCTTTGCGAAGTCTAAAAGTATTATGTCAGTTTGACCACGGGTACTAACTGTGCTAGATAAGTCATGTACAAGCTCAATAAGCTGAGTAACGGTGGATAACCCTTTCCTAAAACCATGCTGACTGGAAACAATTCAATTATGTTCATCGAGATAGGTTATCCATTGCTTTGATACAATGTGCTCTAATATTTTTGAACAGGTGCTTGTAAGCGATATAGGTCGGTAGTGGCTAACGTGAGATGCGGAACTGCCTTTGTGTATGGGCACGATTTTTGCACGTTTTTAAGCACTGGGAGAAGAGCCACTATTAACGGATTATTGAAAAATTAATGTTAGAAATTTCGATTACCATTCGGCATATATATAAAGAAATTCATTGGGAATATTGTCAGGACCAGGGCTTTTTTTGGTATTTATATGAAGCAAGATGTTTAGAACGCCCTCTTCAGTGATGCTTATATCCTGGATAGAAATCAAATCTAAGAAATCGCTGATGTTGGGTACAGTACCATCATCGATTGTAAAAACTGACGAGAAGAAGGAATCAAAGGACTCTGCCCGATCCTTGCTACATCTATAATTAGACATACTACTCGGTCTGGTCGAAGAATTCACGTACTTCCAAAATTTGTCTGGAGATTCTTTCAGAAATTGTTTCAATGTTGAGTTATAAAAGTTATTTTTAGAAGTCTTCACACTTTGCCAGAGGCTTTTAGTTAAAACCTGGATGTTCTTCTTTTTTCAATGCTTGGATTGACAGAGCAAGCCTTTCGCTTGCGTTTAAGCTTTCTTTTAGCGTGTATTATATCGCGCGTAATCCAATGGTTTCGTTTTCTGACATTTTTACGACGTTGGGGAATGAATTGTTGGATGCAAAACATTATCGTAGAATGAAAAAACCGCCACAGTTCTTCTGTTGAACCAGATGTTCGGTACATTTTCAGAAGTGAATAATGTGACTGCTCCAGATGTTCTAGTATTGCTAAGTTGTTTGCTGCACTAAAATTTGGGATAATAAATTTTTCATCATTGTGCATGACATTGACATACAGATCTAAAGACAATAAAACCATTTTATGATCAGAAAGACCGTCCTCAATTTCACACATACCAAGAACGGGAGCAGTGATCCAGATAAGAACATCAAATCAAGCACTGAAGAAGCGGTTGGACCCACACGCGTACAAGATGAGACGACCTGAGTCAGATTGTAGCAGAAAGCGAGCTCTAGCAGCTGATCACCTTTGCCTCCCTCTGAAGTGAGTGTCGACCAATTAATTCCAGGGAGATTAAAGTCTCCTATAAGGATAATATCATCATGCTTCAGGTGGGAATCCATAAAGCTTCTTAAGTTATCAAGTGCATTCACTAGGGAGTTCGGAGGTCTATACATAGCACCAATGTATACCGAACGATTACAGAGCGTGGTTTCAATCCAAAGAGCTTCGACATCAATATCATGCAGAAGAACACTAATATGTTATTTTTAATTAAAGTTGCCACACCTCCTCCTTTTGTTTCACGGTCTCTTCGCACGATTTTGTATCAGGGAGGAGTAACCTCGGCATCCAGTACATCTTTCTTCAACCATGTTTCGGTCATTACTAAAAAGTCGGGATCGTGTTCTAGTACCACAGCCTCATGAGGCTGTGGTACTAGAACACTAAACTACTAGAACACTAAAATGGCAGATTCTGCAGAATCTGCCATTTTATTCATAATACTTCTGACATTAATATTTACTAACTTTAACCGGTTAAAACTATTTTGACACCATCAGTCGCCATCACGACGCCTGTCAGTTGTTTCAGGAGGTGTTTTACATATGTACCTCATATTAGTATCCCCGTTCCAATCGTACACCACATCAATTATTTTCATTTTGTCAAAATTAAGCTTAACCTAATAATGATAATAATAATAAAGTGGGGGAGGCGAGAATAGAAGGCTCCAGCCCACTCGTGCCGCTCCTGGCTGGCGTGTTGCTGTTCCGCTATGAATGGCTTGGTAGGCTAGCCGGTAATGCATCACGGAACGCTACACAGCACACATTGCTGGAGACGAAGGAAGAATACACAAGGCATGTGCATAGCACCATGTCTTCTGTATTATTTTTTTTATTCCCGTCTATCTGTTGCTTCATGCTCTTGCAATATTTTTTCCTCCTTTCTTCATTTTTCTATGTCCTTTGGGTATGTCTTTTTGTATCTGCTAAATTGCATTGTATTCTTTTTTGCTCTCTCTCTAGTACTTCTTTGTGACAGTCTTTCTTTTTTTTCCTCTTTCTCTAAACTTCTCACATCCTCTTAATATCTCTTTCTGCAGCTCTCTTTTTAGACTTTCATTGTATTTTTCTTTTTATACTAAATGTTTTTACTCTCTCCCATTCTCAACATCAATTGCCTTTTACGCACCTTTCCATAGTACTTCATTATACAAAGCTCTACGGCGAAGAAATTTTGTCAATATGTCTTTTTGCGCTAATTGGTTATATATGCTTAAAAATGCGTGTGGCATAGCGCTAATACAAGACAGGGCTAGACAAGTAAAAGATCCCCCCACCGTCCTAAAACTTTTTTCCTCTGCGCCGCTGATATGTTAAATAATTATTCATTACTTCATATAAATGTACTTTTGTCATGTTTACGTCTTTGTAATTTGTTTCAATAAACTTTTTTAAAATAAGAACCATGTTTCTTAAACTTCGTATAACACTGGTAATTAAGAAAGAAAGTGCATGAGGTAACCATATCGAGCAGCCGTCTTTACAACCAATTAAGACAGTAGAACTAAGCCCTCAAGGCATATAAGCGGCAGTATCAGAAAAGACAGGGCTTTCGCACTTTTGTCTCCCTTATAAGGAACACGGCTATGTGCCCAAAGCTGGTTCAGTGGAAAATTCCAACCCACAAAAGCAAGGGGCTCTCATAGCACAATGTGTTGCAACCTTGTGCCGGCATGCCACGGGAACATGAGTCTAAGGGAACATCATCATCATCATCATCAGCCTGACCATGTCCACTTCAGGACAAAGGCCTCTCCCATGTTCCGCCAGTTAACCCGGTCCTGTGCTTGCTGCTGCCAATTTATACCCGCAAACTTCTTAATCTCATCTGCCCACCTAACCTTCTGTCTCCCCCTAACCCGCTTGCTTTCTCTGGGAATCCAGTTAGTTACCCTTAATGACCAGCGGTTATCCTGTCTACGCGCTACATGCCCGGCCCATGTCCAATTCTTCTTGATTTCAGCTATGATATCCTTAACTCCCGTTTGTTCCCGAATCCACTCTGCTCTCTTCTTGTCTCTTAAGGTTACACCTACCATTTTTTCTTTCCATTGCTCGCTGCGTCGTCCTCAATTTAAGCTGAACCCTTTTTGTAAGTCTCCAGGTTTCTGCTCCGTAGCTAAGTACCGGCAAGTTACAGCTGTTATATACCTTCCTCTTGAGGAATAGTGGCATTCTACCTGTCATAATTTGAGAGTGCTTGCAAAATGTGCTCCACCCAATTCTTATTCTTCTAGTTACTTCAGTCTCGTGGTTAGGCTCCGCGGTTATTACCTGCCCTAAGTATACATAGTCTTTTACAACTTGAAGTGCACTATTACCTATCTTGAAGCTCTGCTCTTTTCCGAGGTTGTTGTACATTACTTTCGTTTTCTGCAGGTTAATTTTAAGACCCACCTTTCTGCTCTCCTTGTCTAACTCCGTAATCATGTGTTGAAATTCGTCCCCTGATTTACTCAGCAATGCAATGTCATCGGCGAAGCGCAGGTTACTAAGGTACTCTCCATTAACTCTTATCCCTAACTGTTCCCATTCTAGGCTTCTGAAAACCTCCTGTAAGCACGCGGTAAGTAGCATTGGAGAAATTGTGTCCCCCTGCCTTACACCCTTCTTGATTGGTATTCTGTTGCTTTCTTTATGAAGCACTATGGTAGCAGTTGATCCCCTGTAGATTTTTTCCAGGATGTTTATATATGCTTCATCGACACCCTGATTCCGCAGTGTCTGCATGACGGCTGATATTTCTACTGAATCAAAGGCCTTATCGTAATCTATGAATGCCATGTATAGTGGTTGGTTATATTCTGAGCATTTCTCTATGACCTGATTGATAGTATGAATGTGGTCGATTGTTGAGTAGCCTGTTCGAAATCCTGCTTGTTCCTTTGGTTGATTGAATTCTAATGTTTTCTTTACTCTGTTAGCAATTACCTTTGTAAATAGCTTGTATACTAAGAGAGCAAGTTGATCGGCCTGTAATTCTTCAAGTCCTTGTCATCGCCTTTCTTATGTATTAAGATGATGTTAGCATTCTTCCAAGACTCTGGCACTCTTCCCGTCAGGAGACACCTCGTAAACAAGGTGGCTAGTTTTTCTAACACAATCTCTCCTCCATCTTTCAGCAGATCTGATGTTACCTGATCCTCAAAAGCAGCTTTGCCTCTTTGCATGCTCTCCAAAGCTTTTCTGACTTCTTCTATCATTACTGGTGGGGTGTCATTTGGGTTACTGCTAGTTCTTATAGTATTAAAGTCGTGGTTGTCCCGGCTACTGTACAGATCTCTGTAGAACTCCTCTGCTATTTTAACTATCCTATCCATATTGGTAGTTATTTTTCCTTCTTTGTCCCTTAGTGCATACATCCGATTTTTGCCTATCCCAAGTTTCCTCTTCACTGTTTTGACGCTTCCTCTGTTGTTCAGAGCATGTTCAATTCTCTCCATGTTATACCTTCTTACATCAGATATTTTACGCCTAATAATCAACTTCGAAAGCTCTGCCAGTTCTATGTTGTCTGTTGTGCTTGAGACTTTCATGATTTCATGCTTCTTAAAGAGATTCTTCGTTTCCTGAGAAAGCTTGCCAGTGTCCTGTCTAACTACCCTGCCTCCAACTTCCACTGCACACTCCGTAATGATACTCCTCAGATTATCATTCATTGTATCTACGCTAAGGTCTGTTTCCTCACTAAGAGCCGAGTACCTGTTCTGAAGCGAGACTCTGAATTCCTGTACTTTCCCTCTCAGTGCTAGCTCATTGATTGGCTTCTTGCGTAACATTTTCTGCCGTTCCTTTCTCAAGTCTAGGTGAATTCGAGACCGTACCATTCTATGGTCACTGCATCGTACCTTGCCAACCACTTCCACATCCTGCACGATGCCCGGGTGTGCACTCATTATAAAGTCTATTTCGTTCTTATTTTCGCCATTAGGGCTCCTTCATGTCCACTTGCGGTTTCCTCGTTTTCGGTAGAAGGTATTCAAAATCCGTAAATTATTGCGTTCTGCGAATTCTACTAGTAGCTCTCCTCTGGCGTTTCTAGGGCCGATGCCATAATCTCCTACTGCCTGGTCTCCAGCCTGCTTCTTCTCTACCTTTGCATTGAAGTCTCCCATCAGTACAGTATACTGTGTTTTCACCTTACTCATTGCCGATTCCACGTCTTCACAGAAGCTTTCAACTGAAGCATCATCATGACTGGATGTAGACGCGTAAGCCTGTACCACCTTCATCTTGTATCTTTTATTCAGTTTAATTACGATATCTACCACTCTTTTATTAATGATATAGTATTCCTCTATGTTGCCAGCTATGTTTCTGTGAATTAGGAACCCCACTCCCAGTTCTTTTCTGTCATCCAAGCCCCTATAGCAAAGGACGTGCCCATTCCATAGCACCGTATAGGCCTAATCTGTCCTCCTAACCTCACTGAGCCCTATTATATCCCATTTAATGCCCTCTAGCTCCTCGAATAGTACAGCTAGACTTCTCTCACTAGATAAGGTTCTAGCGTTAAACGTTGCCAAGTTCAGGTTGCAATGGCGGCCTGTCCGGATCCAGAGATTCTTAGCACCCTCTGCTGCGTTGCAGATCTGACCGCCGCCGGGGTCAGTTGCTTCACAGCTGCTGGGGACTGAGGGCCGTGGGTTATTTGACGTATGCATGTGGGAGGTAGTGGCCAGATACTGCACCAGGGTGGCCAATCCTTCTCTGGTGAGGGAGTGCGTTCCCAGCGGTGTTTTACCGGTGAGGCCGCACCCCAGGCCTCTTAATGCAGTTCCATCACCACGCGGATTTTTTTTTAATCCGGTTGGGAACTGCACGGCACCGGGATTTGAACCACGGACCTTTTGTATGCAAGGGAACAAGGCTCAGGTTATTTCACAACTGCACTAGAGTGCTGATCTTAGCCGGTTGGGACAAGTCTATAGAAAATGAGGAACAGCACAAACAGAACAAAACTGAGACAATAGCACTTTGTCTGCCCCTGCCCTGTTCATGCTGTCTCTTCATTTCACACCATTTTGGAAGCAAAAAATGAAAAACAGAATCCAAAGCCATACCCTAGTGCATGCCTACTAAGTGTTCTATCTAACCACGCACACAGCTGCATAACTTCATACACAAAGCAATAAAGCATATGCCACATTTACCATGCAAGTGCAGAACCATTGTACAAATTGGGACTTTTCAGTTGTAAAACTGCAGAGGTTCGAACAGGTTGAATTTCTGAGGACAACCTGCGGTCATCAAAAGTTCATGCTTGAGCCACAATATTGAAGCATCCTTTGTAAAAACCAAAGTAATTGATAGAGTAACAAATGCATTAATTAATAAAAACATCTGTTATAATGACTCACAATAAAACTTTGCATTTTGAAAACAAAACAAATGCAAACAATCTAAATATCAACAGAACTTTGCTCGAAATCCTGTTTTCCATGAAAGGTAACTTGACTACTATGACATAAATTGAATGCTGGGAAAATACGATCTGCTTAGATCAATTCTCGCATCATAATTAAACGAATGAACACTTGGAAAAAAGAACAAAAGTGAGTTCAAATAGAGATTGCACATTTGACAAAGGTGCTCATAATGGCTCTTGTTTGACAGCAGGCGGCCTTACTAGCTGAACAACAGGGTTCAGACTCGGAACACTTGCAGACTGGCTGTACAGCACTCGTGCACCACCCAGTCGGATGAAGACAATGTTAGCGATGGCTGAGGCTTTAAATTTTTTTTATTTCATCTGCTTCAAATGCAACACTAGCTTACTGTTCGAGTGCTTGAACTGTGCATGACCCCTGGGACTCTACTTGACTTTCCTGATGATGTTGGCAATGGATGAAATGTTTCGCAGTTTCCAGTTACCTTGCAAACTTATTTTGCCGGTACTGTCAACGTCCCTGCATGGCTGGATTCCTCCAAGGATCGATCAATGCCATTGTCACTGAGATCGTCCAATGCTGATGGAGGTTCATGCAGTGGCTTGTCTGGAAAAGATGGACTACAAGGGTTTCTTGTACACAAGTTGTCAACTATGGGTTCTGCACAACGCATTGGAGTCTCTGCAGTTGTACTTTGGTCGTCTGTATTGGAGGATGTGGTGCTTCCTTGTTGCTGCTCCACTTCATTCGAAAGAACAGTAGAGCTCACATTATGAATGGCAATTTTCAGATTTTTTATCATGGTTTTACCTCTCTTTTGAAGCTTTGCACGATTGGTCCGCTTGAGATAATTCTGAGCTTCACATGCCCGTGATGGTGCAACAAGCTTGGAGACATCAATAATTTTCCATCCTCAAATTTGAACACCAAAAATGGGAGCCCCTGATGATGATAACCAACATGCGTAAGCAGATACCTTGTCCCCTTGTACGGCTTCAAGCAATGTCCACAAAAAAATGCCACGGAGTGTTCCGTAGTGATGTGATGACAGTAGGAAAGCTTTGTGTCCCACTGCGTATAACAAGTGCGACAAAGATATTTTGAAGTGCGGTCTTCTGCAATATTAGCGTTCCCACATCTGTTCGAAGCGTGTCTGGGTTCTTATTAATTTTGCAACTTGTATCGACACTTTCTCCATTTTTTCTTGCAATAGTGCATCACCACCACCAGCAGCTTCTGATCTCCGTTCTGTTGCTTCAGATGAACATGTTTCAATTTCAAATGATGTGGGCGTTGATGATTGTCGCAAGGGCACAGCTGGACGCCTAGGTTCTCCCTCAACACTTTCCAGAACCATCTCAACAGTTGGCATGACGGCATCTGGAGCCACAAACATCACCTGCAAATAGACATTTAGCAGCTGTATTTGACCTGCCTGAAGACTTACTTCTGTGCCATGCCTCTAGGACACCACTCAAGAGCAGAGGGCAATATCAAATTTTGATCAGATTCACTTGACCCTATTGAGTCATCAAATTAAAAAAAAACCTTTTACCAGACAATCTACTAAGAAGATGCCAACACAGCAGGCTCTAGAAATGTCTGCTAGTCATATCCCACTCCACACAGCATGAATACGTATTCTATGCGTGTCTCGCATCAGTGACAATGCTCCTTGTCTTATGTGGCGAATAGCATTGACAGTGAATGCAATCTCTTTTCAAGATACCTTGGACTCAATCTCGACAGCTGAGGACGCTGCTGCCCTCACCTCATTTCAGAATACTACAGAGCGTTATAATACTGAACTCAAATGAAGCCATGCTATATCTCCTGAAAAAAAGCATAAATCCCCAACCGAAGCACAGGAACCTGAATCACTTTCAATGAGTGAAACTATTTCTACTGAGTTAACTGCTCATCCAACAAATTTTAAACATTTGTAGCTGCCCAACCTTCAAAAGCAACTTGCACCAACCCAACACACCACTGCAGAATCTATAAAACCTTGTGGGTGTTTTGTGAAAGCAACTACCCCTTCAAATGCCATGCCACATCTTTTCCGACAGGGTTCACATCCCATCTTGGCAAAGCAGAATGTCAACCAAGTGGCCTCGCTTCTGTGTAGATGCTCCAGAACTCAAAGTTCCCCTCCCGAGGTTTGGCCAGTGCAAACAAACAAGCAGTGCACACAGTTGGGTACAAAGCTGCCTGGATTACAATGCAAGCTTCATAACCGAGGCACACTATAAGAGCATAGCATAGCCCTGTAGAGTATAGTACAGCATGGGGAAAAGGAAAAGGAATGTGAGGAGGAGAAATGTGATGGTGAGGAGGAAAAGCAGGAGGGGGATATATAAATCCTGGAATATATATGGAATGGATATATAAACATCCTGGAATAAATCTACAGGGGATCAACTGCTGCCATAATGCTTCATAAAGAAAGCAACATAATATCAATCAAGAAAGGTGTTAGGCAGGGGGATACAATCTCCCCAATGCTATTTACCACGTGCTTACAAGAGCCAGGTTTTCAGAGGCCTAGAATGGGAACAGTTAGGAATAAGAGTTCATAGAGAATACCTTAGTAACCTGCGCTTTGCCGATGACATTTCATTGCTGAGTAACTCAGGAGACTAATTGAGTGGGTCCGGCGGCAGCATGGAAAGCACTCACTTCAAATTATTGTGCTCTGTCTTGCAGATTGCTGCATGCACCGGAATCTACAGTGTTCTGGACGGACCATCTTTTTCAAGCAACGTACCTTCTGGGCCGGTCAACGAATGTTTCGTCTATTCCTCGTGCGGTGAAGTAGCTTGTTCGGTTACGGCGAAGAAACTTTTTGGCAACCGAATCAGCTGGACTGAAAGTGAGTGCGCATGGTGCGATATCAGGAACAAGGCGACATCTGTGACGACACCGGAACGTATAAAGGCATCGCATCGCCCGCTGCTCTTCAGTGGGTCCGGCGGCAGCATACAAAGCACTCGCTTCAAATTCTTATGCTCTGTCTTGCAGATTGCTGCATGCACCAGAATCTACAGTGTTCTGGACGGACCATCTTTTTCAAGCAACGTACCTTCTGGGCCGGTCAACGAATGTTTCGTCTATTCCTCGTGCGGTGAAGTAGCTTGCTCGGTTACGGCGAAGAAACTTTTTGGCAACCGTATCAGCTGGACTGAAAGTGAGTGCGCATGGTGCGATATCAGGAACAAGGCGACATCTGTGACGACACCGGAACGTATAAAGGCATCGCATCGCCCGCTGCTCTTCAGTGGGTCCGGCGGCAGCATGGAAAGCACTCGCTTCACATTCTTATGCTCTGTCTTGCAGGTAAGCTTAAAGTACAATTTCAAAAGCTATAGAAGTGGCAACTATTTCTTACTGCTGCTGCCGGACCCCCCTGCAGACCTCATGAATATGTCTTTTGTGCTGATGAATTTCTTGAGAATGCTGTTGCTTGTGTGTGGTGATGTGGAGAGTAACCCTGGTCCTGAGGTCGAAGACATGTTGCGAGAGTTGCTCTCGGGGCAGACTAAAATTGCACAGGAGATAACAGGTCTTTCCTCTAGGGTTGCATCCTTCGAAGAACGATTAACTAAAATTGAGCTGTCCATTGCGTCAATTACTGATGTTGCACCACGCGTGTCTGAACTCGAGAAAGCCGTAGCTGACATTCGAGAGATTGTTAGTAAACTGGACCACAAAAACGACGATTTAGAGAATAGGTCCCGTAGAAATAACCTGCTCATCTATGGCTTAACCGAAAACTCTGGGGAAACTTCAGACGAGTTGCTGGAAACAGTAACTGGACTGATTACATCAAAACCAGATGTTAAGTGTGGCGATATCGAACGATGCCATAGGCTGGGAGTGCGTAAGAGCAGTAGCACTAGCCCAAGACCTGTTATTATTAAGTTGCTGGATTTTAGAACTAAGGTTGCTATTTTAAGCAATGAAAGCAAGTTGAAGGGCACGAAAATATTTATAAATGAAGACTTCTCTGAGCGCGTGAGGCAGATACGCAGGGAACTGTGGCAGAATTCAGCCGAGATAAGGGATGCGAAAAAAGCCAGGCTGCACTACGATCATTTGATGGTGGACAACGTTCGGTATTCTTGGGATGAGAAGAAAAAAGTTATCGTTAACGAAAGCCGTCGGCTGTCTGCTACAAACAATGAATGACGGCTTAGTGCGAAGTCAGTCAGTCAGTCAGTCAAGAACTTTAATATATGGTCCTGAGGAGTTTAAGCCACCAGGGTGCCCACGTGGGACATCCTAGCAGCCGCTACCGTAGGCGACACCCGAGTCGGGGCGGGAACGTGGTGGCGTTCCGCCAGTTCTTGGGCCCTCTGGACTGCCTTAAGTTGGTTTCGGAGATTGGGGCTCCTGAGTGCCTCCTCCCAGTCGGACTCACTGGTGAGAGGTCCCTGAGGTAACGCGGGACATTGCCAGAGCATGTGCGCGAGTGAACAGTACACTTCTGTGCAATCTGGGCACTGTGAATTTATGTCTGAGTTATAATGGCTGAGTCGGCCCCGTGATGGGTACGATCTCGTTTGTAACATTCTAAAGGCTACTTCTTGCGCGCGTTCGAGTTTTGAATGGGGTAAAGGGTATCGGCTTCTGTTGTGTCGGTAGTGGGAGGTAATTTCATGGAAGGTGAGTAGTGGGTCATTAAACTGCACGTCTGGGCCCAGCTCTTCGGTGGCTGATTGATCGTCACGGCGGGTCAGTTCTCGTGCTCGATCATGAGCCATTTCGTTGAGGTTGGGTTGTTGTGGGTGAACGTCTTTGCCCATGTGGGCAGGGAACCAAGAGAGGTAGTGCGAGCCCGTATATTTCCGTGTTTGTAAAATGCGGGCTGCTTCTGGAGCGATGTTGCCGGTTTCGTAAGCCCGAATGGCGGCGCGAGAGTCTGTGAAGACATTAGTGAGTGAGGGGTCGGTCATCGCTAAAGCTATAGCAACTTGTTCGGCTATGGCGCTTGTTGATAGCCTAACCGAGGCGGCTGAGCGTAGGGCTCCGTCGCCATCTACTACCGCGAGTGCGAAAGAGGAGGAGTTACCGTATTGCGCTGCGTCGACGAATGCGGTAGAGTAGGAAGTCCTTTGCGCTTTTGAATTTAAATGCGAGAAGCCTAGTTAATAAAATTGCAAACTTTAACTGGCTCATTGAGTGTCATAGTTCATCAGCTATCTGTGTGACCGAGACTTGGTTAAATGAATCTATCCTTGATCATGAATTCTTGCCTCCTGGTTACACGGTTCTAGGAAAAGATAGGCCTTCTGGTCGTGGTGGCGGAGTGGCACTTTTTATTAAAAGTGGTATTGAATTTTCTTTACTGCCAGAACTCCCAAATACTGAATCTATATGGTGCAAACTAATCCTTGATGGTCTCGCTATTGTTGTTGGTGCTCTCTATCGTCTTCCTAACTCTGCCTCAGACGTTTTTTTGACTATCAGTGACTATATTGTCACAGGTAATGGGTATGAGCCATCAACTGTAGGTGCAATCCTTGGGAAGTGAAGAAAGAAGAGGGCTTTTCGCGTCCTGGTCTGAGGGCAAGCAAGACGTCGTTTCGTCGCTGTCTGTAATTACGTTCGTGGCACTGGTGGAGGCGCTGGGTAAATGCGCCTCGGCTGCAGATTTTCAGCCGACACACCGAGCTACTTGGAGACAGCTACAGCTCCCACGGCAAGAAGCAGTCGCCGCCTGCGAGGACTATCTCCCGAGTACGGTCCCCTCTCTCAAGGCGAGATGGCAACTTCAACTAACAACCAGGCGAGTCAAACCAACGACGCCTATTCTTTTCTCCCGCATGTTTTTCATGTGCCGCAAACACCACGCTCATTTCATGGAGACATTTATGAAGATGTTGACGACTGGCTTGACCACTTCAATCGAGTTGCCAACATCAACGAATGGGATGAAGCTCGCAAGCTGCGGAGAGTTTACTTTGCGTTAGAAGACTCTGCCTAAACGTGGTACGAGAATCACGAGGGTTCCTTTGTGACGTGGCATGAGTTCAGCCGACAGTTTCGTGATGTGTACCGCAGCACTGAAAGGAAAGAGAGAGCGGAGCAGGCAATCTCGTCTCGAAACCAACGACCCAACGAGAGAGTTTCGATGTTTTTCGAGGACATGCTTCGACTCTTCAAGCGTGCTGACCCTGCAATGTCCGAGGAAAAGAAGGTGCGGCATTTAATGCGTGGGGTAAAAGAGCAGCTCTTCGCCGGACTCGTGCGCAATCCACCGACGACTGTGGCAGAGTTCATGAATGAGGCAACCACAATAGAGCGTACTCTCCAGTATAGGTCGTCACAGTATGAACACCACGACGTGACCCCTGCTGCATGCTTTATCGGGGCTGACAGCGAGAGGCATGCCCTCGCTGAGTTCATAAGAAGCGTCGTGCGGGACGAGCTGCGCCAACTCCAAGCAGCGGGACCCCAACCACCCGTAAGTGATCTCAGACACTTAATCCGAAATGAGATCCGACAGGTGGTCACCCCACTCGCGCCAACAAGGCCTGAGGCCCCTGTGCTGACTTATGCGGCGGCTCTGCGATCTCCTGCACCACATGGCCCTGATCCCACCATGGGGAGAATGGATCAGGCTAGCCATCGATTCCAGGGCACCTCTTCGACTCCACCACCCGCCTCAAGGTTTCCGAGTGCACCAACTTATCGTCCGTCTGGATCGCGGCAGAACGCCACAAAGGCCAGCGTGTGGCGTACGTCCGATAACCGTCCACTCTGCTACCACTGTGGCGAAGCGGGTCACGTCTACCGTAACTGCCAGTACCGCCAACTTGGTCTCCGTGGCTTTCACCCTGATGCTCGGTGCCCGCGTTACGGTGAGCGTCCTCGCGACATCGAAGCGTACCTTACAGGCCAGCAAGCGCCTCGCCTTGGTCAACGCCCCCAATCACGATCACCATCACCTCGCCGCCCCACGTCACCTAGCATTCCCTTGTCATCTCATGCTCCTTTCAGATGCCGGTCACCGAGTCCCCACAGGGGAAACTAGAAACCGCGGCTCCTAGGTTTGAAGCCGCGTCCCAACGAACTGTCAAAGAGCCTCCTTCGACGCAAAGACCCGACGAAGACCGTTCTGACTTTCCAGTCGTTTCCGAAAGTCATAAGACTGTTTCCGCCGACATCACCGTACACGTCGATAATCACGTCGTCACTGCCCTCATCGACACCGGCGCCGATTATTCGGTTATGAGCAGCGCCCTAGCATCCCAACTGAGGAAGGTAACTACCCCTTGGCAAGGACCGCCGTTGCGCACGGCAGGGGGCCACCTCGTCACGCCGACTGGAATGTGCACAGCCCGTGTTCGATTCCGTGCTTCGACGTTCATAGGGTCTTTCCTCGTATTACCTGTGTGCTCCCGTCCACTCATTCTGGGGCTGGACTTTCTTCGCGAACACGGCGCAATTATTGACCTACGAGACTTGCAGGTGTCGTTAGAGGACCCGTTTCATACTGAACCGGAAAACGCCCGTTCATCGAAGCCTGCCCTACGTGTATCCTCCGAATCTGTTACTCTTCCTCCTCGCTGCAGCCTTTTTATCAACGTTGAATGTGACCGAGATGTCCCCGATGCTGTAATTGCAGAAGGAAATTTGTCCCTACTTTTTGCACAACAAATTTGCGTTGCCCGGGGTATTGTTCAGCCCAGTAGAAAGCAGTCTTGCCTATTAGTCACGAATTTCAGCGAGGAGTATCGCCATCTTACCAAATACACTGCGATCGCATACCTTGAGGATATTGCCGACGTCCCTGGTCCCTCAACATTATCTGCTCTTTCGTCGTGCGACGATTTCACCATGACATTTGCAAGCACTCTCGACGTAAACCAGGGTCTACCGTCTGCACAACGGGAACGTCTTTTGAAGCTACTCGGCTCATTTCGGGACTGCTTCGCTACGACTTCGAAAGTTAACCAAACACCGCTTGCCAAGCATCGTATCATCACCGAGCCTACCGAGAGACCCATTCGACAGCATGCCTACAGAGTCTCGCAAAAAGAACAAGACGTTATACGCCAACAGGTCCAGCAGATGCTCAAGGACGATGTCATCCAGCCATCGACCAGTCCCTGGGCGTCCCCTGTTGTGTTAGTAAAGAAAAAAGATGGTACTCTACGATTTTGCGTCGACTACCGAAAGTTGAATAAGATCACGAAGAAAGACGTGTATCCTTTACCAAGAATAGACGACTCGCTGGACCGCATTCGCAATGCTCGTTACTTTTTTTCCATGGATCTACGCAGTGGCTATTGGCAAATATCTGTTGATGAGCGCGACCGCGAAAAGACCGCCTTCATTACTCCTGACGGACTCTACGAGTTTAAGGTCCTTCCCTTCGGCTTATGCTCGGCACCAGCTACTTTTCAAAGAATGATGGACACTGTTCTTTCTGGGCTAAAATGGCAATCGTGTCTTGTCTACCTTGACGATGTGGTCGTCTTCTCGAACACGTTTGACCAGCACGTCCAGCGCTTACAGGCAGTTCTTCAGGCGATTCGAACAGCTGGAGTTTCTCTCAAACCTGAGAAATGCCACTTTGCATTCGAGGAACTGAAGTTTCTTGGTCACGTCGTCAGCCACGCCGGTATACATCCAGACCCTGAGAAAACGAAAGCTGTTGCCGCATTTCCTGTCCCAACAAACAAGCGCGACCTCCGCCGATTTCTGGGACTCTGCGCATATTACAGACGCTTCGTCGAAGGCTTCTCTAAAATCGCTGAACCGCTAAATGAACTTACGAAACACGGCGTACCGTTTGTTTGGGGCCATGATCAGCATCACGCATTTGACACGCTACGAAACCATCTCCAAGCCCCACCTGTACTCGGTCACTTTGACAATAACGCTGCCACAGAGCTACACATGCACGGATGCCAGCAACGTCGGACTTGGAGCTGTACTGGTTCAATGGCAAAATGGCGTAGAGCGCGTAATTGCCTATGCAAGTCGAACACTATCATTTACAGAGAAAAACTACTCTGCAACAGAAAAGGAATGCTTAGCCGTTGTTTGGGCTATAACAAAGTTTCGGCCTTATTTATACAGTCGACCATTCAGGGTAGTTAGCGACCACCATTCTTTATGCTGGCTCGCCAACCTCAAAGACCCTTCCGGTCGTCTAGCACGCTGGAGCCTTCGGCTGCAAGAATTTGACGTTACAGTCATTCACAGTCAGGACGCAAACACACTGATGCTGACTGTCTCTCACGTGCACCAATTGGCAGTACGAACGCGGACGTTGAAGAGGACGATACATTCCTTTCCTCTGTGTCAGCAACCGACTTGGCTCAACAACGACGCGACGACATGAAGCTAAGCCCGCTGATTGACTACCTCGAAGGCCGAAAACGCAGCCTTCCTCGAAACTTCGCACGTTCGCTGGCCTCATTCTGCATCAGGGATGGAGTCCTCTATAAGAAAAATTTCGACCATACCCAGGCTACTTACCTACTGGTTGCGCCGACCTCGCTTCGGGACGTTATTTTACATGCTTGTCACGACGAACCATCATCCGGACACCTTGGCTACACGCGCACATTGGAAAGAATTCACCGCTCATACTACTGGCCCCGCCTCGCGAAGACAGTCAAGCAGTACGTCCGCACATGCCGCGACTGCCAACGCCGTAAGACTCCACCTGTCCGACCAGCAGGACTACTACAGCCTATCGCCACGCCGAAGACACCATTCCATCAAATTGGCATAGACTTGCTCGGCTCATTTCCCACCTGTTCGTCTGGAAACTGGTGGATTGTGGTTGCCACCGATTATTTAACGCGTTACAGCGAAACAAAGGCCCTGCCCAAAGCTACCGCAGCCGAAATCGCACAGTTTTTTGTCACCAGCATCGTACTTCGTCACGGAGCGCCAGCTGTGATAATTACTAATCGTGGTACAGCTTTCACCGCAGAGATACTTCAAGAAGTGCTGAGACTAAGTGGTACAGAACATCGGAAAACCACGGGTTATCACCCCCAAACAAATGGACTCATTGAACGGTTGAACAAGACCATTGCAGATATGCTGTCAATGTATGTGGCCGTTGATCACAAGAACTGGGATGATATACTACCTTACGTAACTTTTGCTTACAATACAGCAGTCCAAGAGAGTACAGGTTTCACCCCATTTCGCTTAGTTCATGGCCGAGAGGTCACTACAATGCTCGACGCAATGCTCCTTCCCAACAACTTGAGCATGTTCAACACGGAGGCTGCATTGTTCACTCAACGCGCCGAGGAGGCCCGTCAACTCGCCCGATGCCGTATTCAGGCTCGCCAAACTGCCGACGCACACCGCTACAACCTTACACACCGAGAGGTTACCTTCCAACCAGGCGATGAAGTTTGGGTGTGGACTCCTATCCGACAGCGTGGTCACTCTGAGAAGTTGCTTCGGCGCTACTTCGGCCCTTACAAAGTTCTGCGCCGACTCAGTGACGTTACGTATGAAGTTCTCCCTGAGGGTGCCTCAAGACGTTCCCGTCGGTTTCCACAAAGTGATGTGGTGCACGTGTCAAGACTCAAGCCATATTTCTCGCGTCATACATAGAACGTGGACTAACTTACCATGCAATGACTATTTTTTTTGTCACTTTGGTTTTTTTTATTGTCTTGTGTACTTACCCCTTTCTTTATTGAGTACTTCTATGACGCCAGCCCATTTTTTCCCCCTTACGACGGAGTTGTTGGGTTCCATGGTAGCATATTTTCTTTCTAATTTTTTTCTTTTTTTTCTCAACGCTCATTACCAGCATCGAGAGGAGAGGGAGTAATGTCACAGGTAATGGGTATGAGCCATCAACTGTAGGTGCAACCCTTGGGAAGTGAAGAAAGAAGAGGGCTTTTCGCGTCCTGGTCTGAGGGCAAGCAAGACGTCGTTTCGTCGCTGTCTGTAATTACGTTCGTGGCAATATTGTGGGACAAAGGCTGGACTGTTCTAAACTCGTATTGACCGGTGACTTTAATGCCCCCTCTATAGATTGGAATTTGTTAACATCAACTGGTCGTGACAGAATAATTTGTGATTCTTTAATTAATCTGTCTCTAGCTTTCGATCTATCGTAGCTGGTCGATCAGGCTACACGCGAGGATTCTATACTAGATCTTGTTTTTGCCAACTATGAGTTGGTTACGAATGGATATCAGTGCAGGGTTGTCGATGGAATTTCCGACCATAAGGCCGTTATTGTTGATTTAAATGTTGCTTGTAAGCCAGTACGACCAACGTTTAAGACTGTGCTGAATTTTGAATGCACAGACGACACTTCTATTTTTGCTAAACTTGCAACATGCTTTGACGATTTCTTATCGAGTAGTGACCACTGCAGTATTGATACGTTGACTAACCAATTTTACAGTATAATTAATGAATGTATAGCGCAGTTTGTTCCTCACAAGAGCATAAAACGTCATGCCAAACACCCTTGGTATACCAGGTCAATTATACAGCTTAAACGTCGTATTAGGCGACTGAGAAAGCGGCGGAGGGTTCACAATAATGACGGGGAGTCCCAAATTAACTTGCTTAAATCTGAACTAAAAGCTAAAATGAGTGATGCCAGAAAGTTTTACTTTAATACCACGTTAAGCTCTTTTATAAAAAATAATCCCATTAAGTTTTGGAAAACTATCAATCCTACCACGGCCTGTCCGTCAACCTTCATGATAGATGATGTGTCCTGCTCCAATTCATGCAAAATTTCTGAAGCCTTCAATAAGTATTTTCAAACTGTATTTGGAGATGACAATGGAACGACCCCTGACATTCGTAGCAGCCAGGAAATAGATTCGTTTCCAGCAATTGAAATTAGCTACACTGGCGTTCTTAACCGTCTGTTGAATATCGACACTACTAAAGGTGCTGGGCCAGATGGCATACCAAACATGTTTTTGAAGCGTTACGCAGAATGGAATGCTCGTTATTTATCAATAATTTTTGTTAAATCATTAGAAACGGGTATTGTGCCAACCGTTTGGAAAATCGCCAATGTAATTCCTGTGTTTAAATTGGGTAATAAGCAACTCATTTCTAACTACAGGCCTATTTCATTAACGTGTACCTGTTGCAAGCTTTTAGAGCACATAATTCATAAACATGTACTTCAGCACCTCACTAATAACAACCTATTGTCCCGTAATCAGCATGGTTTCCGCTCTGGTTTTTCTACAACTACACAGCTCATTGAATTCACTTACGACATCGCTTCGGCTCTTAATACTCGAGGACAGGTTGACGCCATATTCATAGATTATAGCAAAGCATTTGATGTAGTATGTCACAAAAAACTTCTTACTAGACTCAGAAGTATTATTAACGATGACAAAATAATAGGCTGGATAGCTGATTGGCTACGTTTGAGGTCACAATTTGTTACGTTTGAGCATGCGCAGTCATCGTCGTGTGCAGTCACTTCCGGGGTACTACAGGGCTTGGTGCTTGGGCCCCTATTGTTCATTATTTATATTAATGATGTCACACAGGTCATTAAGGACACACCAGTGAAGCTGTGACTGTACGCTGACGACTGCGTTTTATATACTAGCGTAAATAATGCTCATGACCAAGATGTTCTGAACAAAGTATTTTCGTCCTTTTGTGGTTGGAGTGCCACGTGGCAAATGAACATTAATTACCAAAAAACTGTTCAAATGACATTTACTAACAAAAAACAGCCGCTAAGGTTTAGTTATAGTTACAATGGGCACTACCTAAACTCTGTTAATACATTCAAATATCTTGGTGTTACCTACACTCAAAACCTAAAGTGGCACCATCACATTGAAACAATATGCGCTAGAGCACTTCGAAAACTGGGATACATAAAACGAACACTCAAGCACTCTACCAAGGACTGCAAATTAACGGCGTATAAATCGCTCGTCCGACCATTGCTAGAGTACGCCTCAGCGGTATGGTCACCCTATACTGCACTTGACATAAATATGCTCGAGGGCATACAGAAAAAAGCAATACGATTTATATTTGGCCGGTATGACCGCAATTTTTCTCCCTCATCTCAAGCATGCTCATTGTCGTTAGAACCCCTTGCTTTCCGACGCACACTTGACCGTATCACTCTGCTACATAAGATTGTACACAGCCGCAGTTGCATTGAAGCACCAATTACTTTTTGTGATTCAGCACGACGAACCACGCGCCGATCTCACCCACTCAACATTGTTCCCTTCCAGCCATTTGTAAATTGCTTCAAGCATTCTTTTTTTCCAGCCCTTGTTGAGATTTGGAACAACCTAGATGGTTCCCTACGCGAAAAACCAATTGAACTGTTTTTGAAAGAACTGCCTAACCATATTTTGTAATATGTGTTAAATGCTTTGTATGTTTCTTTGGTATTGCTTAATGTATGTCCGTTCCTTTTCCTAATGTACCCACTCCTGCTATGTCTCGTGTATCGAGACAGCAGTATCTGTAAATAAATAAATTGCAACTCATGATTAAAGAATTAGACAAGGAGAGCAGAAGAGGAGGAAGAAGACGACGAAGCTGTTGCTGCTTGGCTAAGTAGCTATGTCTGCATTTATCGTTTATTTTTGTTTATATTACGGCTCAGCACTGCTCAAGACGTCGGACGACTCGAAAAGGTACCTGCCGTATCGGCGACCGACGGGTGCTGCGCAGCCCGCCGCGTTGAAAGGTGCTAGAAGAAATGAAACAAGCATCAGGGAGAGCGCCGCCATGACCTCCCAAGGTGTGACACCAGGTCAGAAGCACCAGCTGGTTTGCGCAAGCATACCTGCCTGCAAGCGACAACACAGCGTTGAATCAGAGGACGAATCAACTGTCGTCGGGGACCACAACGGGGCGAACCTCGCAGATCTAGACATGGACGAGGGTGGTTTCCGCCTTGTGCGACATCGCAAAGACAGGATGGTGGGCATTCCTGTGTTAGTTGCTCCAACATCCGAAGGAGCTAACTTGAGGCAAGTGAATCCTATTGACCTATACTCGGAAATTGAAACGATTCTCGGTGGAGCCCCAGTTAAGAGCCATTTCACAGCACAGGGAGCCCTGCTCTTGGATATAGAGACAGAACACCAAGCTAATATGCTTCTAGAGACGCACACTATCTGCGGCCTTGCCATATCTGCCCGTGTACCACACAGCTACATGAAAAATACATGCATTATAAAAGGGGTCCCAAGATGGTACTCGGACGAAGAGCTGTTAACCTACCTGAGACCTCAGGGAGTATACCATGCAAGAAGAATGTGTGGCGATGAGGGTCCAAACCTCATCCTCCGAGTGAGAATCAAGGGGCACTGACTCTGTGGTTCTCCCATTCGCTCCCAATTCGGAACGTCCAGAGAAGATCAACCTTGGCTTCACCAGACACGAGCTGGTAGACTACGTGGAGATGCCGCCACGCTGTTTTAAATGTCAGCGATTTGGACATGTTGCTAAGCACTGTCGTGGGGAGCGAAGGTGTAAGCGCTGTGGGGGGCCTCATGACTTTAAGACGTGTACAAGTAAAGAAAAACTTCTGTGTGCAAACTGTGGTGGCGACCACCCAGCTAGCTACGGCCGATGTCCAGCACGAACAGCTGCGCAGCGAAGAAATAAGACGTTTGTCCTTGGCCCGAAGACTGTGAACGAACCATCGCTCACAAAGAAGACGTCCGGCGCGCCACAACATGGCGGTTTGGATAACGAGTACGCAGGAAATTTTCCGCGCCTAAATCCGACAAGAGCTGGTACTGAGTCAACGCAAGTGCTCAACGCTGGTGAGAAATGTATCACGAAAGAGTCCGCCAAGCGCACCTACGCTGATGCACTGAGCCCACCTCAAGTACCATCTGGAAACAAACAGCAAGAAAACCTCGAGCACGTTATTCGCGCTCTGTTTACCGCACTCCGTTCACACGTCGCCGAGATGCCTGCGAGTTCAACGAAGGATATGCTGGAAGCAGTCCTGGCTCTAGAGTCAGTGTTACTTTGCTCTTCTGCCACAAACACACAGTAAAATAATGGCAATGTCTCGCCCACCTGGTCTATTTCATCCTTCAAAAGTGCCCTTAATAATGCAATGGAACTGCGCCGGTCTTCTAAAACGTCTGTGCAAACTCAACCTTTTTCTGCGCGACATTCCAATACCGATTCTAGCCCTCTCGGAAGCCGGTCCACCTAATGCAAGGAAGCTCCCAGGGTACACTTGACATGGCAACCCGAGCATAATGTCATCTGCAAATGGAAGCGCAATGATATACATAAGGCGGGAAATACTTCACGTCGCCTTACCAGTGCAAGACCTCTGCTCCAACTCGCTGGAAGTCGCTGCTATGCAAGTGTGCCTGGGAAACCGAAAACTGAGTGTGGTATCGGTGTACATAAGCCCACGAAAAAAGGTCTTCATGGAGACTTTCCTAAAGGACCTTTGCACTCGATGTCCCACTCCTCGAATAATCTGTGGTGATTTTAACGCACACCATCCACTCTGGGGAGATAAGAGTGTAGATTTTTGAGGCAAGGAACTTCTAGCAGCTGCGGATGCTGCAGACTTATGTGTGGCGAACGATGGCAAACTTACATTTTTCAGGCCACCAGATTCATGGAGTGCAATAGACCTTGTACTTCACTTCACGGACCTTCTGGTATCATCGACCACGGCTCGAGACAGAATGGGCAGCGACCATTTCTCCATCTTCATCAATATCCTGGGATTTCGAACTGCTGGTCGACAATTCTGCAATGTAACACGCTGGGACACCTACAGAGAAGCGTTGGACAAATCCACTGGTGAGCTGTTCGCAGATATGTTGCAAAGCAAGCAAGCAGCAACTTCGTTGCTGAAACTGCCCGACCATTTTCCTGCTCCTGACTTGAAATTGAAGAACCTCTGCGCAGCACGTAGACGTGCGAAGCGGAAAATAATGAGAACAAAAGGAAATTCATCTGCATGCGAAAACCGAATATAACAGGATAAACGCTGCGATTCGTCGCCATACAAAAAAATTAAGACGAAATCAATGGGCCGCTTTCTGTGAGAGTTTATCAACGTTTCCGCCCTTGACAATGATATGGGCAGTAATAAATAGTCTTTCTGGGAAGATCCGAACACACGGGTAATTCGAAGCACTCGCTTTGAAACAAGGGATAGATTTGCAAACCCTTGCAGAGGATTTCGCAGACGTGTACACATCTGGTAGATCAGCAGGAGCGGCGATTCCTCTGTCACCCCAGTTTTTTCACACGATGAATACGCCATTCACCTTTCGAGAGCTGGATATGGCACTTATCAAATTAAGAAGACGCTGTGTCGTGGGTCCCGATTTGATCAGCAATCAAATGCTGACAAATCTATCATATGAGCGAAAAAGGGCTCTTTTGGACATATTTAATCATGTCTGGAGCACGGGAGAGATCCCATTTGTTTGGATGACAGCATGGGTGGTGCCAGTCCTAAAGTCCGGAAAGGATCTTTCGAGCCTCGCGTCAGATCGACCGGTATCTCTTACATCATGCGTATCTAAGTTGATGGAAAGATTAATATGTACAAGATTAACTTGGCACCTTGAACAAGGAAGATTATGGCCATTGTGTATGACCGGATTTCTCCCACGACTGAGTGCCCAGGACAGAGTTTTGGACCTATTAAGCCGCATCGAGCACCACCACATCAGCGGACTCTCGAAACTCGCCGTCTTCATGGACGTTGCCAAGGCATATGATTGTGTGCTTCAGGCAGGCATCGTGAACGGGCTCCAAGCCATGGGTGTGTCGGGAAATACTCTTCGGTTTGTACATGAATTTCTCAGAGACCACTGTGTCCGTGTTAAGCTTGGAAATGTAACGAGGGGAGACGCGTTTCCCTCGGCGTCCCACAAGGAAGTGTTCTATCTCCCTTTCTTTTTAACGATGCCATGGCCAGTTTTCCCGACACTCTGCACTTAGCTTTGAAAGCAGTTAAAATATCCATCTACGCCGATGACATCTGCATTTGGATCTCAGGATACCAGCACAAACGGTTGGCCCGGATAGCACAGAGCGCTATTTCAATCATTGGGCGTCACTTGTTGACACTTGGCCTATCTTTATGAGCAGAAAAATTGGCCTTCATGCTCTTCCCGGGAGCGCGACGGAAGTCAACACGTCTGTCGCTGAATATTCGAGGCCACTCAATTCGTTGTGCAACAATTGTCCGTTTCCTGGGCATTACCATCGACGACAAGCTATTATGGCGACGTGCGGTTAATGGTATAGTCACTGCATCAGTGAAAAGGATCAACGCTCTTCGTCGCATGGCAGGGGTCCGTTGGGGCAACAATCCTATGTCCATGCTTAAATTGAATGATGCACTTATAACAAGCCGCATTCTTTATCAGCTGCCCCTGATATCACTATCACCAAGCCAGTTGGAACGCCTAGAGGCAGTGCAGAGAAAGGGTCTTCGCTTGGTGATGGGAGTCCCTCAGGCGGCTTCAAACACGAAGGTCACCAATGAAGCCGAGTCTCTTCCGCTCCGCCTTTTGGCGTCTCAGGCCTTATTGATGCAGCTGTCAAGACTGGGCGAGTCCTTCGCAGACACGGCGCTTCTCCGGCGGCTAAGAGCAAGAACTGGCTCACATTTCAACGCGGCACTAAACACATTTCGATATTTAGGCTTGAAACTGCCTAAACGGTGCCCTATGGACCCGCCATGGTCTTTTGTGGATGTTGCATGTAACTTCAGCGTACTCAATCTACCAGCGAAGCGCACCATTCCAGCCGCGGAAGCAAAATTTCTTGCTCTGGACCACTTGAGCACCATGTACCACAGCCACCTACAAGTGTACACCGATGGATCAGTGTGCACACAAACGAATAGCTGCGCAGCGGCTTTCTGCATACCATCCTTGGCGTATCATGGTCGGGCCGCCTGGATCGCGTGGTTTCGTCCACAACGGTAGAAAGCGCAGCAATCACGGCGGCTTTGCGAAAATTGCGATCCTTTTCTGCACGAGATGTTGTAGTGCTGACGGACTCCAAATCGGCGCTACAAAAACTGCATCGTGGTCTACATCAAGAAAAGTTCACCAGGCAATCTCTGGCACTAATCAAACACCTAAATGGCAAGAGTTTTAATATAAAGTTCCAGTGGATTCTATCCCACGTTGGCATTGAGGGCAATGAAAAGGCTGATGCCCTTGCATGGGAAGCACGTACATCGTTTCCAAAAGTAAGAACTGCCAAGACTTACCAGAACAACAAAGATGTGATACGCAATCATTTCAAGGTGATCTACAAGTTTACACACCAAGCATGTGTAATTCAGGGACTTTCTCGTGAAGACGCGACGCTGTTGTACCGCATAAGAACCGCCTCCGCATACACCCCGGCCTGGTCATTCAAGACTGGGAGATACGCCTCCCCGTTCTGTGCCTTCTGTGGTGACATCGGGGATATTGAACATTTCACTTGGCTTTGCCTACAGTTTGATGTGCAAATAGCAGCGATGATCCGCACCTTGCGAAAAGGCTGTCATAGGCACCGGACTGGTTTCCTCGATAAGAGCCAAGCACCTGTTCTGAAGTGAGACTCTCAATTCCTGTACTTTCCCTCACAGTGCTAGCTAATTAATTGGCTTCTTGCATATCAGTTTCTGTCGTTCCTTCTTCAAGTCTAGGTGAATTCGAGACCGTACCATTCTATGGTCACTGCATCATACCCTGCCAACCACTTCCACATCCTGCACGATGCCTGGGTGCGCTCATTATAATGTCTATTTCGTTCTTACTTTCCCCATTAGGGCTCCTCCATGTCCACTTACGGTTTCCTTGTTTTCGATAGAAGGTATTCAAAATCCGTAAATTATTGCGTTCTGCAAATTCTACTAGTAGCTCTCCTTTGGCATTTCTAGTACCGATGCCATAATCTTCTACTGCCTGGTCTCCAGCGTGCCTTTTCCCTACCTTTGCATTAAAGTCTACCATCAGTACAGTATAGTGTGTTTTTACCTTACTCATTGCCGATTCCACGTCCGTCTTCATAGAAGCCTTCAACTGATGCGTCATCATGGCTGAATGTAGGCGCGTAAGGTTGTATCACCTTCATCTTGTATCTCTTATTGAGTGTAATTACGATACCTACCACCCTTTCATTGATGCTATTGTATTCCTATATGTTGCCAGCTATGTTTCTGTGAATTAGGAACCCCACTCCCAGTTCTCTTCTGTCAGCCAAGCCTGAATAGCAAAGGACGTGCCCATTCTATAGCATCGTATAGGCCTCATCTGCCCTCCTAACTTCACTGAGCTCTATTATATCCCATTTAACACCCTCTAGCTCCTCGAATAGTACAGCTAGACTTGCCTCACTAGATAAGGTTCTACCATTAAACGTTGCCAAGTTCAGGTTCCAATGGCGGCCTGTCCGGATTCAGAGATTTTTAGCACCCTCTGCTGCGTTGCAGATCTGACCGCCGCCGTGGTCAGTTGCTTCGCAGCTGCTGGGAACTGAGGCTCGTGAGTTAATTGACGTATGCATGTGGGAGGTAGTGGCGAGATACTGCACCAGGGTGGCCAATCCATCTCTGGTGAGACCCCCCCGTTAGCTCGAGTCCGTGGTGTCGCTACACACCAAACGCCTGCTTACGCAGACGCCCCTGCGTGTCCACTATGCTATGTAATAAACCCTGAAGATTTTGGAATGTAATATAAGCCATATTTACGTCCTGATGCATCTGAACGTTGACTAGCTGAATGGCGTCCATTCTGCCTATCTTATTATAAAAGCGTTCTCATCTGTTTTCACTCTTGAAATGGTTACTCCTTTTCGAGTCTTTTGTTTATTTCATGATTTCTCTATTCTATGCAATAAATTTGTAATCTTCAGTAAAGATGGTATTTTTTCTTTATTTACAAACAATAAAAATGCTCCAAGTATGGATCTCCTTGTTTTTAGCAATGATATATTAAGAAATATATTTGGGAGTATTTTTTAAGCCTTCACTGCACTTTTTTATTGATCATTATCTTTTTGCTGCATTCCTCATGACTGGTGTGAAGCCAAGTTATGCAATCATCTAATCAGGCACCTGCCCTGATTCTCTAAACTACAGACCCATTCCTTTAACTTATACCTTTTCCAAGCTTCTTGAAGGCATTATTCAAATTCAAATAAATAATTATTTCAAAGATTACATCATGTTTAAATAGCACAGTTTCTGTAAGGAATTTTCTTGTGATCATCAGCTGACATAATTTACTCATGGCTTATTAATAGACACTGGCTTTCAAGTTGAAACCTTGTTTCCCAGTTTTTTCGATGCACTGATTGGGTCTCCGACCATAGGCCTGTATTGACTAACTATCCTCGGTGTTACCTCAAGTTTTTGTTATCGGTTGTCAGCCTTTATTGCGCTTGATGTACAAAGTTGGCCAGTTTTCGTGAACCAGTCTTGTTGTAGTTTTTTACCTCCTTACCACTTTTGTGCCTTTATAACACATGTAGAGGGTACAGAAGCTTGAGGAGAACTCGAGGAAGGGCCAAGGCTGGTTTGTGAATACGGGCCATAGACTCTGTAGTTAACACAACTGAACATTCACACACACACATCTTAGTATACAAGGGTTTCTCTGATATTGCAGTCAATTCACCTCTGTTAATGGCTCTAACTCTTTGATGGCTCAAGTAACATCTGGCACTCTGCAGGGAAGTTTTCTTGGACCCCTGTTCTTTTCTAATATTTGTTAATGATTTGCCTAAATGTATTTTTTTTTTCAAATTAGACTTTTTCACTGATGACCACATTTGTAGTTTACTGAGCTATGAAAAGTAACTCTGGCTATCACTTAATATAAAGCAACCTCTGTTAATTACGAATTGGTGCTCATCATGGCTACATTTCTAAATCAGTGTAAGGCTAAACCTGTCACGTTTACAGAAAGTTTCATGCTGCTTTCTGAACTTCACATACTCCTAATGACATAAATATTGATTCAGCTTCCACTGACAACTATTTAAATGTTCATTCTATGTTTGACCTGACATGGAACCGTCATACCTATTTCGCTTTGTAGTTGCCACTACCTCTCTGCCTCTTAAATTATGATCTACAACATGCTCCTGCACAGGTGCATAAACTCACCCACTTTACTTCAATTCATCCTAAAATATAGAGTATACTTCATAGATGTGGCACCTGGATTAGGCCTACATCATAGGTAACATCGATCTCTCCAGAAAAATGCAACAGATTTTTTTTTTCTGATTACTACCATTTCATTGGTGTGTCAGTCCTAAAGGCTTGTGCTGGTCTTGATAACCTTTACCATCATTGTACACTAGTTTGTTTACCTCTTCTTTATAAAATATACTGCCAATCATTACTTCATTTTTTTTCCAACCATATTTCCACATCACCATCGTCCTTTCAAAATTAAACACATAGCTTGCTGTACTTCCAACTTCGGTAAATCATTCATCCCTAAAACCATTATCGAGTTGAACCGGTTGCCTCCTTATATTGCAACTGAAATGAATACACTTAAATTTAATAAACTCATTAAAAATATTACCCATTTGTAGTCTGTCTCACTAGAGTCTTTCTATTTTCAGAATTACATTTTTTTGGTTATTTTGTTTATGTCACACTTTTTTTAGGTGTTTGTTTGATGAGTATGTTTGTTCTGCTTTTTATTGATGCTACAGCTTATCTGTTTTTCCCTCCTCCTTATGTAATATATCCCTACAAGTAAGGGCCTTGAGGCGTTTCTTGCAATAAAATTAGTAAATGACAATTCTAATGCTCCAAAGTCTCCTTCCCTTTGAAATGAAACCACTTTATCAATTTTTAGGCTGGTTAGTCATTGTCTATAAAGTTTGTGAATGTCTTTTTTATGCCATTTCTAAGCCTGAAGAAAAAAATAGCAAGAAAATACTTTAGCCACAGAAAAATCATTTTTTATTCAAGAGAAGCGCTTGCATGTATAGGCTGGTGCACATGTATGCGCTTATATTTTCAGAGGTGGTGCCGCTTCAGTGGCTCATACAGTACTCGCCTACTCGCCTAATAGATGCAGCTTTGATTAATCCATTTCTGTAAAAGTGCAGATTGCGTTTCTGTAGAAGTGAAATCCTAGAGAACCACGTACAGTGGAATACTAGGGCACAATAAAGAACCCAATTGGGTTCGAATAGTCTGGAGCCTTCCAATTCACTGTCTCGAAAAGGTCGTACTACTTTGTTAAAGTCTGTAAACCTAAATTTTGAGGCAAAACTCTAAAGTAAATCATAACAGTACACTGATGAAGTCATGCAATAAAAGTTTGGAAACAGCATGGTAGAGTTGACGTGTCAGAATTAATGGTGTGAAAGTATTTGAAAAGTGCAAGTAATATTGGGCAGTACCATTCAATTTGGTCTTCTGATTAAATAACTCTAGGGGAATGTTTTTTGATTGTTTAAAATTGCAGCAAAATATCAATAGTATCAAACAAACACGAGATAAATGTATGATAAATATAATCCAAAATGACAGAATTTGTTAGATATAGACAGCAATCACTTATACTTTTTAAGGAGAGTCACCAGATATTTTAGGCCCGTGGCAAAGTAGCTCCAGTGCGTTACATGCCACAAAAGTGCTGCTGACATTCTTTTGGGCCCCAAATCTGAATGAAACATCGTAAATAGTGTAGTGCACATGTGAGTGCATGTGTTATGTGTTTATCACTGCATATATCATAGTTATCACCCAGTATGTGGAGTAACATGTCAGGTGAAAAGCCAGACAAACATCTCCAACTCTTCACTAAAATGATTCTTACTCTCCAACAGCTTTTTGCAAAATCTGGCTTAAAAATCACCACATTTTTCTTTGTGTTTAACACTTGCTCTGCTTGCTAATTTCTGTAGACGAAAATTTTCCTGACTGTTTGTGCTAGTTTATAGCTTTTTGCCGACTCAGCTAGAGAGTATCAAACAACAATTTTCATTCAAAGGATGTCTATAGGATGCACTCGATAAAATGGTGTTTATGGCAAGCTAATGAGATAATGTAACTATAAATAAATTACTTTTTTATGTATATAAACTCATTAAGGAATTTTGGGACGAGCCAAATTGAATAAATTTGTGAAATTCGATATTTGCTGTAGAAGCATGTCAAAATAAAATGGCACAAATAATATGTCATAGAAGCCTGTTCAACATGCTATGAAGTAAAAACGATTAAGGTGCTCAAGATATATCGTGTGAAAAATAAATTCCAATTTCGCTTTCTTTTTTAGAAAAAAGCTCAGTGTTCAT
Organism: Rhipicephalus microplus; assembly: GCF_043290135.1. NCBI lineage: Eukaryota > Metazoa > Arthropoda > Arachnida > Ixodida > Ixodidae > Rhipicephalus > Rhipicephalus microplus. The sequence goes on from NC_134710.1 coordinate 69,450,311, forward strand.
TGAAAACCAACTTTGCTGGTCACTTAGTAGACTAAAAGTATTCATAAAGTTATATATATTAGCTAAAGATATGTGAAGCTACAGGCAAGTATTGTTTTTTGAACTCGAGAAATACTTTATTTTTTCAATTCTGTAACACTGTAAGCTTTTTGACGATGTAATGCAAGTGGCAACAAGCGTTCGCAACAGCAGCCTTCAGCCCGAGCCCACTGACCTGGGATGTAGACAGTAAACTTGGCACTGTCTATGAATGAAATGGGGTTATCATTGGCGTTTTATTGCCAACAGAGGCAATACAAGCAATGCGGTCAGAGAGTGACAACATCCCAATGAGCCATCCAGCCATTACAGATTTATGATCATAACATGCTACTTTCTTCAGAGGGTTCTGCAAATGAAATAGGTGTGTTTTGTATATTTATATAACAATAAATAAATAATATACATTTAATAAGCCAGATAGAGCACTGGTGCCATTCACGCAATATACTAATAAAAGCTGACCTTTTACAATTGTTTAACTTCAAATGCAATGCATTTCTTAGTGAACTTCTGTGACTTTGAATCAATCAATCATACAATCAAACAATCTCTCTCTCTCTCTCTCTCTCTCTCTATATATATATATATATATATATATATATATATATATATATATACCTATCTATCAATCTATCTATACAGCCGCCTGCGACCTTGTGCACTCCTTAGCATATCATTAAAGGGATATACACCCCAAAATTGGTATACATACCGTTATACATTGATTGGTACATTCGCAGCCGTTTCATTATATAGATATATGCCAAATATGATATGACGAGATATTTTTGTACAAATAACATAAATTATGGGGGTGGTAATGGGAAAACCATGACATGCATGTCACGAATAGGCTCACATACATGTCACGCTCATGGTGTGCTTGCGGTTATTTTGCTATAGCTTGGTTTATACCAAAATTAATATGACGTGACCATAGGTCAGCAAAACTTATGCAGCTCATTCAGACTGAGGCTCACGGCTTGATCTGAGTTTGATTGAGTCGACTCGTGGGTGAGTTCGTCAACCTATGAACGTGACGGCATGATGAACATAAAGAGCAAATGGTAACATGTAAATTATGACACACAATCATGCACCACGTGATTTACATGCCGGGCTCTTGGTGTGCTTGCGGCAATTTCGCTAGCTTAATATACAGCGAAATTTGCATTGCATATCACTGTATGATAACCATAAATTACATTTCCTAACATGCAAATCATAATATCCACAACTTAATTGTACAGCATGGTTTCCTCCTTCCTGGCTGCTTCGCATTATGCATCGATTCCTGTATACTGTGCGTGGGATCTGCCTTTTTTTTTTTTCTTTTCAAGAAGAGCATCCTGCTTCTTGAGAGCCAAAGAATGTCATAAATCTAAAATATAGTCTAGCCTTATGACGCTGTTCTTTATGTTACAGTAACATGATGCACTGCGAGTGTCAACGAAAGCTACTGTGCATGCTCCTCACAGCAGCCAACCCATGAGTGGGGCCATGTGTATGTGTCAGGTTGTTAGAATGGCGTGTATGAATTGTTGTGTGAATATATATATATATAGCAACTATATATATATATGCACCTGCAGCAATGTTTTTCAGTGTTCTGCTGTAACAATGCTTCAGAAACAGGCGGGAACTCTGGATTAGTGTCCACTGTGTAAATTTACAAGTGATTTTGCGGGCACATTTATAAAGTACATGTAGCTATAGTTCGTAGTATGCTCCATGTAAATTAACTGAAATTTTTAATGTGCTGAACCGAATGGCAGCCGGTAATGTGATCTAGAGTCTGCAGTCTACATTTCTTTGGCGGAAAATCTTCGACTGCAGATCCAGCAATTTTCTCTCGTACACTGGGGCCATTTTAGATGCCAAGCATGTTATGGTCGAGTTCAATGCTGTGTGCGGCGTGACCACCCTTGCTGCGCATGTGCGTCCCCTCCCCGTCTCTCTTTTCTCCTACACTCCCCCTTCTCTCGACTCGCACCACCGACGCAAGCAGCATCTGATAGCGAGTTCCTTGATAAAAAAAAAAATGACTGCTAGCACTGCACAACCGTTCACTGGCCACCCCGTATTAGGCACTGGATATTGACCTCCAAGATAGTGCTGGTGATAGAATTCTCTTGTGCGTTGTTGAACAATGAAAATGAGCAGAGTGCGCGTTATACTTAGTTAAAAGTGTACTGAGGGTCTCTGCATTTAATAATAGTCTTGTGTCTCTCACCCATTAGCAGTGATTGGCATGTTACAGTAAGAAACACCGGTCCATCACTGCGTGCTTAGCGCCTCGTCCCCAGGTTGATCTCCTGCGCAACGCCGCGATGAGAGCCAGCGTCAACGGCGCCGCCTGTGTAAGCGTTAGCGCCCGCTGCTTCACACGTATGCATGGTTCCCTTTAGTGGGAGAGAGTAATTTTTTTTCCACCATCAGTTTGTCTATCGGCGCTGATCGCAGACTGCGCAGCTCGTAAGCAGGAGCCGTACATTAGGAATAAGCCCTGCATGCCTGACCAAATGCATCGCGTACCACGAGATTTTAAATATCTATTCCCCATCTGCAGCAGTTAACCTAAACAGCACTGCGCGCGCAATCAAAGCCACGCCACGTCAATTTATCTATATAACTCTGTGACAGCTAAGGCATCATGTGCAAAGATGGCACGTGGCTAAGTTACTCAAGGACTCATGCAAATTCAACTTGCGATCAACCAACTATAGTTCCCAAAGTGAGCAATAAAGAAATATAACAGCTATTATCACATCAGGTATTGCCTCTCAGTCACATAATAGCCTGCCAAATGTGAGCAGCTTTAATACACCAACAGGTGGGTACGATGAATAAGGCATATATCCTTTGATTGCTGCACATCATTTATTCATAGGCTTTACAGCAATGCTTTTGCAATGTAGTGAAGTTTGACCTTATTTTAGTGATTGTTCCTTTGTCTGTTTGAAAAGGACGTGCCAAGATGCATATTTGGCCTGAGCAGTCGCAAATGCTTATATTTGTTTGATGCACAAATGGCCTGTGCATGCGTTCGTTTCGTATCATGTTCGTATCATGTAATGCTCTTCTGCTTACGCTGGCTTTACCGCAGTGCTTTTGCAATGCAGTGAAGCTTGATTATATTTTAGTATTTGTCCTTTTGTCTGCCTGAAACGGACGTGCCAAGATGCATATTTAGCCTGAGCAGTCGCAAATGCTTATATTTGTTTGATGCACAAGTGGCCTGTGCATGCGTTCATTTCATATCATGTAATGCTCTTCTGCTCACGCTGGCTTTAGCGCAGTGCTTTCACGATGCAGCGAAGCTTGACCATACTTGCTTTTATGTGTATTGCGACTTATCAAAGTTTTGTAATAGCTCAACTGTTGACGCTAGAAGTGATGCATTCTATGTGAAAGTTTGATACTTAACTTCGGGGATTTATGTTTTTATAAAGTTTTCACAATATATCAGTAAGGTCGAGTTGGAAACTATGCATTCTTGGAAAACGGCGACGAACACGATGGAGACACGAGATGAGAAAGACTCAGTACTTCGCCTTTGTCTTGTGCCTCCGTCGTTTTCACGTTCATTTTCAAAGTATCTATCAAAATGCTGACAACGCTGTTTCACTGCCAGCAACCTTTAGTGTGCAAGAAAGGGAGCTAAATTTTCTATCGGCCTGTAAACCAAGCATTTGCGGTTACTTGATGTGAGATAAATAAAGGACCAATATTAAGTATGACCAGCTGATATTGATAACAGGTGCTCATAGCAGCACTTTTTTTGCTATGCACTTGAATTCCTGTCTTATGTAATGTTATGGTCTGTGAATACACAATGACACTACTACAACTAAGAAAAATTTTACTAACATTTATTTGTAAAATAACTGCTACAAAATAGAATTCTGATCCCCTTCTTAGTAGTTGCATAATTTAGCTGGAAGAAGACAGCATCATCCAACGTCCTGACGACTTGACAACAGGGCGAGTCAACAATGTACTGGACCTGTACGAGATGAGGAAAAAAGACGAAAAAAACAACAGATAAATCAAAGAGTATAAAAAAATGGCACCTGAAACTTTCAACTTGCCCACCACAGCAGTGAAAAGACCCCCGTTGTCATATGTATTTTCTGCCTGTTGGTCCGCGGGCACAAGTGCCAGTCTTGTTTATTAATAGAAGCTGCCTAGCATCACTTTATTGCAAGACTTTTCTCTATCCGCCACCCGAGAACGCGCTCTGTAGCGGTCAGGCTCCGCCTAGAGACTTGTGGCAGTGTGACGTTAATAAGGGCAATATATACACAGACTTTGATTGCTTAATTTGTAGGAAACTCATTGTGAGCAAATTTCATAATTGAATTAATAAAATATTTGAATGTAATATAACACCAAAATGCTGAGGCTTTAGAACATTACAAACTCAGCCTGCCTACATTAACAATCCCAGTGCCACAGGCATGCAAGAACTGCTTGCATAATCATAAATCAACTAAACCATTTTGATATATTGACAGGTTTTCAAAAATGACTATTTTTGAAAATTTGCTATTCATATTTTTCTCCTAAAGGGCAAGTTACTGTAGCTGAAAAGAAAAAAAAAGCAAATCATATACAATATCTGATACTTTTTTTTGCAGTTTACAGCTGCACATGGTAAAAGGCTGCATGCATGAGTGTTTGTTGTGTGCAATTCATGGTATTATTTCCGAAATCCTTACTCGGTTGACATTTAGCGATCAGCCTATGAATTTTCTTCTGTATTTTTTTATTATTCATTCCTGGCATTAGATATGAATATATTTTAGTTCAGGAAAATTTGCTCAACGAAGGAAAGTTTTTCTACTTTTGGCAAAAAAAACAAACAAAACAAAGCAAGAACTAGTCCTAGAACTTTCATGGAAGAGACAGGTTTGACGTGATGAGAAGTCAATAAAGAAGGAATGCCACAGAAAGGATTGCCTCAACAAAGGAATTTGGTTCCTCAAGGTAACATACATTTGACAATGTTTTCATGTACTCCTAGTTAACGCTCCACCACTTACAACAAGGGAGAAAAATAAGGTGGTGCATGCAGAAAGTTAACTTATCACATAACCTGAAAATTTGACCCAGAACAAGAGAAGGAACAAAGACGAGTGCTCACTTCCAACAAGATTTATCTTGAAGAGCAAACATATATACTCTTGAAATGCAAAAAACAGACAAATCATTCAAAAAGCCCACAACTGCCATGCAAGAAAACCTTACATCCTCAGGAAAGACAATTCGTTTTGACAAATACTTAGAGAGAGAGAGTGAGAGAAAGTGCTGACGCAGTTCAGCTCTAGCCTACAAATCCTCTTCGCCCCGACAATTTCTCTTGTAGTTTTTTTTTTTTTTTTCAATGATAATAGTATCACACAAGAGTGGTTTGGAGCCACACCTGCTGCAGTGCAAGGCCAAGAAACGATTGCGACCATTCTTGAGGTTACAAGCGTGTTCATTGCAGCACGTGTGGTTGCAAAATGCTTTTGCACGACACGCTGGAAGAAAAAACAACAAATAAAATGACAAGAGAAATTATCGAGGCAAAGAGGATTTGTAGACTAGAGCTGAACTGCGTCAGCACTCTGTCTCGAGCTTTGTCAAAACGAATTGTCTTTCTTGAGAATGTAAGATATTTGCGCATGGCAGTTGTGGGCATCTTGAATGATTTGCCCGATTTTCACATTTCAGGAGTATATATGTGTTTGCTCTTCAAGATAAATCTTCTTGGAAGTGAGCACTCGTGTTTGTTCCTTGTCTTGTTCTGGGTCAAATTTTTGTGCTGTGTGATCAGTTATGCATTACCAACATGCCTAACTTCATACTTTCGATCCCTGAAGTCAGTCCTTAAAGGGCCACTCACCAGGTACCATAACAAATTTTAGTTAGACTGTGGAAGTTGTTGTGTGTCCGACGGAGAGCATTATACCACAAAAAGTCTTTCAATCGGTTTATTACGAGCTGAGAAAACAGTTTCTTTTTTTTTTTTAACAGCAGGAAACAAGGATGAAAGGAGGCAAGCTCAAAACCCTTGCCACTCCGCCGTGTAGCCTTCACAAGCCAAATCTCTTTCCTACCCTCTCCAGCATCCAACCAAGAGGTCACGTGCACATGACGTGCTCGAACAAGTCCAACAATCGAACGCGCGAGCGGTGTTGTTTTGTTGACCAGCATTATTTTGTTTCTACTGCCCGTTTCTGCGAGATTGTTTGGAAACGCTGGCTTTGATGCGGTTGAAAAGAAGAGCATAATGAGTGCTCGAATGCGCAGGACCATTAATTTCTTTTCCAGGACAGGCGTCTGCTTGATGCAGTAACCCCGGAGACACGAACGCATGCGAAACGCCGGCACATTAGCTCCACATCTCGTTGCAATTCACGGGGAAAAAAATGAAAAAGGCAAACACATTCTCTTCAAGCAACAAATTACATTAACTACGCGTCACGTTAAAGAATTTCCGCCATGTCATGTGTCACTGTTGGCAGCGTCAGAGCACAGTCGTCTACATAGAGGACCAACGTCACTGCACTGCTGTGTATGTAGGGCGATTCATACGTGCACATCATACGCACACCCCAAAAAGAAATGGGGAGAAGCGTTCGTCTTGATATTTGACCCATTTCCGCGGCGCATAGAGTTGCAATGTTTGGCAGACGTGACCATAAACTCCCGATGTACGCATTGCGCTTGTCAGCTCAAAATGATCAAACCCGGTGAGTGATACTTTAAAGAAAAGCAAAAATTAGAGGAGGAGACATCAAGAATGGTTAGAAATTTTGCCATATGTCTACACGAAAATGAAATGCTATTATTAATTAGAAGAACGTATCTTTTCCTTGGCAACCAGCAAACATGATTTAGAACACACGAATACTTTTTTGACCAAGTTAGCTGCTAAAGAGCCGAGACAAGCTCCGTGAAATCCACTTGAACAACCTGCACAAGTAATGTCCAATACTACCCCACTATATAGCGGTTGCCAGCAGACACAATGTAACTTGTAAATACTATCTCTTGGCTGTACGCGAGCAGCCATGGAGTTTATGAGGGGGAAAGTCTTCGATCATACCATTCTGCATGCATTGCAGCAAATGTTTGCGTAGCATAACTTGGTTAAGGTTCAAAGTTTCTGGTTTTCTGCCTGACGCTATATAATACATGTTAGCAATTGCAAACAAGCCACAGTCAAGTGTGTTGCACTAGTTTTGTGCCTTCATTGTTTGAATGGTTAATGTTGGCGATTGTAATTTTAGAATATGACAGATTTGCCTGACAGCATCAGGAAGGGTATCTTGATCAATTGAATCATATATGAAGACTGCATTTTTGTCGGCACCAACATTTGTTACTGTAAGCCAATGATTGGGGTTCTGAACATGCAAGATTTGAACGAAAGGGCCTTTGATTTGAGTGAATTGTAAACATTGGCCCAGTAAGACATCTTGAAAGCCGACACAAGTAGGATATTTTTTCTGAATTAAATACTGTGCGACATTGATTATGCTATCTGATATGGAGGTGCCCTGTAATAGAACATTTAAATCTGCATCTGAAAGAGAATACCGTTTGTAGACATTTAGCATGTCTACTTTAACCGTCGCAAGGCCTACCTTTTTTACTTGATTTAGGAAAAATTTACGCTTGACAGCTCTCACTTTTTTTGGCCGCCCCCTTCTTGCTTTAACTAAAGGTACCACAAGTTTTGTACTGTTAGAATGCCCAAGATAACTTGTGGCAGTAGTTTGTGCTAACTGAGCTGGTGCAGCCTTCATGGCTGCTGAAGTTTGGTTACGAGGAAATGTGGTTAAATTTCTGAAGAAAGCCTCGCAGAAAGTTTTTCCATTAACTTCTTCTCACTACGATTAGATAATATGTTAGCCACGTTTTTTGACATTTCGCAAAGACTCCTATGAGCATAAGTATACTTCTCTTGTGCAGTGTCAAGCTTCACACAGGGTGGTGACTGAATGCTGCTTGTTACCACTGGTGTGACACTAGTGGTTGTGCAGCTGTCACTCAGGAAATGATTCTTGCACCACCTGTCCGGTATGCAAGCCTTGTAGAAAAGATCTTGCTTGGTAAAGTCACGCACTGCTAAAATATGTGCACAAGGCAGAGTGTACTGGTTATAAAAAGCACATGTGCAAGAAGTCAAGCACAATGAAACACTGTACTGTGATCTTGGCGAAACTACAACTGTAGTGACAAAAATACGGGCTTGCTAGAGACAACGAAGAAGACCTTTGTGTGGCAGAGGCTCGGGCTGCTGCAGCTGCTGCTGAAACCGCTGGCTGCTGTCTCTAGCTGTTCGGCCCATTAAACGGTTGCATCACTCCGGCGTGGCGTCTAACAGTATTCTTACATTTGGTGGAGAGTGCTGGTTGTCTCAAACTGGAACTCCATTCCCGGACTCTACCTCAACCCCCCGCCTCGCCAATGCCTGACGAGATGACCCAGCCACCTGCAGTCATAATCCCATCTGTCACCTGTTCCGGAATGCCACGACAGCGAGATCCAGTGATTTTCGATGCGACCGACGACCAAGACGCCGAAGACTGGCTGTCTCAGTAGGAAGCAGTAAGCGCCCACAATAAGTGGGATGACACAGACAAGCTCACTTACCTTCATTTCTATCTGGCGGGTGTGGCAGAACTGTGGTTTAACAACCACAAAGCGGAAATACCCTCTTGGTCAACCTTCAAGACGCGCTTTGCAGAAGTCTTTGGCCGACCCGCTGTTCGCAAGCTCCGCGCCGAACAGCGCTTGCGCGGCTGCGCACAGCGCTCTGGCGAGACCTTTACCTCGTATATTGAGGATATTCTGGACCTCTGCCGTCGTATCGATTCCCACATGTCTGACACTGACAAAATACGGCACATCATGAAAGGTATCGAGGACGACGCCTTCCACATGCTCGTTGAAAAAAACTCCCAAACCGTCGCCCAGCTTATTCAGCACTGTCAGAGTTTCGATGAGCTGCATAGAGAGCACATTTCTACTCGACGTCCAAACCTCGACACGAGCTCTACATCTGCGTTAATCATTGGCGCTGTTTCATCCGAACAAAGCACCTTAATGAAGTAGATTCAGGAGTTCGTCCGAGAAGAAGTGGCGCGCCAATTGTCTCTTGTGCCGCACGTTCCGGCCAGTGCGCACACGCTGATCCCAACGCTCCGCAAGACAATCGAAGAGCAAGTTTCTGATGACCTGTCTTCTACATACCATCCTTCGCCTATCTCCGCCCCTTTCACTTACGCTGAGGCCGCCCGACGATCGTCGCCGTCGCTACCAAACGCCACGGATTTTGCTAGACAGCCCCATTCCATCTACGCAGCAAGTCCCCCTGTCCGTCCCCACCCACCTTCTGTTCGCCAACCCGCACTACCATCAACTAACCCTTGGCGCACTCCGAATAACAGGCCGATTTGCTATTTCTGCCACCTTCCCGGTCACGTAGCACGCTACTGCTGTCGTCGGGATTATAACCGAACTGCTGGTGGCTATGGCTATCGTCCAGAGCCACCACAGTCGTCTTCGTTCCCCCCCACGTCGGAACAGTCGCCGCCACGTCGCTGCGGCTTCGACAGGGATCGGTCGCCCTCACCACGGTGTCGTTCGATTTCTCCTATCCTTCCTCGGTCAGCACCCACCCAAACAAAAAACTGACCATCGCTTTTCCTGAGACAACAGCTGCGCACATATCGAAACTTTCAAGGCCTCCGTTTCTACCTGCTAATGAAATAACTGTGCAGATTGATAGTGTACCGGTGCAAGCGCTCGTTGATACTGGTGCTGCCGTGTCTGTGCTAAGTGGTGAACTGTGCCGCAAGTTGAAGAAGCTTACACTGCCACTTTCCGATGTCTCTCTCCGCACGGCCACTGCGCATCACATCCAACCTTCTGCAGCGTGCACAGCTCGACTGGTCATCCAAATATTTTGTATGTAGTCGAATTCGTTGTGTTCTCCCCATGTTCACATGATATCGTCTTAGGCTGGGACTTCCTCTGCGCTCGTCATGCCGTCGTTCACTGTGCGCGTGCCAAACTAGAGTTGTCGAAGATGTCTGAACTGCCCGTGTGAAGCGCCAACGTCTGAAAGACCTTTCAAACCGCTATCTTCCCGAGTCACCGTGGCCGCGTACACTCACATCCCCTCTCTATCCTGTGTTCTTGTGCTACTCTTCTGCGACGTCGTGCCCTCGGTCACCGCCCTCTTTTACCCCTCCGACGCCTTTGGCTCTCGCAAAAGCTTCCTTCTCCCGTTCGCAGTTGTCACCAAAGAAAACTCCAGTGGCTCCATTTATATAACGAACTCGCTTCCTTCCCCAGCCATAATATTCCGTGGCGAAGTCCTCGGTCACCTAGAGGAAATTGATTCTGTTTCGTCTAGTCACCTACCTGACGACTTGCGATTATCTCACTTAAACACCATTACCTCTGATACCACTCCCACTTCATCTCCGGAGGCTTTTTTCCCATCGATTGACCCTAAACTTCCCGCTGCTCAGTGCACCCAACTCCTGGCTCTACTAGATCGCTTCAAGATGTCATTTGACCATAGCCAACCTTCTTTAGGTCGCACATCTGCAATCGTACACCAAATCGACACCGGTAGCCATGCACCTTTGCACCAGCACCCATATCGAATTTCTCACACTGAACGCCGTGCCATTGATAATCAGGTGAACGATATGCTTCGACGTATGCTTCGACTGCTTCGACTACTGTTTATGTATTGTAGTTATACTACCAACTGCTTTTCGACAGGTTTGTAGCAATGTAAAAACAACTCTAGAATATTTAGCAAAATCATATACAGCCATGTCCCTGGCTGTGTATGGTGCATCTACAACCAGGCTTAATCGGTGGTACCTTGCGGCAGTTGCGGGCTACGACGTGGTGTGCCGAAGGGCACGCGTGACCTAATAGACATGCTGGGCTGCTTTATACAAGAATGACCATGTTGAAAGGTGTGCCTGTTTAACCGAAGATGCATGGTTCGTCAGGGCACTTTCAGCATGTGGATTCTGAAACATGGCTCGTTTCAACTGATAAGATGTGCCTGACTAGGCACTTGTTATTCTGCCTCGTCAAGTATGATGTGGTTGGCATTGTGAAACTTCTTTAGCACCAGCCACTCGAGTTCCAAAGTAAAGCAAGGCCTCACTGGGCTGGGAAATGTTCGCATTGCAGAAAGTATACACGATGTACTCAACAAAGGCCCAAAATTTAGCCACAAACTTCTTTGCTGGCTCATTAATTACTGGCATTACACCGACGAGCTGCCACAATAGTCGATGTAGCAGTTAAGGACTATTGCTTACAAGACATTGTCTAAGCTCTAGCCAGAACAGGGAAAAAACCTACTCATCATCAGGAGGATCCTATATTGGGTGTTGTCATTCTTCAAGTGCAAGAATTTGTGTCGATTTTAAATGGATAAAAATAGTGGTTTCGTAGCAATGGATGTAGATTTGTGCAACTTCAAGGCAGGGCAAGCAGTCTACATGAACTTCGTCGTGTTAAAAATCATGAAAATAAGAGTTTTGAAAAGCAAGGCTGTGTCTCTGAATAAGGACTTGGAACTTACACAACTAGCAGAGTCTATTGCATACTGCAGCTAGCAAAAATAACACCCTTTCTGTGTTTTTTACGGCCAAGACGCATAAACCGGGTGTTTCATTCAAGTTGATTGTGAGTGATTGAGGTACCTGGCAGAATGTGACTAGTCAGTTTTTAATGAAGGGACTAGACTCGATTGTCATGAAAGACTCATTTTAATCTGTGAATTTTCCATGCATCATCCACTTACTTCAAAGAATCCTTGAATGGGCATTTGTTCTTGGTTGATGTTAGGACCTATTTTATTCTGTCCTGCACGGGGAATTGTTTTTCTGCATAAGAAGTTGCACAGACGAGAGTGGTGTGGTTGCCTTCAAGAATGACGGGGGCATGGCAGCATAAGCTTTTGTGGCCCTTCTCAAGTTTTATGTTAAAGTCAACTTTATTAGTGACTCTATATATTAGTGATTCTATTATTAGTGATTCTATATAAAGACGAGGCATTTTCGCAGGCTCGTATGTTGTTTCGGTGTTGTGCAATTTCTTATGTTTGACCGTAACCATTTTTATTAAATTCCACCAACATTTTATTTAGTGGGAGGTTTTGGAAGTTCTTACGTATGATGATGATTTCTTTATTATTTTAAAGCAACTAACCACCGTCACATATAAGCCCACTGTTAGCAATGTTTTAGCAGGCTTTCCCAGGCTGAAAAAGGATTGGTGTTTACACATGAGTTGAAGGCTTGTGGCTCTTTGCAGTTTTTGGCTCAGCGCATTACCTTGTAGAGTTGTAACGGCTGTTGGCGTTTTATGTCTAAGCGTGTAAAATAATTGCTCCCATACGAGTTGATGCATTCCAAAACTGTGAAAAGGGCCGTAGCTGAACAATGCCCAGAGTATGCATGTGCAGGGTCGTGCTCACACGTTATGCAGAAGACTTTTCAAAACCAATTGGATTGGTTGTCTGTGGTTGCTTTCCTTCGCATGCTCCTTAACGTTGTAGCTAAGTTGCTCCGCCAGACTATCAAGAGAGAACACCACGGTACTGGGGTAGAGCAAGAGCACCGAACAGCAAGACCTGAGGTTGCACCGTACATGCACCGAGCTGCACAGGATCAAAAAATGGGTGCAAATAGAGGCGGCATGCCGATTCTTTTTCTGCGCCACGAAAATTGTCTCAGCCTTCTCATGTATACTAGTATACTATCTAATGAAAACAACAAAGGTGTGTACGGCAAGAGGCACGCCAAATCATATACAAAATGTGTCAACGGGGTCGTTTATGAATTTCCACTATCCTACGGCAAAAGATTAATGTTGGCCGGGCAAGAATATGCATGAATGAGCCTACAGAGAAACATGAGCTTTCATTAAAAGATAAAGATGGGGCACATTTTCTGACGCATTGCGATTCTCATAAGTGTGAGCCGTACCTGGATAAGGTTTGGATTATTGCAGAAGCAGGAACACAACTACTCGAGAATGTGCAAATGCATTCTGTGTAAAATCACGAGGTTCATTAGTTATCGGTGATACTTTATTGTCTTTCTGGTAGGCAGAGCAAGTTCACAGACTGTGATTAGTTAGCATGTTTTCAATGTGAACCTAGCTTACTCCACACGTGCGTGTCTATAGTTTTCGATGCAGGGTATGATGAATCAACTGTTGAAAGTTTGAGCTCCCCTAGACACCTTTTCTCATTATTTCGTCATGCAAAACAGCCATATCTTTGTGGCTTCTACAAGAACATGAATCGATTAGAATAGCAAAGAGTACTTCTAGCCTGCCCTTTGTGTCTTAAAAATCTGTAGGGGCAAATTTGACATAGAAGAGGGACACAGTGTCTGGGTGATGCAGACCAGAGACACATGAGGTTATGAGAAGTTCTCGATGTGCAATGGCAAGGAGAATGAATTCAGTGATTGTGCGGGCATTACAAGCTAGGAAAAGGCTAGGAGTGATCAGTGGCTTCTGTCGCATAAGCCATAAAATAACAAAACAACTACCGTCGCCTCTGCCACCATCTGGAACGTAAGAGCACTACCAAAGGCTGCATCCATGGTTCTGCGCAGGGTTACAGCATGCAGCTCCATAAAAGTAAAGTGAGAACACATAAATGTTTCAATGTGTTAGTATCAGAGCGCATGCCCAAATCTGTTGCAGCCAAATTAGAAGAAAATCATTGCTTTTTTACAGAGTCATTTACAGAGTCAAATCAGTTCTATAGACATTTGCTGGTGAATGGAAATTCTTCGTTAGATTAGAAATTTCGTACGATGGTTTCACTAGATCGAGTTTTAATAGTATTTATCAGTAAAACTCACACATTGGGGAGCCATGAAAATTTTTTAAATGGGGGGGGGGGGGGGGTGGAGGGGGGGTCTAGGGACAATGTTTTGACAAGTGGACTTGTCTTTTACAAGGCTTAACAAAATTTTGAGAAATTTTGTTAAATACAAGAACCATATTACCTTATCATTGTGCCTATCCCAAGAGATAAAGTTATTTAGAGGAGCCGAGAAATGTAACTTGATGCTACTTAATATTGCACACACGCACCAACAAAAACCAAAAACGTGTACCATGCACTGACTATTAACTGCTTTTCTTGCATGCTCGTCTACTGACGCAACCAGCAGCCATGGAGGTAGTGACCTCAAGAGCACATAGAAAGGATTTGAGAATTCGCACGTGTGATCGTACCGGTGTCACACGGGCACTTTTGATTGCAATCAGCTAGGGCATCTGTTGTTTGCATTGCTATATTCAAAATAAAACTCTACCAACTAGCCCAGCTGTCGACCTTGCTGTGATATACAAACAGATGCAGTCACCTACGGTGCACACTATGCGCTCACTTTCTTGAGCTCAATTTTCGTGACGTACAGCCTGACACTTAGAAGCACTTTGTGGCTCTCTTGTTTACAATTCATTCGCCTTGGCGCAGTTGACCTGCCAAGATTGTATGCCTTGCAAACTCGTAAATGGTATGGTGTCTTGGTGTCATGCCTTTCATTGCTTTCTCTCAGTAACATGAAATGTCTGCAGCCATTTTTCGTCTGCATTGTAACGGAGATGCCTCAACTTTAGCAGTGCCTATGTTAACCCACACTGCCTTCTAAGAACTATGTCAACAATCCCAGCACTATGTGCTACTGGGCTTCATAAGAATAACAAAAGCTTGCTCGATGGCACAAACTGCCCATATGCTTTAGCCCCACAATGCAGCTGCGCAGTTCTCGGTAGGGCGTGTTGGGAAACTGTAAGCTGCAAGAGAATAACTCGTTTATAACAGCTCACTTTTGCAGAACTGAAAAGGGGTAATGTATGTGAAAATGGCCATCCACTACTGTTTGTTGCATAAAACTGCAATTAAGTCCATATGGATATGACATGAAGAACAGCATTTTTGTTGGTAAAAAAATTTGATATGGTGTGCAGTTTGAAACCGTGACTAGGGTGGCTAGAATGGGGAGGTGTGATGAGCGCGGCGCTTTTTGCTTGCTGGAGAAGGCCCTTCGGCGCGCCGATGCCGCTAGGGGCTCTGATGGCAGCGGCGTGGGTAGTGAGCGGCACACTTCGCAAAGCAGTGAGTGGCGCACTTCGCAGAGTTTTCCTCGGGTGCGCTGCTTTTTTTTCTTTTCAGAGGCGATAGCTGCTTTACAAGTACTTCGTCAGTCGGTGATTGCGCTGGGTTACTCTGAAATGCCTGAAGGCGTCAACGACGCAAAAAAGGTAGATCCAGCGTCGCTGCATTATGCTTGTCCGCGAAACTTAATGCTTCAGTTTAGCCTCTTGAAGAGTCCCAAGGGTGGCAACGTGGATCACTTAGTGGAAGAGTCACTCTGTCTGTAGAAAAAATGCTGCATGAGATGGAATAAAATAAGGAAGACTACGAAAGACTTCCATCTGATGCACTAGCAGTGTCTGTCGCCCATGAATCATACACCGCTGAGTGGCGGATGGTCGCGCCCTGTATATTATGTGGCAATCTACAATGTGAGAAATCTGGTACTTCGTAATAAGTGTGATGAATGTAAAAACGCCCACCTTGTTTCGCAGTGTTGGTGGTTACGCGTTATAAGTAACACCGTTGCTGGTATAGCACGTTACTTTGGCACTTAGTATTTGACGCACTCGTTATACAAGTAAAAATGGAGCTGATGCTTAAATTGTGCGAGTTCCTGACATGACTTCCTGAATGGAAGTCAAGTCGAAACTATACAAGCCAAAGGTGCTCACCAAACAGACGCAAAAAGTTGTATAGTTGCTCATTGGTTACTTGGGAGGTGCATAGTCTAAGTATAGGTGGGGGGGGGGGGGGGGTTCTGATGCTGATGTGTCTGAAGCTGCATAATACTGCCTCGCGGGCCGCAGATCACCGACCCTTGCTTTAAATAAAAATAAGTTTGAGAACCCTAAAAAGTGTGTCGTAGTGCTTTTTCAGTATTGAAGGTGGCTTCACAGTAATGTATCAAAACAAGTCTGACATCACGAGAAAACTCAAACTCGCAAATACCAGAAACGGCTGTCAATGCCACATGTCCATGTAGACGATGCCGAGTGACTGGTCGTCCAGAGCTCAGACAATGATTGCTGCAATTTAGGCTGCACACCGGACACAGATTTTGCCAAAACTGTGACCTGTGAACTTCATCATCAGTCTAGCAGACGTCTGTCATAATCATCGTGCTCTGATCGCTCGAGGGCATGAAGTCATCTGTTCTCATTCAATTGATAATCCATTAAAGAAGCGTTCATTCGGACATGCTGTCTTTTGTCTTGCACGACAGCCTGGTCGCTGGCGGACCTTGAGGTGCACCACAACCTGTGTTGACTTGTGATAATGTCTCTTGCAATCAGGCTGGCTTGCAGACGCTGAGGAATGCTAACTTTAAAACCAGAGTTAAATATGTTATACATGTTGTCTTGCTCCGGTGTGTGGAGAACGCTGACTGTGCTCACCATGGAAACAAAAAAAAAATGTCCCAACTGGGGCACCCTAAAATCGTGTCAGTACTCCTAAACCATATAGAAGTTGAAATTTAGTTGCACAGGAGTCTGCAAAGAACACGAAGCCATGAGAATTTTTCAAGTGTGCGCCGTAACAATAGCGCTACATGCATTTGATGATTTAAAAGAATCTGCTTCAAGTTTCGCTTTTTCCTTCGCTATGCTTTGTTTATCGACTTGTCTCTTCCTTACCATGCGAGGACAAAGAGCAGTGAGCACACTTACCTGCGAGCAAACAAGTTTTTTCTGTGAATTATATGAGCAGGCAAGAATGTTTATGTCACAATAAACGCTCAGGATCACCAAAAGTCTTGTAGAAGAGAAGGGACTATTCCTTAAAATTTGCGGCGTGCTCATCGCTCTTAGTGTCGTCACGTTTGGCACTGTTGACTCCAATGGCATCTTGAATACGATGCCCGCATACTTGAAATGTAAGAAATTATCGAAGGCAGTTTAGGGGTTCTTTAATAAGTGTGAATGGAATATCATATGTTATGGGCAGGCGCCAGAGAAGGAAAATTTCTTTGTTAGATCAAGAACTTTGTCAAATCTGATATCGTTAGATAAAGTATTAAATGTTATTATTTTTAATAGACCTTGCTGGTACAGTAAATTCTAAAACACAGAGGCGTTTTTCTATTGACCCAATAATGACGACAGTGAAAAGGATGCCTAGTATCTACCCACTTCATACAATGCATCTGGCATCAAGTAAAGTTGTGCACGTGCTGCACAAAGCAAGGGTTGCATAAATAGTAAATTTTAGAACCAAATGGAATACTATTGTGAATCAAATGCCATGTGAGTAGTTTTTGAGTAGTGAGGCAACTGATTTTGATTAATATGTGGGGTTTAACATCCCAAAACCATCATACGATTTTGAGAGACGTTGTAGTGGAGGGCTCCGGAAATTTTAACCACCTGAGGTTCTTTAACGTGCACCCAAATCTGAGCACATGGGCCTAAAACATTTCCGCCTACATCAGAAATGCAGCCGCCGCAGCCGGGATTTAAACCCGAAGATTATGTTTACTTATAGGGGCAATAAAAGCATTCGAAAACTATGTCAAGTGAGACAAAGTTGTATACAGCCGCAACTAAAACCATAGAAATATTTTGTAACTGCATGTTGGAATACTGCAGTAACTACGAGGTGGCACCTTGGCAACAGCTTTTAAATAAAACTGGCATATAAATATCAAAATATTGTCATCTGGCCGTGACGTGTACGAAGGCAGCTGTCAGCAGGTTGAGAACAAAACTTTTATTTGGCGAACTTGTGCCAAGAAACAAAAATCACACTACAGCAATGCTCGCTGTACTCTGATGGCAACGAACAGAGCAGCTTCCGTCAATAAACCGACAAGCGATAACGCGCGTCTGCTTTTATACGTGAACCATCGAAGCTTCCAGCATTATCGCTGGTGGCTGCCTAATCACTCAATGAAGATGGATTTTCGCGTCCAACGTGCAATTTGAACGGATTTACGCGACCTCATGACTAAAATTCTATGTATCACAAACTAGCCCAACTGTCAGTACTGCCCATAAAATTCTATTGTATAAAAAAACTCTTGTTGAAACGTAATAAAAGCTTTGGCCAGTGCAATGATTATACCAAAACAAATAAGATATTCCTAAATATACATTTTCCAACAATGGTGTATTTGATCTATGCAGCCACTACTGTGTATGCCTATACGAACTTTCCTGCATCTTGTTGTAGCTGCAGTAGCTGTTGATGGTTATACGCTTACTGAAATTTCTGGAAAAAAAAAAAAGAGGCATATAGCAAGGCTACTGCAAGGAAACTAGGGATGGAGGGAGAATGTGAAATGCTTACATTATATACAATATAGATCCTTAGCTTGACAGAAAACTATCCCTGGCCAGGCAAGCCGACCAGGAAATCTCTAGAGAGGGTAACGGTTGGAAACATTCGGACCCGCCGGACAACACATGGGTGGCCCTGAAAAGGGCCGTTCGATCAGAGGTCAACGAGGTTGAAAGTTGGGCTGGGCGAATTGGTGACAGAGCATCTTAACATGTGAAGATGCACACAGAAACCAGACATGTAAGGAAGAATATGATTTGACAAGCCAACCACTGTACTTGCATCCAGCTTATTTTGAAGGGAAAAAAAAGGTGGAGGTAATAAGCATATGCACAGGTACACCACTTGCAACAAAGAGCTTTGCTCATAACAATGCATAAAGTTGTTGCATGTGATGCACTTGTGCATGTAAGTGTTACCATTTCCCTTTTCCCCTTTAAGATAACCTAGTTGCAAGTACAGTCGGTTGGCCAGTCGAATCATATTCTCCCTTACATGTCTGGTTTCTGTGCACTGCTTGACAAGTTAAGATAGTCTAAAGCTGTCTTGGTCCATGACGAGAGGGCAGGCGAAGGAATTTGGAATATTCCCAGGATTTGTGGCCTTTAGTGTTGCAGTGGCTGCACTTCAGCACCCTGTAGCGGGCACCTGGCTCGCTGCGCCCATGCGACTGGATTCGGAGTCGAAAGTCTCGAACAAGAGAAGCCATGATGATTTTGGCGAGCTAATTGATGCCCCGGGCTCTGTCTACATGGTAGCTATCAAATGCGAAGAGCGCACGTCGTAGCTCCTTTGAATAGTTGAGAAAGCGATGCTGTGGGAGCAAAAAATTACTGTGATTAGGAAAAATGTGATGCATTAAGGCAAGAAAGAAATCATAGGTCAACTTAAGTTGATGCGCACACATACAAACACACACAAAGAAAGGTAGTGAACATGGGGCCACAGCATAGTTTCAAAAGATAAGAGAGAATGCAAAACTTTGGCAAGTTGGTGGTCCATTAAATTGCCTAACAGCACAAGAAAGGACTAGCACAGCGCTTGTCTGTGTTTCCTTCTCATCCTTTTTTGTGCTGTTAGTCAATATGAGGGGGAAATTCAGCAACATGATGTAACTATGCTCGACCGCAGAAGAAACGTGAACGGAGCTTTCTCGTGCTATGTAATTATCATCGTGACTACGTGCCTGTTTACTCTACGTTAGTGCTACCGCTAAACAATTTGACAGGGTGCCGGGTCCCACGGCAAATACCGTGGGGCAATGCCACGCAAAAAGCGTTTGAAGCCATTAAGGAACAGTTATTATGGGCAAAACGCGATTGTTCGAAAGCTTAATACCATTGAAGCGAACCAAGCGGAACATAAGGCTGCTATAAATGACTTGAGTGAACGAGTGTCGTCAATGGAAGGAAAAATGTCAGTGCTGTCAAAATTAGAAGCCGCTATCACTGAATGTACTGCGCGCTGTAATACCCAGCACGGGGTGATACAGTTGCTTCAAAATAAGATTGATGATCTTGAAAATCGTAGTAGACAGCATAACTTGGTATTCTACGGCATACCTGATACAAGTGTCCGCGAATCTTGGTCACAATCTGAATCGCTTGTGAAAGAAGTATGCTCGACAAAATTACAAGTTAACCCCGAAACGATAGAAAAAGCTCATCGGCTCGGGAAATTTCGAGAGGGAAAAACGCGGCCCGTGATCGCAAGGTTCGGGTCATTGAAAGAAAAGCACCTGATTTTAGGAAAGGCCAAGAATTTGAAAGATACAGGTATCGGTATGTCGGAAGACTTTTCTGAACCAGTGCGAAAGAAAAGGCGAATTTTGTGGCAGTTTGCTAGAGAAAAGAGAAGCGGGGACGCACGAGTACAGCTAAAACACGATACCCTTCACATGGACGGCATCAGGTACACTTACGATGATACCTCAGGCAAGGTTGTGCAGTGCAAGTGACCGACTAAGTTCTTATGCTCTTCACTTTCTTTTTTGTTAGTAAACTGTAGGAGCATTAAAAATAAAGTTGACATATTCGATGACTTAGTGCGCATGACCAAACCAAGTGTAGTTATCGGTACTGAATCATGGCTGAATGAAGACGTGGCAAACACCGAGGTATTTCCAGATAACTTTACTTGTTACAGGAAAGACAGGAACTATCATGGAGGTGGTGTATTTATCTTGGTAGATCAGCGCATTCCGTCTATAGGCATAAGCACTACAGACGATACGAGTGAAGCTGTTTGGTGTCAACTTAAGCTCTCGAATGGCAAATCACTATCAGTCTGCTCTTTTTATCAACCGCCAACTGGTTCAACTAAGGAATTTAGTGAATTCACTGCTACAGCTACAAAAATCGCCTCTGATTACGTCGTTGTAGGTGGGGATTTTAACCTGCCTGATCTCGACTGGAATGAGCAACCAATAGCTTCTGGAAGTTCTCTTAGTTTTAAATCTGAAATGGCTGATTTCATGAACCTCTTGTCTTTAACACAGACAGTGTTGAAACCAACTCGAGGAGGTCATATCCTTGATCTATTTTTCACAAATATGCCAGAAATGGTAGAAAACACTGAAGTATTACCAGGGATAAGTGACCACGAGGTTGTGCTAAGTGAGATAAATATGAAACATACGAGTGCTTACAGTGAAAGGAGTCGGTGCATGTACAATTACGCGAAGGCTAATGTGCAAGGAATCAACACTGCATTGGAGGCATATTTCATTGTTTTCGAAACACTTGCCGATGATTATTCAGTAGAAGAGCTGTGGAATTTGTTTAAAGACAAGATTCTAGAGCTGAGAAACCGATTTGTTCCGACATGGGTGCTAACTAGAAGGCGTAATAAAAGTAAACCATGGTTTTGTAGAGAACTCGACGTTTTGGTCAAGCGTAGGCAGAGAATTTACCGTTCATTTAAAAGAAATCCCTCGGAAGAGAACTCTTGCAAACTGAAGCTGGCAACGCGTGAAGTAAATAATGCTACAGTCGAAATGAAAGTAGCCTACTTTAAAACAATTGAACGTAAAATAACGCAAAACCCGAAAGAACTTTGGAGGTATATCAAACGAAACAAGAAAGACAACATTTCAATTCCCGCTTTGACCAGCGGTGATATTACCGTGAGCGATACGACAGAAAAGGCTAAGTTGTTCAATTTATATTTTACGTCAGTGTTCTCAGCCGCTACTGACCCCCAAAAAGACTTGAAATTGTTGGTACACGAATCCACATCCATGCCTGATGTAGTACTTGACGCTCGTGGCATTGAATTACTACTTAGAGATCTAGATTGTGCAAAAGCAGTGGGTCCTGATTGCTTGCCTAATTTTATGTTGAAGTCTTCTTCCCATGCAGTGTCTATGTACTTGAAAGTTATTTTTGAAAAATCGTTAAAACAGAGTTCTCTCCCAACTGATTGGAAAATGGCGTCTGTTGCTCCTATACATAAATCTGGCCCGCGCAATGCTGTGAATAATTACCGCCCTATCTCACTCACTTCTGTGTGCAGTAAAATTCTTGAACATATTTTATATACTGCGATTGTAAAGCACATAGATAGTAATTCCCTATTCAACTCTAACCAGCATGGATTTAGGCAGGGGCTATCATGCGTCACACAACTGGTAGAGTTCACCCATGTTTTAGCAGCAGCACTGGACGACAAATTTTCGGTCGACTGTATTTTCCTCGACTTTCAAAAAGCGTTCGACACTGTATCACACTTCTTATTGCTGAAAAAACTAACCAGCTTTAATATTAATCACCAAGTTATTGCATGGATTGCTGAATATCTACATGAGAGGCGACAATATGTAGTTGTAAACGGCGAACAGTCTGAAATAACTAGTGTTACGTCAGGGGTACCTCAGGGATCAGTTCTGGGACCATTACTTTTCTTATTATATATAAATGACATTAACGAAAACGTACAATCCCATATTAGGCTATTTGCAGACGACTGCATTTTATATCGTCAGATTACCTCTGAAACTGACTGTTCCGTAATCCAAAACGACCTATGTGCAATATACGCGTGGTGCCAGCGATGGGAAATGAAACTGAACCTTAAGAAAACTGTATGCATGAGGTTTTCCAGAAAAAGAAACCCAGGTGAATTTGAATACACAATAAACAGCTCTCCGGTAAAAATGGTGCGCGAATACAAATACCTAGGTGTTTTCTTTTGCCCCTCTCTATCATGGAATCGGCATGTGGATTACACTGTAAATAAAGCTTGTCGGAGCTTAGGATTCTTAAAAAGAAACACACGTGCTTTTCCACAGCAAACCCGAGAGGTACTATACAAAACATACGTGAGATCAGTACTGGAGTACGCATGCTGTGTGTGGGACCCTGCAACATCATCAAATAAAGAAAGATTAGAAAAAGTTCAGTCTATGGCGGCGAGATATGTGTTTAATGCACCTATGTATGACAGACAATTCAGTGCGACGGAAGCTAAGCTGAAGTTAAAATGGAAGTCTCTGCAGCACCGAAGGGCATCGTTTCGACTGAAGCTATTGCACAGCATATTTTATTCTCATACTCGAATTCCCTGTGACGTATACATAAGCCGGCCTCACTACATTTCAGCCCGCAAAGATCATGAACACAAGATAAGAGAATATAAATGTAATACATCGTCCTTCAGCAACTCTTTTTTTCCGAGAACTATCAGTCAGTGGAATCGACTTCCTCCCACAATTGTAGAAATTTCTTCAACGGATGCGTTCTTTTCTGCAATAAAAATGATTGAATCTTTGGACCGCTAAGCCCTGTAGACTACGTGTGTGCGCCTGGCAGTCGCCATGATCTGTACGGTATCTTGGTTGTAAGCTATGTTGTTTTGTTTTGGTGTTAATTTGCCCTTGTGCTAGACGAATGCTGCACTTTGTCTTAATTATCATGAGATTTTCATCAATTTTTTTTTTTTTTTAATACATATGACTTTTCTGACGCATCTGTGCTCGGTGCAACTGTGTATGTTTTTGTATTTTGGAAATCTACTTCTTTTCTCTTTTTTACTTATGTGAATGCAATTATGTGAACTTATGTGAACCTGCAATTTTCATGTTCTTTTCTGTACCCCCCCCCCCCACTATAATGCCTGTATGGGCGCTGTGGGTACTAATTAAATAAATAAATAAATAAATATTAAGGGTGCCAACAGTTCGTGCTGTCGGCATAAGCAAGGGTTACATACTGGCAACAGATGCATCCGACGTAGCTTTAGGAGGATGTATTGCTCAAATTGATGAAAATGGCAGGAAATTGCCGGTGGCTTTTCTCAGCAAGAAGCTAACACCGGCTGAAACCCACTGGGCCATGACAAAGAGAGAAGCTTATGCTGTCATATGCGCATTACAGTGTCTTGAGATATGGCTTTTTGGTGCAAATGTCACAGTGGTGACTGACCATAATCCTCCAAAGTTCCTCACCTTGACGTCTGCTCAGAGTGCATGGCTGATGTGCTGGGCACTGGCACCACAGAAGTTTAATGTCATAATAATGCACAGAAGGGGTAGCCTTAATGTGAATGTGGACGCGTTGTCTCGGCTGGCAAGCCCGCACTCGTTGGGGTAGAATATGAATGCATGGATAGGAATTATACTGGTCATAGTACTGTGGGCTTTTAGTTGTTTTTTTTTTTTTTTTCTGCAAAAGAGTAGCTACTTGGGCTGGTTGTTATTGCATTTTAAAAGAAATATACAGTCCTAGCGTGCAGATAGAAAAAGAGGGCTTTTAGTGAGTGGCACATCCCTACTTTGCACTCCCTCTGTAATTCAAGTGCATCCCTACCTGCAGTGGCCGATGACCGATGATTGGAAACAACTTGGATTCCCATCGGCTTCTGTTATCATTGGTCAATGCTCGGACAGCGTGACAGAAAAGGGCATGGCCTACAAGCAAAATATGGGCGAGATGGTAGCGAAAGCCTCAAATCTATTCTTAAAAGTGCACGTTACTCTCAGTTATTTGCTCTTCTCAATAATTAGAATGAAACAAAAGTTTTGGAAAATGCCTGTGATATTAAACATGGAGGCCAAGGGCTTTCCTGACACATACCGTGGTTGCTGGCCAGTGCTCACAGAATTAGCCTGTTCATCAAGCTTACTTACTTTTGTGTATAATATACTATTCGACAGAAATTTGTAGCATGCGTGAGCACGTACAAGTGGTAAAAAAGTAAAGCGATTAGAGCGGATATGGCCGTTTCTTTGGTCACTTTGTCGTGAAGTCAGACGAACAGCTACCGAATAGCCATGGACCCTCATTTTTTCCTGTCAGTAATTCAGTTCGCACTGGCTTCGCTACGGAATACCTCTTTTTCTTTTCATCCAAAGGACCGAAGTTTACCAGCAAGTGCACAGTGTGGCGTTTAAACTGCACGCTTTTTACCGTGTGCATGCCGTTTGGCCTATGCACAGCCTTACTGTGCTTAAGAAAAATAGTTCACCAAAGCATCGAGCCAGGCAGTTTTCAGAAGCCCACAAACTGAAACGGCTGTAAAGCACTTACGTAATAGTACAAAAGTCATCAAAAATATTGCAATTCGTTTAGCTTTAAGCCAGTATAAACGTATGCACCGTTTATGCTCGCTTCTACATTCCACCGCGTGTTACGTGTATGACTGCACGCCTTGTTCACCTCGTTCACTCGTAGGATTGATGTCACAGCCGTGCAGCGACGAGCTGTTTATTCCAGTTGAAATAGGAGGTGAGTAATTATCAGCAGTACTTGTTTTTGCCCTTGTTCTCTGAGTGCCATATGTGAATTGGCGGTCAGGTTTACGGGGGAAAAAAAGCGCATATGTTAAGAAGCGGGTGCTGCGTAGTCCTAGCTTAGTCGTAGCTCGTCTCCGCGAGATTGCACCTGGCGTAGTCTGTTGTTACAAGTAATAACCAAACATATTCAAAACGTTCTTCGGTACAGTGTTCGAGCACCAATTCAATTTGGCATATTTTTTTTAAATTAGCGATACACTATTTTCGGGCAAAACTTGAAATTAACTGAAACGACTCTGTCTGAAGAACAGACAAGCATCCGCCGGTTGTGTATGTTGAAGCGTGGTGCACGACCATTTCTTGTTCCCTTCAGGCGGGACTGCCTGTCGCTGACGACTAGTGCATCTCGCTGATGCACTATGCGATTTAGGGTTGACGCCAGTGCTTTCTTAATTAATTCAAAATTATAAGATTGTGTGTGCGGTCACACTTAAAAGGTAAAATAGATATGAAGGCTGGTGACAAATGCGAGAAAGTCATGGGTCATGTACCATCCAAATTCAGGCGCGCCAGTATTTTTTTCTTTTACGTAATGTTTTGATGCAGTAAGGTTCCTCGGTATTGTTGGGTCTACTTTAATAGAAGTATACTTAAAAAAAAAAATGTTACGATAAAATTTTAGCTTCAGCGACTTCGGGATTTCGTTTACCAATATTGATAAAGTTGTCGTTTAAATGTTGGCACAGTTTACAAGTTGTGGTTAGTCAATAAGTACCCAACATTGGCGAACGATGCTATTCTGAATGTAATGATTTCAGAATTTTCATTGTATAATCTGTCGTAAATGATCTATAATCAGCTAAATGTATTGTTAGTTACGTATATCTTTTCTACTTTCTTGCATGCAATGAGTGCCACTCGTCAGACTATTTATAAATTACACAAACAGATGATTCTTCCAGTTGTGTAACAGAATCTTTAGGAAATTTACGCCAAAAAGTGCTGTTTACAAGAAACAATTGGGCCTAAATACTTACTCGGTTTTGTGTATTTTAATCACAATTTTCTACAACAAAGGCATACTTTTGCCAGTCCAACAAGTACTTCGTAGAATGTGCAATGACCATATTGATGAATTGGTGCTGTTTTGTTAAGGCAAGAATATCCTTCTGGTGGCACAAACACCACTGCATATAGTAGAGGCTTTTTCAAAGCTTGTAAACATGTGTTACATTTATCAACTTTCTAATTGATGTATTGCATTTTTTATAGGTCAGCTATTTGTTCTTAGAAAATGTCAGCAGTACTGAATACGCTGTGCACAGAAAGCTTCATCATATTATACTAATTTGGTTAGAAAGAAGTACTGCTGGGCCGCTGAGAATAATTTTTCATTTAAAAACCTGCAAATGTGGCGCTGCTTCTGCTTGGTGAACATCGACGGAAAACAAATAAATTGGTGCTGCTTTGCCTTTTATTGGCAACATCCTTATGAATTTTTGTTATGTCAATGCTGTGATATTTTGGTTGCTGTTCTTTAGAAAATGTTCCACTAGGACCAGAATATTGCACATACTGCATCACTGATGTTTGTTTGACAACTTCACATACTAATACAATTTTTTTTTTTCAGTTTATATATGCTGCCCTCCTCAAAAAAGCCAACTTGTGCCATCTGGAGCAAGATTGAGCATTGAAACAGTTTCACTGCCACCATATTCACCACATAAATGTTGTATAATTTTATTTCCTGTTCTATCAGCTTAGCAATATGTGGGAGCCGGGAGCCAGAGCACACAACCAAATTCATCGTATAAACAGTCAGCTGCATGACTAAGCGGCAGGACTGCTCAATAATGAGCATTGAAATAAAATAAAGCATTGACAACAGAAGCTACACAACAAAAATAACCTTCGTAAATAAAGGTGCATTGACTACCTCGGTAATGTTTATAAATGTAAAGGTACGTACATACAAAAAAACACGGACACTAAACAGTGTTTCTGCGCCAATGCTGCTTCCAGAATGCTATCAATAAAAAATTACCCTTTTTTTTTTTCAATTGAAAGACTTTGTTCTAGACTGTGTGAGGACAAAGGAATTTTTTTTTTTCAATTGTTTGTCTTCATGGGGATCTCTCATGACTGCACACTACTTTGTAATAAAAATGCATCATCCAGTTCAAGTATTTCCTTCCCGTCTATGCAGGTGCTGTCATCCTCATAACCATGCATAACCAATTAATTTCGCAACAAATGTTCCTACTGTGTGTTTTGTTGAAAATTGATGAAAGCAGTTGCCTAAGAGATGGCTTATTAAAGAAGAGGATCTCATGATGTTTTTTCCTCTCATTTTCTAGATGAGATATACCCTGTTCATCAAAACTGACACAGCTGTTTTGGACGTAACACAAGGATGGCTCGTGTTTGCTTCAGATCAAGAATGTGCACCTATGCGAGAAGGCATGCCACTACGATAGCTGACTTCAAAGAAGCCCAAGAAACACTTCAGAAACACAAGATTTTGCTAAATGGAAAAAAAACATGACATATTGCCTTAAGTATATTGCATGTAAAATAAACCTGAAGCACAAAAAATATTTGTATTGTTAGTTCTCGTGAGGGAGGCGGGGGGCATGAAAAATCTAGAAAAAACTAGCCGGGGCATCAAATTGTAGCCAAGAAAAAAAGAACATAAATGAGCCAGAAATTTCATTGGCCAAAATGCTTGGCTCCCATGCCAAGAACATGCTTGGCTATTGCATGGTATTCCAACGCAGTGCCTACCTTGGAAACGGGTGTTTTCAACAATTTTCCAAGGACGGCCTTCCTTTGCTTGGCCAATGGCAGGCCTGTTCCACTTCCCAAGCACATAACTTCTCTTAGCCTCCAATAACTTTCCAAGCATGGACAGCTTGGCCACTGATGATTTACCATGCTTGGCCCAAGCAAATTTTGTTGGTAGGGATTATTCAGCCTCTACAGGAAGCAACAAATGCGGACGTCAGACATTGGTCAGTTGTATCACGACACGTTTATGCAACACAGTGGCGGCAGAGCAGTCATGGACACGTTACAGTAAAAAGTAACAGTGTTACAGTTAGTTACCATGAAATAGTAATGCCGTTACTTTTTTATTGCCACAT
The DNA here is from genome assembly GCF_043290135.1 of Rhipicephalus microplus. Taxonomy (NCBI): domain Eukaryota; kingdom Metazoa; phylum Arthropoda; class Arachnida; order Ixodida; family Ixodidae; genus Rhipicephalus; species Rhipicephalus microplus. Next base: position 69,478,668 of record NC_134710.1, read on the forward strand.
AAAATAAGTAATTGCTTGCATACGAAATTATAGAATATATTTAATAAAAATGTATGAAGAGGAACGGGAAGTGCGTAACGAGTGGAGCCGACGTCCATTAAGTCTATTCTCTATGTTGTTCATTGTGTGTCAGACGCTGTTCAGAGAGCTTTGCGCCCGCTAGGCATACAAACCGCATTTAAGCCCCGCTATAACTTGGGACACGTGTTCGCGAAACCCAAAGACCGCACGCCTGGAAAAGATCAGTACGGAATCATTTACAAGTACGATGCGGGGGTAGCGAAGCGACATAATTACATCAATGAAACGGGCAGCAAAGGATCAGGGAAGGACCAGGAAAGTACCAGGAAAGCAAAGGTTGGTAAAGTCCAACATACAACGCGTTCTTAGATGGAGCTTGTTGAACACTGCTGGACAGGGTGTACGTAGCTTTGACCTAAACAATGCGATGATGCTGGCTCATGAGCAAAAGTTAATTAATTATCTGTCTAACAAAGAAAAAAGAGCCTTTAAAATTCTCCTTTTGTTTATTCGCTAGTTCATGGCACATCAGACTTTTAGCCGTTTCAAGCTGCCATTTTCTAGCCACCAGTCTGTCAAACATGATTAGCTCGAAGCCTCGGAAGGAGGCTTTCCTGACACAACAAGAGAGCTAGCAGCTTAAGAGTCAAAAAGAATATATATGCCTCCCCCCCCCCCCCTCTAAAAAGTGGAACGTGAACTTGGAAAGCTGTTCAGTTGCAACAATATTGATGTACGACATGTAGTTGACAAGTAAATTCCAAATACGGTCTTCTGCAGAGAACATATTCCTCTCTTACAATAACAGAAAGCTGAGCTAGTTGATACGTATTCATTCTACAAAAAACAGGGCGTACCACAAGGACACAAGAAGGAAGAGTAAACATCACAAACGCCGACTATCAACTGAGGAAGCACACAAAATGCTTGCAACAAATTAGTGGTAGCACATGAGAGATAAGTGGTAGCACATGCGTAAGCCAACCGTCAATTGCAAAAAGAGGAAATAAAATGTCTTAACAATTATCTTTCACATAGTTTGCCACGTGTGCCGGATTGATAGTGTAGCCTTGCACATGGGCATGTGCAGATAAGTTTTTCGTGTCTTCTTTCTTTTTTGCCTTTTGTGCACTTCCTCAGTTGCTAGTCAGCATTTGTGGCGCCTACTCTTCCTTCTTGTGTCCTTGTCGTAAGCCTTGTTTTTTGTAGAATGAATATTCCTTTCAGCGACTTCTTTTTAACTATGAGTGAGCCCTCATGTGGAAAGCTAAAACGTGGAGAAAATGTGAAGAAAGTAAGTTTGAAAAAGTCAAAAGCACTTAACATTGGCCTCTAACAAGTCTTGCTGCTAAATAATTTTTTACAAAATTAAAAAGTAACTAATGGTACATTCCGCTATTACTGCATAAAAAAGTAACAGTGTTACAGTTACATGTTCCTCGAACTTAAATGTAGCTAGTTACCGTCCGAAAATGCTGAAAAAAGTAACTAGTTACCGGTAACACGTTACAAGCAACTAGTTACTGCCCATGATTGCAGCAAAGTTGTTAGGTTGAACGACACGGTGCCTGCGACTTGGATAAAAAAAGTGAGCAGTGGGAGAATGCTAAGGGGAAGCACCGTGCACCGTGAAAGAGTGACCCTCGCACGAGACCTCTGCGAATGAACTTAAGACCCTCGTGCAGCAGTGTTTTCAACAGACGCAAGAGGAGGCACCGTGCTGGGACCGTGAGAACGTGACCCTCACACGACACCTTCGTGAATGAACTGGAAAAGACCCCATGCAGCAGTGTTTTTAACAGACGCGAGGGGGGGAGGATTCGGGAGAGACAGATTTTAAATGTGCCGGGCGCGCATCACGAATAAACGAACTAAATTTACCCAGTCTAAGTCCCCTCATCAGCAACATACGAGGGCCAGCATTCTCGGTCCACACCAGACAAAAGGGCAAACGAACCTCACTGTGACCATATCCGCTTCCCACTAGATGATCGCGCAACTTCAAAGCTCATTCAAAAACCAAGGCCATACAAAGGGAAAAAAACGACATGAATTGAATGACAGATTCTCTCCTTCATGCCGAATGGTGCAGTATGTCCGCAAAAAACGTGAGATGTCTCGAATGCGGCAATTAAAACTTTCGATAGTGAGCTATGGAAGCCCTGTGGATGCAGTACAGAAAGAGTTAAGTGGGCATATGAGGTGGCTAGCGGCAGCGAGTATAGCTTGCAAGGCTGCAGTAATGCTTGACAGAGCTAAAAAGTGGTTAGCTGAACACAGCATGGCCGAACAGACAGTTAGTTGCGAAAGAATACCCAAGGCCTGATACCGGCTCCCCCTTTGTATTAGCTGTGTCGAACATTCATCTCAAACTGGGGCTCAGTACAAAGCACTAAAAGGAATTCTGCATTGGAGACATGAAAATGAAAGACACGCGGGGACTGGTTGAATGAGAATGACAGTCTCCAGACACTAAAACACAGCCATAGTTTATAGCGCAAATATTGCAACACTGAGATGGTCACCGATCGATGATGATGATGATGATGTTTGAAGTTTTGTGGCGCAAGGGCCATTTCACGGCCAAAGAGCGCCAGTTCATGTTACTAAGAATATGGACAATGATTGTGATAAGCGGCTGTATAAAGGCCATAAAATTCCTCGCGGTAAGGCGGGTAAAAACATACAAGTAATAAAATCATGACCATGCCGTGAAAGGTGTGTGTGGTGAGGATAGATGACAAGAGTTGGTGATTATAAAAAACGATGGTGGATATGAATGGCATTAGCACAAGTGCCTCACTCGTTCATACCCTTGCGTCCAAGGGCCGTGAGGCAAGTGCTTTCTTGTGCAACCGCCGCAGCAAAAACCTCTCTAGAGAGGTCGTGCTACGGAATGCCCGGGTGTATGATATGAAAATTATTAATTTCTTTTAAAAACGCTAACAATGATTTATGACTGAAAAGCGGTTCCCTACCAACGAACATTGGAGGGTGTAAAGGTATATGTTGTCGGTAGGGTAATGTAAAATGTTGTTTTCTTATAGTTTCTAAGTGTTTACACTGGATTAACATGTGAAGGACGGTTAATGGTTCACCACATCTGTCACACAATGGTGGATCGCCACCAGACAAAAGATATGTGTGTGTCGTGTATGTGTGTCCTATCCTGAGTCTCGTTAGTATTACCTCTGTATGACGCGATTTCGATACAGGCAGCCAATGACCAAGGTGTGGCTTAGTAACGTGTAGTTTGTTTTGTGTGTGTGTATCCCACTTGCTCTCCCAGTAGTCCCGGAGGTTTCGTTTGAGAGACGGCTTAAGATCAAGGGCCGGGATTGATATGGATGTAATGGCGGTGCTCTCATGGACGGATGCAGCGAGCTGATCCGCCCTCACGTTGCCTTGAATCTCACGGTGCCCTGGCACCCAGCACACTACAACATGTTGTTTGTGTGTGTGGAGTGTGCATAAAATGGAGTAAAGTGAGACAAGGACTGGGTTTTTGTGTTTTTTAAGAGTGTGCAGAGCCGTTACTACACTGAGGGAGTCTGTATAAATTACTGCTTTTTGTATTTGTAATTGTTTTATGTGTTTAGCTGCCACAAGTATCGCGTAAGCTTCCGCTGTGAAGATACTTGTGCGTGGATGTAGAGGGCCAGCATCCGAAAAGGATGGGCCGACAGCAGCGTAGGACACAGAGGAGTTAGTCTTGGAGGCATCTGTGAAGAACTCAGGACGTGTGTATTGGTGTTGAAGTTCCAAAAAGTATGTTCGGATATGGGCAATAGGTGCATGTTTTGTAACTTCTAGGAAAGACACATCGCAGTCTATAGTCTGCCACTGCCACGGTGGCGGGTATGCTACAGGAGCCATTAAACTGTGTTCAAGTGACACTGCAGTTTCTTGAGCTAGACACTTCAGGCGAACTGAGAAGGGCTGCCTCATCGAAGGCCTGTTTTGAAACAGAGTTGAGCTCGACAAATCATTAATTGTAGAGTATGAGGGGTGCTCCTTGTCTGCTTTCACCTTAAGGAAGTAAACAAAGGACATGTAGGTTCTTTGCAGATGAAGCGACCACTCATTTGACTCAACGTAAAGGCTTTCTACGGGGCTGGTGCGAAAAGCACCCGTAGAAAGGCGGATGCCCAAATGGTGCACGGGGTCCAGCATCTTCAAGGCACTTTGAGTAGCAGACTGATAGACAACGGCCCCATAATCTAAGCGGGTGCGAATGAGGCTTCTATAGAGGTTCATGAGGCATTGCCTATCACTACCCCAAGTAGTACGTGACAACACTTTTAAAACATTCATGGCTTTTAAACATTTTGTTTTTAGATACTTGATGTACGGCACGAAGGACAACTTGTTGTCCAAGATTAGGCCTAAGAATTTATGCTCGGCTTTGACGGACAGACGTTGCCCGTTCAGTCGAATGTCAGGTTCCGAGTGCATTCCTCTCTTTCGAGAGAACAAAACACACGTGCTTTTTTGTGGGTTCAGTCGGAATCCATTTTCCTCTGCCCATTTGGAGAGCTTGTTTAAACCTAACTGAACCTGCCGCTCACACAATGCCAGATTGCAAGACCTAAAGCCAAGCTGGACGTCATCGACATATGTGCAATAAAACATATTGCGAGGAATGGTCAAGCGCAAGGAATTCATTTTTATGAGAAAAAGTGTGCAGCTAAGTACACCACCTTGTGGCACGCCTGTTTCCTGAACAAATGTTTGGGAAAGAACCGTGCCCACTCGGACACGGAATGTCCGGTTTGACAGGTAACTTTTGATTATGTGAAACATTCTTCCGCGCACGCCAAGGTGGGAAAGGTCTCTTAGAATTCCGAAACGCCATGTTGTATCATAAGCCTTTTCGATATTGAGGAACACAGAGAGAAAATATTGTTTATGGACGAAGGCATCTCTGATCTGTGCCTCGATACGAACAAGGTGGTCTGTGGTGGATCTACCTTCTCGAAACCCGCACTGAAATGGGTCGAGCAAATTATTTGTTTCAAGGAAATGTACAAGTCGGCAGTTTATCATTTTTTCGAAGACTTTGCACAAGCAGCTTGTAAGTGCTATAGGCCTATAACTCGAGGGTAAAGAAGGGTCTTTGCCCTCTTTCAAAATGGGAATAATAATAGCCTCTTTCCAGGAGGTAGGGATAGCGCCAGAAAACCAGATAGCATTGTACAAACAAAGTAAGGTTTTTCGTGTTTCGATTGGTAGGTTTTTTAACATTTCATACACCACACGTTCAGAACCTGGGGCAGAAGTACTGCAGGAGTTTAGAGACATTTGCAGCTCAGCTAGACTGAAAGCTTGGTTATATGCCTCGGATCTAGTGCATTTGTGTTCAAGTTTCTGCTTTTCTATTCTTGTTCTGTATTTTTGGAAAGTGTCAGTATAGTGGGATGAGCTGGACACCTGTTCGAAGTGTGCACCGAGGAAGTTTGCCTGATTTTCCAAGGTATCACCCCGAGTGTCCACGAGTGGAAGTGTGTGTACTTGTTTTCCTGCTATCCTACCGACCATGTTCCAGACTTTAGCCTCCTGTGTGTATGAATTGATCCCTGACAAAAACTTCTGCCAGCTTTCTCTTCTGGCCTGCCGACGCGTTCTCCTGCCTTGAGACTTTATTTTCTTGAAGGTGTCAAGATTTTCGGCTGTCGGTGAGTTCCGAAGCAGCCTCCAAGCTCTGTTTTGCTGTTTGCGCGCGTTTCGGCATTCGGAGTTCCACCATGGCACACGCCGTTTTCCTGGGTGCCCATTTGTTTGTGGGATGCATTTTGTTGCAGCATCAATCAAAAAAGCTGTGAAGTAGTCGACAGCAACATCAATGCTTAGAGTACATATGTCACTCCAATCTATACGAGCGATGGTATGAAACCGTTCCCAGTCGGCTCTGTTTATGAGCCATTTGGGAACACGGGGTGTACACTCAGTTGCTGTAGTTGTGCTCAAAACTACGGGAAAGTGGTCACTTCCGTACAGATTAGTGACGACTTTCCACTGGAGTAGAGGCACAAGAGATGGAGATACTATGCTTAGGTCTATGGAGGAGTAGGTGTTATTGGCGAGATTATAATAGGTTGGTTCTTTTCGGTTTAGGAGACACGCGCTCGACGAGAGAAGGAACTGTTCGATCAGTCAACCTCGCGCGTCATACCGAGAGTCACCCCATAGCCTGCTATGCGCATTAAAGTCTCCAAGGAGAACATAAGGTTCCGGAAGTTCATCAATTAAAGAGTGTAAATCACGTTTTTGCAGCTGATAGCTAGGAGGAATGTAAATAGTGCAGATTGTGATCAGTTTATCAAAAAGAACCGCTCGAACAGCCACTGCCTCAAGGGATGTTTGGAGTTGTGTGTGCATGCAATTCCTTGATTCACTATGATGGCAACACCTCTGGATGATGTCATGGCATCATCACGGTCCTTTCGAAAAATAACGTACTTGCGAAGAAAATTTGTGTGTTTTGAATTAAGGTGTGTTTCTTGTACACACAGCACTTTTGGTGAGTGTTCGTGTAGGAGTTCTTGGATGTCGTCAAGGTTTCTGAGAAGGCCCCTGACGTTCCATTGTATAATTTGAGTGTTCATGGTGAATGTAAAATAATGCTGTGTGTACGAAAAGCGAGTGGCTGTTTAGACGGGGAGTTTAAGTTCACTTAACAGGGCCGTCACCAGGCCCTGTTATTTGCTTTTTTGTTTTCTTGGCGCGCTCCAAGGAGCCACGCCGCTGTTTCGGCACCAAGGGTGCCGACGTATCCATTGCCTCCTCGGAGGCACTGGATGCCCGCACGTGCGAGCTGTTAGTTTGGATTTTGGGCCTCGCCTGGTGAGGGGAGGCCTTGAGACCCGAAGACTCTGGAGTCTCCGGTCTCTGCTTGGGAGTAGGCGGTGTAGCCTGGGCTACAGCCGCCTTGGGGGCAGGTGCCACAGCCGACGGCTCACTCTGCGTGGGCCGAAGGGGTGGCGAGGGCTGGTGCGGCGTTGCCCCCTGACGCGCCGCATCAGCATATGTTGCGCCGTAAAATGGCGACACTCTTCGTCTTGCTTCTTTGAATGTGATGTTTTCTTTGACTTTAAGAGTGATTATTTCTTTTTCTTTCTTCCAGTTAGGACACGAACGCGAATATGCGGCGTGTTCCCCGTCACAATTCACGCAGTGAGGCGTAGTAACACAGTTATCAGATGGGTGGCCGTGGCTACCACATCTTGCACAAGTTTCCTGACCCCGGCAGTTCTGCGAGCCATGACCAAATCGTTGACATTTATAACACCGTCTTGGATTGGGAATGTAGGGACGGACAGAGAGTTTGATGTAGCCTGTGTCTATAGATGAAGGCAGTGTGCTAGATGCAAAAGTGAGTATTATATGTTTGGTAGGTATTTCTTTGTTGTCACGTCTGATGACGATTCGTTTCACATCCGTGACATTTTGCTCTTTCCACCCTTCAAGCAGTTCCTGTTCAGACATTTCAAGAAGGTCTGCTTCTGAAACAACTCCGCGTGAGGTGTTCATTGATCTATGAGGTGAAACAGATACTGGGATATTACCAAATGCTTTGAGACTGCCAAGTTTTTCATAGTGGTGTTTTTCTGGCAGCTCAAGGAGAAGGTCTCCGCTAGCCATCTTTGTAACCTTGTATCCTGGGCCAAAGAGCTCAGTCAGAGATTTAGCAACGAGAAATGGAGATATGGCTCTGGCTTGTTTTGTTGGCTTTTCGCTGTGCACTACATGAAATTTCGGAAAACATTGTCTGGGTTGATTGAAAATTAATATTTCATCGGTGCGTCCCCTCTTAAGCGGAAGACGATCTAGGAGATGGGGAAATGCAGGTGTTCCCATAGTAGTGTACTTTTTTTTCGGCAGCAATGGCGACCACCCACCATGGAGTCCAACCAGGGGACGCTGAAGGACTTAATAGCATAAGGCTGCAGACGCCAGCCGTACATTGCCACTATAACCAAATATAACTACTCAAGGTTGAGTAATTACACAAGGTTAACCCTTGCCGCCAGGAAAAATCGGAAGTAAATGGAAGAGAGAAGAAGACAGGACCGATTTAAAGATGAGAAAAGACTAAGATGTAGGAAGAGAGAGATAGGAAAAGGCGACTGCCGATTTCCCCTGGGTGGGTCATCCCAGGGGTGCCGTCTACGTGAAGCCGGGGCCAAAGGGGTGTGTTGCCTCTGCCGGGGGGCCTTAAAGGTCCAATCACCCAGCGTCAGCTCAACCCCCAGGATTCCCTTTTCCCCAGACACGGCAAAGCCACGCACGGCTAGGCGTGGGAGGGAGCCGAAACTCCCCGTTAGCTCGGGTCCGTGGTGTCGCTACACACCAAACGCCTACTTGCGCAGGCGCCCCTGCGGGATGGTCACCGATCGAGCAAAGACGCTTTATAACATAATTAGTGAGTATTTAGCGTCATCCTGTCAAGCCCAAGATGTCAACCTGTGAGGCTGAGAAGGCAAAGACATCTCAGAAGACGTCCTTTATTGCATCTTGTAGGCCACATGGGAATGAAGCTGAAGCAGACGGCATAATTCACATCCTTGTTCGTGCTCTAGCGTACATTGGCATGCAACAGAGGAATGAGCCTCCAGCGGCTTGAGGAGGCTTTGGCGAAGCAACGGAGAAAAGGAGCCGACGATCCGTCTAACGGGCGCCGAGGCACCCGAGTAACTGTCCCCTAGTTGGAGCACCACATCCTCGAGGTCTAGGCTCTAAGATTATCGGACTCCAATAGTTGAATTCTTAAGATAGCGAACATCCGCACCTTGCGAGGCCAGGGACTTCCTACACGCCGAATGTATATATAAATGTTATTTCTCTCTCTCTCTAGGGGACTTCACACTCAAATACTATAAAGCCACGAAAACCATGCCATGAGGACGACTTCGGGTGATACCTAAGGTGCTTTTGACAAGGAGAAGGTGAAAATCCACATTGATAGTGCGTGAGTGTCACGAGTCCCAGGTATTGCCGTAGTTTCTATCGACACACTCCAGTGCTACTACAGTAAAAAGAGAGAGAGAATCAGGTGGTTATGGTCAACGTTAACAGAGTAAATGCTTCGAACAGATACACAATCGCCAGTGCAATTAGCAAGGCTCTTGGACTGTAAGATGTGAAAGACATGGCTGTAGCCAGACTCAGTGGACATGCACAAAATGGGCAGAGAAATCTGCGAAATGAAAGCAATGCACATCCTGATGTGAACTATTCAGCATATCCGATTCACACAGGTGTTGACCGTGCAAGTCTGATGCTCGGTGCCTATTGTTGGATACAATTTTAAAAGCATGCAGCACTTCGTCAAAGGTGGATACTCTAGATTATGGGTCGGCAACCAGCGGGCCTCATGCGGCCCCTGGCACAAATTCGGACCTCCCCTTCCCTCCCCCCTTCCTGCTCTTTCACTAACTTAGAAAGACTTCCACAATGTTCAGAGTTTGTCGCTCACACGACCTTGATGTAGATAGCATTCGCGAGTTGGCTAACAATGTTCTGAATCTAAAGTCGCGATTAATGAGTTTTTATTTTTTTGGAACCTATGTAACTTGGAACCTGTGAGGTGAGTGCTGAAAATAAACATGACTTCTATTCCACCTTTGGACATCATTACATTATTGTCAATTTGCAAAATGTTTTTCTCCTTACGTACATAGCATACTCCCCTCCCCTCTACAACCACCCCCTCTCTTCACTCAGACGTGTGGTCCCTGCCTCACCAGCTTCATGCCATACTGCGGCCCTCCACTTGAACAAGGTTGTGGTCCCCTGCTCTAGACTAACCTCAAGAGCCACGCAGATGCTGACCCTGTTTTTGGGGAGGATCACTGAGTGCGTGAGCGGGACAGTTTTTTCTGTCCCAGAGGCAATCAGTAGCTGCCCTTCAGTCATTGAGATGGATTATATATTGTCGCGAGAGGAAGCGACATATATAATGTCGCAATATGGACTGCTTAAGTATACACTCTAAAAAAAGAAAGAATTATAAGGGCGTATTCTTGTCCCACAACAATAATCCTCATCTATCTTGCGTTCCTTTCCTCGCCTTATCGCCGCAAGCCTGGCACTACCCGGTCACCAATGGCATACGCGCTGTCAGCGCGACATAGGATGCTTGATAGGAAAGTGACCAGCGCAGTCTTTTCAAGAAAAGAAACGCGAGCAAGCCAGATGGCGATTATTGTTGTGGGACAAAAAGGCACCTTTTTACTTGATATTCTTTCAGATTGCAGTATATGCAAGTGACATGTCACCTTGGATGACGACAACAAATTGCGCGCGTGACTGCCCTACAGCTGTGGCACGTGCGCGCCCCTTGCATTGAACGCAAGCTGGGAGTGACTTGTCTGAGCTACGACTGTTAACTTGTTCTTTCCTGTAGTTGATTCAGTGATTTCACTGAGTCAGTGATCACACCACGGCGCTCAAGACGCTAGCGGCAGAATGCAACTTTGGGACAAGCAAAGACACTACGGCAGACATTACACAACGTAATGCTGCGTGATCGTTTCCTTTGCGATCTTCAGAATGAGCAGATCCAGCAACAGCTGTTAGCAGAAAAGGATTTAGCAGTCAAGAAAGCTCTTGATTGTCAAGTTCTTGGATATTGAAGTCGACTCGGGTACAGCCTGCACACTCATCAGTGAGGCCACGTTCAATGCCACATGAACAGATGACCCACCACAGCTTCAGACTGACAACATTCTCTTACGCATATGGTCAGGACAGTCTATTCGGGTTCTCGGGATGCTGGCTTTCTACGACAGATTCTTGAAGAACAGGGCAACAGTTGCCAGCTGTCTCTACCAGCTCCTTCAGAAGGTCATCACTTGGAGATGGGAGCTTTTGACAAGCTTAAGACAATTGCTTCTCAGTCAGACTGCACTGGCACACTACGACAAACAGAAGGAGCTTCTTGTCTCATGTGACGCTTCACCATACGGCATAGGAGCTGTTCTGTCTCAATGCGACGACCAGAATAGAGAGGCGCCAATCTCTTTTGCATCTCGGACTCTAGGGCCGGCCGAACGCAATTACGCTCAGTTGGACAGAGAAGGCCTTGCTGTGGTGTTTGCAGCCCACAAGTATATTGCGGGTAGAAAGGTGACTTTCGCCACTGAACATCAACCACTGCTCGGCATATTGGGTCCACAAAAGCCAACGGCTCAAGTTCTTTCTCCACGAATGACCAGATGGTGCATCAAGTTATTGGCGTATGACTACAGCATCATCTACAGGCATGGCAAGAACCATCAGAACACCGATGCATTAAGCCGATTGCATTTACAATCACAGGTCTGTCTAAGAAATGAAATGTGAGCAAGCCGGATGTCGATTATTAATTGTTGTGGAACAAAAAGACCCTTTTTACTCTATATTTTTTAGATTGCAGTATATGCAAGTATACTGCGACTAGTGTACTCTCCACTAACTCTTATTTCTAACTGTTCCCATTCTAGGCTTCAGGAGGTTTTCAGAAGCCTAGAATGGGAACAGTTAGGGATAAGAGTTAATGGAGAATACCTTAGTAACCTGCGCTTCGCCGATGACATTGCATTGCTGAGTAACTCAGGGGACGAATTGCAACTCATGATTACGGAGTTAGACAAGGAGAGCAGAAAGGTGGGTCTTAAAATTAATCTGCAGAAAACGAAAGTAATGTACAACAACCTCGGAAAGGAGCAGTGCTTCGAGATAGGTAATAGTGCACTTCAAGTTGTAAAAGACTATGTCTACTTAGGGCAGGTAATATCCGCAGAGCCGAACCACGAGATTGAAGTAACTAGAAGAATAAGAATGGGGTGGAGCACATTCGGCAAGCACTCTCAAATTATGACGGGTAGATTGCCACTATCCCTCAAGAGGAAGGTATATAAGAGCTGTATCTTGCCGGTACTTAGCTACGGGGCAGAAACCTGGAGACTTACAAGAGGGTTCAGCCTAAATTGAGGACGACGCAGCGAGCAATGGAAAGAAAAATGGTAGGTGTAACCTTAAGAGACAAGAAGAGAGCAGAGTGAATTAGGGGACAAACGGGGGTCAAGGATATCATAGCTGAAATCCAGAAGAGGAAATGGACATGGGCCGGGCATGTAGCGCGTAGACAGGATAACCGCTGGTCATTAAGTGTAACTGACTGAATTCCCAGAGAAGGCAAGCGAGTTAGGGGGAGACAGAAGGTTAGGTGGGCAGATGAGATTAAGAAGTTTGCGGGTATAAATTGGCAGCAGCAAGCACAGGACCGGGTTAACTGGCGGAACATGGGAAAGGCCTTTGTCCTGCAGTGGACGTAGTCAGGCTGATGATGATATGCAAGTATAGTGATGAACTCAACATTGTGATTTTAGCACTAAAAAGCACACGCTCTTACTCTTTGTTAAGTTCATCTATTTAGCGCTAAAATCATGATGAGATCCCACCAACTCTTCCAAAAACAAGTTCTTACATAGTGGTCAAGTCTGTAGTGTTAGTTAAACATGCTAACGAGTTGTAGCTAAAGTACACTCAAAGTTGCTGCTTTCAATGGCCTTTTGCTAACGAGCTGTAGCTAAAGTACACTCAAAGTTGCTGCTTTCAATGGCCTTTTTGAGCCTGATGAAGGGAAGGCAATCTCTGTAATGTCAATTACATGGCAAAGCTTTTACAAAGCCCTTGTTGTCATAGGAATATGGAGCTCACGAACGAAACTTTCTCAAAGCCCACATGACAGCATCGAAGTAAAGCTCTTCAACTGACACTCTCCAAAAAATAAGTAATGTGAAGGAAATTCTGGTAAAACGCAAGCTCAGTCTACTTTTAGATGTCCACGAAATGCTTGAAAGCCAATACTTCTGATGCCCAGTTTGACCACCTTGTAAATATTAAGCTGCCACAGGTGGTGGGCTTTCACAGACAACTGGTAAAAGCTGCTTTGTGTATATAACCCAAGAGCAGTGCCACAAAAAGTAAAAACGTGTGAGTAAAACCATCTGCACTAAACTCTCAGATTGATACATGCTGCACTGTTAAATGGGACGTCTCAAAGAAAGGTGAAACCAGCTAACATTGTGGATATTGCCAGCAGTCTTGAATCCATTGCAAAAGACTTCTCTGCTGAGCCAATCATTATATGACTACTGACCTACCTTCGTTTTGGAGACTGAAGACATGAATCCACTTCAACAAAAGTAAAATGAACTACCTTAGTTGTGCGATTCAGCTAGAATGCTTTGGTTTCCCGTGCAACACAAATAGCACAAACCGGCTCTATCAACACTAGACGCGTATAGATGAGACTCTGGCTAAGATCATGTCCTCTAGTTAATTTTGGGAAACTCTATGGCCATAGAGAGGTACTCTCTGCCCCTTGACAGGTACTGTTGTAGATAGGGAAAGATCCGACGATTCCTCGGCCTTGTCCCCAGCCTGCCAGTCATCAGTCACAGTCAAGCCTCGTCGGCCTTGTCTTTGCCACGACCTACTGTACTCCTGACCTGCCCAGCTGGCGGCGGTCTGCAGAGCTGCCTGCGCCAGCTGGGCAGGTCAGCTGGGCGTTATTCTCTTGCAGCTGACAGCACATCACAGTGTTAGTAAAACTGGACAGTTTTCCAACACGCCCTACCAAGAACTGCGCAGCTGCATTGTGGGGCTAAAGCATATGGGCAATTTGTGCCATCGAGCAAGCTTTTGTTATTGTTATGAAGCCCAGTAGCACATAGTGCTGGGATTGTTGACATAGTTCTTAAAAGGCAGTGTGGGTTAACATAGGCACTGCTAAAGTTGAGGCATCTCCGTTACAATGCAGACGAAAAATGGCTGCAGACATTTTATGTTACTGAGAGAAAGCAATGAAAGGCATGGCACCAAGACACCATACCATTTACGAGTTTGCAAGGCATACAATCTTGGCAGGTCAACTGCGCCAAGGCGAATGAATTGTAAACAAGAGAGCCACAAAGTGCTTCTAAGTGTCAGGCTGTACGTCACGAAAATTGAGCTCAAGAAAGTGAGCGCATAGTGTGCACCGTAGGTGACTGCATCTGCTTGTATATCACAGCAAGGTCGACAGCTGGGCTAGTTGGTAGAGTTCCATTTTGAATATAGCAATGCAAACAACAGTATGTAGTGGACACACATCGCAATTAAGCTGATTGTACAAGTTGAGCGAGAACGGTTCAGCAAGAGTTTCATGCCACGCCTTTAGTATCGGCTACCACCGAACAATGTATTTCGCCTTTCTTATCTAGTTACACCTGTATATCTACAAGCTGACCTCCCAGACAAATAGGTATTTTATGGGTGTCATACTGTCAATTTTGATCGCAAAGGAATCTGACCAGATAGAATTTCTTTGCCGTGATCACTGCTAGCTGGTTGCAGAAAGGAGTCGGCCTGATCTAGCTGGTTGCAGAAAGGAGTCGGCCACTATTGAGAAAGACTGAGGCTATACGCACGACGTCGTGTGGCTCATCCGGAAGTGGCTATACGCACGACGTGACTGTTGTGCCACCCCGTGACAAGTTTGTGAAGCTTTTTTTTTTCTTCCCCGACGGCGCGAAACTGGCGAACAGCCGGCGAACCAAACGCCGCTCGCCAGCGTGTTTTGCAGCGCTTCTTCCCTAGCCGGCCGCGTCGACGCTCCCGTTTCGCTCAGCGCACTAGCAGAGAGAAATTGAAGAGATCTTGGTGCGCCTGTGAGCGCCTTGCGTTCTATGTCATGGCGATTCAAGTAGGCGCTACGTTTAATACGTTCGAAGAATTTCGTAAAGCGCTAAGCGATTTTCAAATCAACAACAACATTCTCTTCGTCACCAAGGCGACCAAGAAAGTTGAAGTCGTGAACGCGCGTCTCAGTGTTGGCTTAGAGAGGCTCGACTCTAAACTTAAGTACGCTAACGCGACTTACATCTGCAAGCATGGTGGCGTCAAGAGATGTTCCGGTACCGGCATCCGACCTCGTCAAAGGTAAGCCAATAATGACAGCATCTATTTGTGCAGTTTTATTGATCGGTGCCTAAAGGCATATTGTGTGCAGGACAATGAAACAGGAATGCCCAGCCACTATTGTAGTCGCAGCACGACGCGCAAGCCAAACGCTTGAAATCACGAAGGCTGACCTTAATCATAACCATGAAGTCAGCAGCCAGATCTTCAGCTTCGACCCAGAGACTCGGCGACTCACCAGCGAAGAGCAGGAATATGAGCTACCGCTAATGGAGATGAACGTGCCCCAAGCGTGGTTGCGAGCAAACTTCACGAGACGACCGGTAAATAGACCTTAAATATGTGTCAATAGATTTTGCGAAATTTGATATTCATGATTAAACTTTCGATTATTCACCGAGTCCCTGCTAGGATGCATGCGGCAAAGCCAACTTATACTGCACGGTTTGGCAACATTCAACTCTATGGCAACATTCGTTCTTTTTTTTTTTTTTTTTTTTTTGCTCAAGGTTTCGCTGATTTGTTGTGAAGTCAAAAATAATAAGGTGATGTTAGCATTTTGGGGCGCAACAGCTAGCTAAGATATATAAGCTTATGCATTTACCGGTTAGAATTCGTTATCACGCTTATTCAATTTCGATCGATACCACAAGGGATTGATGTTTTATATTGCCAATGTCGACATGCTGTAGTCGTTTCTCGTGCACCTATACGCGCCCCAGTAGTTAGCACAGGCACTGCATGCACTTTCAGAATCAGTTCAAATGTTCCCGCTCCGGTGACAGACATTTTTACCGCGTTTTGCGAGCTGAGGAGCTGCTGCCCTCGACAAAAATGCACGCCACTCGTGACTTCGCCTCACCCACGCCTTACTTCTGCTACAACAGCTCCAGCTGTAAGTTTAAAGTTGGATATATCAGTTCCGACAAGGAGAGCGCTTATATCAGTTCCGACAAGAGTTAAATGGCTTTTAACATATTGCATTAGCTTATGCATTCTAATTTATCACATTAGGACTCCTCAATCAGCTTTTTTTAATTCCAAGTTTCCTTATGGTGTAACAAATGTTAACTACATAATTTTCTTGAAATATGCTCTCTTCCGCAGGCAAAACCGTCCTATCGAAAGACTTGTGCAATTTGAAGCGGAGTCTGGAAGGGTCTGATGAAGCTGAGCTGCTAATGCGGGAGATAGCTAACTGCCAAAACAATCACAAGGCGAAGGTGATTGCCATCACCGATGAGGCCAAACAGCTCCAAATCTTACTCGTGCGAACAGCGCACATGCAGCGTGCGTTTGAGTCCTTTCCTGAAGTGCTTCTGCTCGATGCGACGTATCGGACAAATAAGCTGAAGATGCCCCTTTTTGTTTTTCTTGTCCAAGATGGGTGTGGCGCTAGCCAAGTGGTTGGCTATGCCTTCGTGGCCTCAGAGCAGTACCACGTTTTGTCCAAACTTTTGGAAACATTTGTTAAAGAGAACCCCAGTAGCCAAGAGACTCAGGTAGTAGTTGTGGACAAGGATTTCACAGCGATAAATGCCATCCGCAACACATTCACAAGTGCCCCTTCTGTACAGCTTTGCCAGTTCCATGTGGTCAAGGCATTTGGCGTGGCAGCTGGCCGTTTGGGAAGGTCACTCGAAGAGAAACATAAGATGATTTGCACTTTCAAAGAAATGCTGCATGCTCCCACCATGGAAAAATTTGACGAAGTGAAAGCAGACTTTCACCGTTACGCCAGCAAAGAGGCAGTTGCATACTTCGATGAAAACTGGGGCAGCCTAACGGAGATGTGGGTCCGCCATATTTGTGACAGGGAATTCACGTTTGGTGACAACACAACAAATCGTGTGGAGTCGCACAACAATCTAATCAAGAAAGTGCTCAAGTCCTCCAGCAAGCTTCATGAAGCACTGGCCAATCTTTTGAAGTTAGCTGGCATGAGCAGACAAAACACATGCCATGCTGCAACACTACTCAAGACCTGCAACTTCTACTTGTACAACACCTCACACGACATCGAGAGGCAGTGCGAAAAAGTTTTGACTCCATATGCATGCCGTTTAGTGAGCAAGCAGCTAATGAAGATGGAAGAAAGCAATCGTGCAATCAGAAAAACAGCCGAAGATAAATATGAAGTCGCATCTGGAGTAGGCGATGCTTGCCATCAGGTTTGCCTGGACAGCCAGTCTTGCAGCTGTATAACATTTTCAAAGATGGGGCTGCTGTGCAGGCATTTCTTGGCAGTGTGTGTGAAGTTGTCAACAAAACCTGATCTAGACAAAGCAGTCTACAAGCGTTGGTTTAAGAACTACCAAATGAGCTTTGTTGGGCCATGTGAAGATGTGAATTCGGAAGAAAGCCACTGTCCAGAGAATGTCGAAATTGTTTCTATGCCTGGGCCCTCTTTCAAAAAGATGAACCGGAATCAGCGGTACAACTTTGCAATGCAGACCCTTAAAGCTCTGGCCGACACACTCGCAGACTGCCGCCCAGAGTTCTTTCAGGCATGCCTCAGGCATCTTGAAGACATAAACGCAGTTTGGCTGAAAGGGGACGATGCGGGAGAAGCAGGCTGCTCCGAAGAACGCACCACTGAAGCCAACTGCGGTGACCATGATCAGTGCAGCAGCGAACAACATGACAACGTCCCAGAGAACGGTTCGCAGATTAATCATACACAGAACAAGAGGAAGCAGGATGTAGAAGAGAATGACGTCCCTATCAAGCTTCCGATGGTTAAAACCAGAGGACGGCCAACCAAAAGGATTCGGCAGCGAAAGCTGAAGAAACTCAGAAAAGGTGGCCAGCCCATGCCTTTCTTGGAGCTCTCTTCAAAAGAACAAGAAAAATGTAAGCAAAATTATTGATTGCTAGAACAGTAGAACTTAACTTTCAGAGGCAGCTAGCAAGTAAATGAAAAACATTCATCATAGTACTCATAATACTCGAGCGGGTTTATGACAGAATTAGATTGCTGTAGGTTTTGTGTACTGCACTCCAATTTCACATATGCTTCAAAAATTTCATGTGCTGAATATAATGCAACTTAATTGTAAGCTTTATAACATTTACTTGTGCAGTGCAGATCTTAAGCCCCGAGACAGTTTCAGTACTTTCCCAATGGGCTATCTTAGTTAGAGTTTTCTACTTTATAGCATAAACATGCATGGTCCCGTATGTAAACAGCTATGGACGTTTGGTAAATCTCTCTTCGGCAATGAATTTTTTGTCATACTGATACAGAACAAAACAATTGTGTCAAATAGGCAGTATAACTCCACCTCTACGTTTCAACTGTTGAAAGGCTACTCATAGCTGTTGGTGGCAGTTATAATTGTTTCCTTTTCTGCCCGCTACTGTGATTCTGACTTCCATTGCTGGTGAGGACGTGGCAGGTCGTGCCCTTGATGGAAACTTCCAGGTGCAGGAAAGTCATGTAGAGGTTCGACCTGAATGTTTGCCAAGCTGCGTACTTGACTGCAAAGCACCATTACCAAAGCTGAAGAAGTACTTCACACCAGATGCCTGGCTTGCACTAACATCAGCGAGTAAGATTTTTTTCGTTTAAAACTGTTGCTTTAAATGACCATTTTGTGCACCACCTTTCTTGACAATTACAGTTGCAACTAAGAAGCAAGGGAGCCTGTGGTATTGCGGGCATTGCAAGGACAAGTACGATGGTGCATTGAACATGATCTGCTGTGACCAATGCCTAGAGTGGTACCACTGGTAAGCATGCGATTTTACAAATGTGTTGAGTCATGCTTACAGCAAATTTTTTCTTGGCAGGTCTTGCGCAGGAGTACAAGAAGAAGATCTCGGCCGGCACTGGTTTTGCCCCAAGTGTTCAGGCACCGCGTGATGGAAAAGACAATGCAAATGTGGAAGTTCAAGTAAAATCAGCTTCAACTTACTCATGAGTCCCAATAAAATCTGAATGCATACGTAAGCTTGTATGCCCCAACGTCTTTCTTTTTGTCAAGCTGGTGGCCGCCGTTGAAAATAGGGAGTCTTAATAAGTACTGATGGTAATAGTTGCATTCATTAAGAACGCTTTCAGTGTCAGTCGAGCCCACTGTAGAGATTTGTGCAACGTTGATGCTGGGCAAACGTAGCTCCAAACAGCAGGTATTAATTTGGCACTTGTAGGACAGTGTGTTGGCATAAGCGCGTTCAGGGTCCCACATGAAGGGAGCCAGTTCTCATTGGAGAAACCCCCTCCACTAATCCCAACTTCGAGAATTACCCCAGCACTAATTTTCTCCCCTAGCAAGAAAAAATCGTTCGTAAGGTGCCTCATTGACTCTTGCAGAGCCATGTGTCAGGAAATTTGCGTTCCGCGCGTTCGTCTGGAGGCGAACATCAATCTCGGCCTCCTGCGCATGCCTCAGTCGATCGTTCAAGAAAGGTACAGACCTGAGTACAAGAGAAACTGTATTTTGGATTGAAGTCACTCCACTTCGATGTCGAAAAGAAAGACAAAACGTGCGTTGTTCCCCCGTAAAACACTCGCTAAAATGCAACAAGGTGTGCGTCACACCTTGATCTGGTACTGCAACCGCCGCTGCGAAGGACTTGGGAGCACTGCCACGCACTGCCCGAACTTCATATGGAGGAGGTCGCACTCGTGACGGCCATAATCACGTATCGAAGGGCTCGAAAGCACTGCCCGAACGTTGGCCCGAACTTCGTGGACGATGCCGAACTCGCGTCCCTGTTCTGACAGCCGCAATCACGCATGCAAAAAAAAAAAAATGGACGACAAACATTCAGCGCCGAAAAAAAAAACAAGGCAAAAAAAAAATCATTTTGTTTTGCAAACTCGCCACGGGGCGGCACAACAGTCGCGTCGTGCGTATAGCCACTTCCGGATGAGCCACACGACGTCGTGCGTATAGCCTCAGTCATTGAGAAATTTGATCCTGATTGGGCTTAACTGCAATCAACAATGCATTATGCGCTACCGGTATCATCTGAATGGGCGCGGGGCAGCCATCGACGCCCATCAGCAAAGCAATATTCATTCGCGCCAATACTTCATACACTTGAATGTGGTGCGGAGCTTATATATAGTGCGGTGTCCACGCGTGCGTGCACGTTGACGATCGTGTCCCAATCATCGGAAATGAATTTTCAGAGTTCGACACATCTAGCGCAAGTGATCGATCAAACAGCTCATACTTTTCAAAAGTAGAGCGGGTGACAATTGTACAAAGCACTAAAACACAGCCTCCTTTATTTTCTGTGCCCGCGCAGTCAGTCCGCCGGGCCCGTTCGGCCGCCTCCCGCATCCTCCTCTCTTTTTGCGTCTGCTGTCCGCCAGGGGCGCTCGCATCCCAGAATCGAGTCGGCGCATTCAGCCGCGGCGACGCATCTCCAGGAAACCTTTGTTGCATACGTTTGCAACACCAATTATTTACGACCAAAACGGTACGTAGTACTTTCAGCAAGTATAATTGTAACTGTTGCTTCATTGTGTTGCGTGAGCAGGTGACACGCGGCATTAACTGAGTGCGTATAAACAAACAACGTCGTTTGTACCCCGCGTTTGCACGGCCGTTGTCAAGCGCGGCTATCATTTTTCGCGCTTCTTTCTGGCAATACTTTTCCGCGCGCCTATCTTCGCAGAGTAGTACTTTCAGCAAGTATGATATTTAACTGTTGCTTCATTGTGTTGCGCGAACAGATGACACGCGGCAATAAGTGAGTGCGTGTAAACAAACAACGTCGTTTGCACCTCATGTTTGCAGGGCCGGTTTCATGCTTTGCTATCATTTTTCGCGCTTCTTTCTCGTGAGGATTTTCCGCGCACCTATCAGCGAATTTCGCTAAGTAATCAGGAATGTTAGTTTACTGTTTCTCTCGTTTCTGTCTCGTGCAGCGGCCTACGCACACAAGTCTCCGTGGTTCATTCGGCTGTGATGACCCGCGTCAGGTGCGATGGCGTACTGTTGCGTCCCCGAGAAGTGACGTGGCGATCAGAAAAAGAGCCAGTGTGTCAGAATGTCCCACAGCAACGAAAAGGCGAGCCGTGCGTCGTAGCAAGTCCGACTACCCTCCGTGGAATGGTGATGATATCCCTACCAATGGCGACGGGCGTGATATGTCACCACCGGCATGCAGTATCACATGTGAGGACGGCATCCCTGCTACGAGGCAACAAAGCGATCGAGCTGTACAAGTATCAGTACCTACATTTGTCCCTTCCGTCGAGCGAATGAAGTGGCGACGGAAAGAGCGTGACCTCAAAGCACAGATTCGCCGCCTGAGAGAGACTGTAGACAAATATAAGCAAGAACTTGAAAAGCTCAAAGAAGATTGTTACGTTCTTGCCTTTCGTCATATCCGCGAAAAGGCAAACGAAAAGGACGTACAAGCGACGATCTTGTTGGAGCAAATCGAAAATTTCCAGAAGGTAAAGCCTACGTGGTCGGAATTGACAGTACGCCACGCAGTTGTACTGCGAAATCTCTCAACGCGAGCGTACGAGCATATGAGGACCGAAGGCATACTTCGCCTTCCATGTCGAAGCACGTTGGAACGTTTCATGGGGTCATCACGTGGAGAAGTAGGAGTGGCCAACCTAGTGAAGCAGAGGCTGTTTGCGGAGCTGACTTCCCACACTACGTCCCAGAGTAGAACGTGTTCGCTGATCATTGATGAAATGAGAGTGAAGCAGCGGCTTCTCTATGTAAAGCAGAGGGATGTGTTCATCTTGTTCGTTTCCGCAGGTTGCGAATGAATTAATACGCAATAAACAAGTTTCTCTACCGTTTCCTTGAAGGTATGGTGTTCTGTTCAATGTGCTATCTTGCGTACTTATTCTTTCTCTCTTGCATATGTTCTCTCCTAAATATTTAAGTGGCACACGGGAGTGGTATCACACTTTTGTTTTTTAAGCTTGCCGCGCTTACAAACGCGCAACGAAGGACCCACCCGTCAGTGCCGGCGGTAGCACCGGAGGTGAACAGGCTCTGCCGGTTCTGGGAAGGCAGCGCCGCGTGGTGGTGATTGCGGGAACTCAGCCTGACGGTCGGCTCCCTTTGATCCCGGCGGCAAAGCGCAGGCACAGAAAATAAAGGAGGCTATGACTAAAATCAATTGGAAGTTGCTTCATAGCGCGTGCCTCACTCACCAGTCGAAGTGGTCGAGTACGAATATCCTGGAGTGAAGAAGTATCACACCTTCACATGTGACAAAACATACGCCAAACTCCATAACAAATGCAAAAATTGACGCGTATAACTCAAGAAAGTCGCAAAAGAATAATTTGTATCGCACGAACTTTGCATGCGTTTGCAAGTAAACAATCCTCCATTGCAGACGATGTCGATCGAGCTCTTTGTAAATTTAATTCGAAACGCAAAGCGGCGTAAAAAAGTACAAATACTGCAGCAATAATAATAATAATAATAATCTAAGCAATCTAAAAATAATATTTCAAACTAATTTAAACTCCTCCGTAAACTTCGACGCGCCATGCACCTAATCAACGCGGCTTGAAATGTAACCGCATTGCATCACCGTTATGAAAGCTGTGCAGACACCGCGTTCATGCATTACCTGCACAGGAAGACAACCAGGTCACGTTTTCACAGTAAGCTTTTATTATAATTGATCGATATGTGGGGTTTAACGTCCCAAAACCACTGATGATTATGAGAGACGCCGTAGTGGAGGGCTCCGGAAATTTCAACCACCTGGGGTTCTTTAACGTGCACCCAAATCTGAGTACACGGGCCTACAACATTTCCGCCTCCATCGGAAATGCAGCCGGGATTCGAACCCGCGACCTGCGGGTCAGCAGCCGAGTACCTTAGCCACTAGACCACCGCGGTGGGGCTAAGCTTTTATTATAATGCTGTTGGTTGTAAGTGCTAGGCCTTCATTCCGAAAGAACATAAAACATTGGCCAGGTTTTTGATATCTTGGTTTTTCCAGAGCTTTGGAAAATCTACAAAATCTGAAATGATAAATAGTCGGTGAGTAATTGCAGGTCAGGAAATTCACTAACTAAACACTATGCAATACGTTAAATAATTAAGCTGCTCCATCAGATAGAGCAGATGAGAGACTAAAATTTTATTATTAGTGAAAGCCTCAGTCTAGTGCCAATGTCAACACAATGTTCTTGTCATCAGTGTACCTGTTCAGGCAGTGGTCATCATCGGCAATTGTAATTTTTGTGGTTTTACGTGCCCAAACAATGATACAATAAGGCACGCCGTAGTGGAGGGCTCCGTAAATTTTGACCATCTGGTGTTTAATGTGCGCTGACGTTACACGTACTACAGTTTTTACCATTTCGCCTTCATCAAATTGTGACCGCCACGGATGGTATAGACCTTTGGCTTTTGCGTCGTCAGCAGCCAAACACCCCAAGCACTGTATCTCTGCGGCGGATTCGTTTAAAGCAAGAATTTGTAAATTTGGCAAGCCAAATATGCAAATGCATTAACAGAGTGCTCACGACTACAGCACTGCGTACATCACCACAGCAGGTACCTCCAAGTTTTGGAATCTGAAAAATAATTTATTTGAAGAGATAGTAAAAATATATATTGATAAGCACACATTTACATCCTAAATTGAAGCCATTATTTTGAACCTGCCTTCTTTCCACTGCAGATTGATGGCTCCTCCAATGATCTCCAACCCACCCTGTCCTGCGTGAGCAGATTTCATTTTAATCCCCTATTTCTGGATTGCCTTTTGTAGTTTGCTGCCCTTCCTATCTCCTGGTATACATATTTTGGCTCCAATCAACAGTCTTTCCTCATGTCCTGAACTGCCCAGGTCCGCTTTGTACTCTCTTAAGATCTACTAGGATGTTGGTTGCTCCTGTGTGTTCCCAGATACATTTTGCTGTCATCCCATCTTTTAGAATTACGCCTACGATTTTCCATTCAATTGCACACTCTACAGTTGTTAGGAGTTCCTATACACAAGCAGTTGTGCATTTGTGTCCCATCAAAATACACTTGTTAAGCCCGGAATTGAACCACAAGCTTAAGCTCTATAGCACATTGTCCAACCACACCACAGCCACTGTGGTGTGGTTGCACAGTGGCTGTGCAACCACAGGGACTTAACTCACGTTTATAAGCAACAAAACACGTTAAAAGATATATAATATAACTACATACACCATCAAATGCACTTACACTGTTTACAGGAATACTTACCAGCAGCTCATACAACGAGCTTGGAGGCACCTTTCGTGCTCTAACACACGTACCATCCAGCTGTTATGTATGGCTGCACACCAAAGCTATGTATTCTGAGATTGTATCTATTCACTAAACACTTACCAACAGCTCATACAACAAGTGTGGAGGCACCTCTCGTGCTCTAACACACGTACCATCCAGCTGTTATGTACGGCTGCACTCCACCACAAAGGAGAGAAACCACTGGTCATAAAAGAATGGCTGTCGTGATAAGCGTGCTAGTGGACAAGCACTCAACTTGCTTCATTATTCATAAGTCCCAGTAACCCAATATTGGTTGAGCACTTCGCCATTTTGACAGCTTCTTTTGCTAACTGTAGTCATGCCATGCTGATGTGATTATCTGTGCCAACTCCACATTTCTGTCCATGAGCTGCTGTTTCAGAACTTCCTTTTGAGCTTCGGTAGGCTGTGAAAAACTTGATGAAAGTTTAGATGATCTAGGCTTCTTTGTAGAATAGAATCTGACTTCACGCTCGACTTTCTTGTTTCCTGGTTCATTAGATTGGTCTGGCATTTTTCTTTTCTTGTTGCCTTCAACAAGCTGCAAGACTGGCTCACACAACTTATTCGCTTTCTCAACCACTTCCTCCGACAATTCGCCATCCACTTTTGCTTGTTTGACAGACTCCATCTTCCCTTTGAATAATGCTGCCCTTGACACTTTTGTGGCTGCGTCCAGCTTCGTAATACTTTCCATTATGTGCAATGTCTGGCTCATTTCACTTGCTGTTTCAGGTGGGCTCTCATAGTCATTACTGTCACTGCTTGATGGTGTATTAGCAATGACGACACAGTGAATGTGCTTGCACGCTGTGAAATGTATCAGGGGCGCATAGCAAGTGCACCTGTAAGTATGCACACACACTGCACATTCCTTGCATCTCAAGGGACAGCAAGCGTCATCCATAACTTTCATCACGGTATAAGAGTGCCCTTTAGTAGACTGAGAAGGCACAGTCCTCATGCCATCTTCGTTTGATTTTGCACAGCCTACCATTTCAGTGCCAGACCTATGGTACCTTTCGATTGCACTCAACTTTTTGCCCTTTGCTCCTTTGATCATCTGGATTGCCCTCTTTATCAAAAAATGATCTGTCAAATCCATTAGGGCAGAAATGAGTTTATCAACACGCTTATTCTTCCTTCCCTCTAACATGCTGTGCTTCAACGTCCTGTGCATACTCTCAAGGTGCATATAGGTGTTGATACCTGCCCTAGTCTTAAAGCAGTAGGCCCACTCTTGAGGTCTAACAGTATAGTTATTTTTGAAGTACTTCAGAAAAGCATTCAGTTTTGCTTCTTGAATGTCAAGAAATGACTGAAGATACTCTTTAAATTCTTGTTGGCAAGGAACTCTAAAATGAGTCTCACGTTGTGGTAAACATCCAGCCTCAGCTTCTTTTCAATGCACTCATGTATTTTCTTCTGCCAATTCCTATCCACATCCCAGGCGCAAAAAAGTTTCTGTTGAGGAGCACCGATAACTGATGACTATGCCTTATAAAATTGTGAGGCATCATCAGACATAAATGTTTTAGCCTCCACTTTTTTGCTGATGGCGAACTCAAGGTACCTGAAAAAAGATGCGAAGTATTTCTCATTCGTCTTATTTCAGATAAAATAGGCTATAGGTATACCTGATCCCACTTCATCTAGCACAAGAAGAGTGGTCAGCTCAAACTGGTACCCTGTAGTTCTATGTGTTCAGTTGAGACACACAGTCCCCGTGCCCAATTCTTCCAATAACTGTTTTTGTGGCTCTGTCATCAGAGCAAGGGCAAAATCAGTCGCACCAAAAGTACCATTTGGGTCCACTGCACCCTGTGCCTTATGCAGGCGGACAAGCGTTTCACCTTTGTCTCGCATTGCTTGCACCCACATATCTACGCTAACAGCTTCGTTAGGGTGACACTGTTCAGGAGCAGTAATGTGAAACTGCCGCTTGATGTTATGCAGAGTTATGCGCTCTGCTAAATGTGCTGGTCTTAGCTTGCAACAGATGTTGTTATAATTTTCATTACGGTTTTCATGGGCATACCGCGCTCCAGGTGCTCCGCTATGTTGGCCTTTTCTTTGTCAGTCATCCTCAAGTGCTGAATTTCTGCTTGATGGCCGTAGTGCTTCTTTTGCTCCCTAACATATATGCAGATATCTTCAGCTGCTGGACTCTGAGTGTTCTCCTGCTTCGTCACAGTGAGAACTGAAAGACATATCTTACCGGACTTGCAGGTACCCTGACTTTTCTCTGGACGTTTACCATGACCTTCTTTTGGTCTAGCCACTCCTGATCTATTACAGTATTAGTGGGTCCTTGTTTGCCCACTGGCTAGCTTTTTGGGAGCCGTGCGGCGTACAAACAAACAGTTCTCGTTGGCCTCTTCCTGTGCTTTTCATTCACTGAATTCTGTAATGCAAATAAGGCACAGTATTACAGAGAAAAGTTAAATCAAAGTAATGGAAATGAGTTTTGCGAAATTCTGCAAGGCGGTGGGAGGGGGGTTCACAAGAAAAGGAAAACAGACGACCACCCACTTTTAGCACAAAGCCACAAGAAAATCTACGTGGATTTTTCAGAAAGAAAGCCTTTTAGATGCCAAAAAAAGTTGATCCTGGTACGCGCTTTACTTTGTGCCCCTGAGCATCGAGTTGTCAATGAATTCATTTTCACGCGGACATCTGCTAGCTTCCTAGTTAGCGTAGATGATAGAGTGACCGCCCCGAAAAGGCATTGGTCCCGAGTTCCAACTTGGACCAAGACAAATTTTTTGGCTAATAAGAGGCTTTCTTTCCGAGAAATCCGCATAAATTTCCTCGCGGCCGTCTCGCTAGTTTGACACACCAAAATTTGTATTGCAGGACGCGATTGTATGACGAACATAAACTTTAGGTATTAACGTGAAAATATGGATGTCATGACATAAGTACGTGGTGAACATAATGACAGGTCATGCATTGTACGTACTAGAGTACACGTTTGGCTAGAATGGTATTAAAACATTGTACGCTGATGCGTGCATGACAAAGAAACTAAATGCCATGACATGGATGACTTCATTTGCCAAAAGACATACAAGGCGATGTATACATCCCTTTGCTGGCTGCTTCGCATTACATCAATTCTTACAGCACATGGGATCTGCTTGAAATATTCTGTTAATAGCGCATCCATGAGCTCCGTCAACAACTTCTCTGGTATGGTATTAAAGGGTACCTGTGACACAAATTAAACGGGTAGTTTCCACCACTTCCTGTCAAACTGTGGATTGCACAGATATCGTTGTGCGAGTGACAACACGAAAAACAAAGCAGTTATAGTTTTATTTCAACAGAGAAACGATGTTGTTTTTGAAGTACAGTGACACACACAGTGGCTATATTCGTGATTGGAAGTGACGACACTGTTTGTGCATTTTGATTGGTTCAACATAATAAGTCTCATGTAATATTCATAAGGTTCCAGATATGCCACACAATTGGGCATGAAAAATTAAAAAGTATTTCTTATACAATAGGAGTTTCATTCCTATTGTTGCATTCCAAAAGCATTCCTTATACAATTGAATACAAAAGGAGTTGTTCTTTTAAATACTAACTTGAAAACAATTAAAAAATGATGCTACGAGTGCTGCACAACAGCTACTGCGAGGCGAGTCTTCTGGTTTGCCTCTGTAAGAGACACGCAGTGATTGGAAACTGACACTAACGTCAGCGGGAGAGTGAAATGCGAGATGGAACGTATCTTGTCGTCGCATGCTCGAGTTTTGAGGACTAACTTCGCTTTTAGTTCTACAATCTGCATCATTCTTTTTGAGTTCATCTGGGCTTACATTACTACACACATTCCACTCTTAAAAAAGGCAATTGCAAAAGTGTCGCAAGGCCCTTTTAAGCATTTTTTTTTCTCTTAGTTTCCTTGTTTCCATGGGCATGTTAAAGGCTGGTGCACACCGGCGACTAGCAGCGGTCGCGCGACCATTTGCGACTGGTCGCAACCAGTCGCGAACGGTCGCAAACGGTCGCAAAGCGACTGCGTTGGCCAGTCGCTTCTTGACCGATTTTTCAGTCGCGCGACTGCAGTCGCAAAGCTGCTTAACCAATCAGCGATGCTCAATTTTTTTTTTCATTGCGCTGGCTTCCTGCCGCCAGATACAAACGAGTGCGTTCCTCTAGGTCTGTGGCACCATGGCCACCACGGAATACTTGGCTTGGAGATGGCGGGCCGCAGCAACTCGAGCAAATTGTCGAATTTACGTGGTGGCATTCGCAAGAAGCTAAACACCGTCAAAGTAAAGAGAAAATAAATTGTGCACTGTCTTTTTCCCGTATTCGGAAACTTTTTTTTCTCTTGAACTTGACTTGTCAGCGCATTCAACGCAGCGTGTTTGGAAGGCGTTTGTACTTCATGCCTTGGCAACGACTTAAGACTCCACGTTCGAGACGCATTTGTGCTGCATTGTAGGCTGTGGCAAGTCAAGGGAAATTTAAGGATGGTTTCTGAATACGTACGACTCTCGGAAATACTCCTCGTCGTGTCAGCGCAGCTCTGAAGGCAGGCGGCTTGCATGGCCGGTCAATTCCCGCGATCGAAAGGATGGTCACATCCACTACCGGCTTTTTTTTTTCTTTGGAGGCATCTGTGATGCCAGCGCTGACACCATGGCACAGTGCATCAGCACCATGAAATTGTCTTGTTCTTCGCTTGAATCGAACTTGACGCTGTTGGGAACGCTGTGCGAGAACGGACTCAGCTGGCGGCGATCAGCTGATCGCGCCGGTCTCAGGAGTTCTCGCTCATAACGAGATCCGGACGTGACTCTCCGGTTTTGCGACTTCCGGTCGCTCGCATGCAGCCTCTGTCGGTGTGAACATCAGTCGCTTTTTGGTCGCCAGTCGCGAATGGTCGCGCGACCGCTGCTAGTCGCCGGTGTGCACCAGCCTTTCTCCTGTAATCTTCTGCGAGTAAAAAAAGCTTGAGGAACAAAAGAACAGTTTCTTTCATGCTCATGTTCTGCAGCACTCGATGTTACCACGTGATGACTGAAGGAACTACATATATGGTGTCTTTCAATTGCAATAAATGTAAGTTGGAAGCAGCCCTTTGTGTGTCGTTTTCGCTGTCCCGGTCTGGCGTGCTCACCTGTTTCAATACATCATAAGTCTATCTGATATATTTGCACTGCATTTTTTTAAATTAGTGGAGGCAGGTATATGATAAGTTCTTCGCAGAATTTCTTGCTTCTTTAAATATAATGCTAATATATCTCCAGTTAAGATGCAGAAAGTACTGCTGAACCCACAAATTGGTTATTAAAATATCAAGTACACCATACTATAATTCCAACTGCGCTCCAGCTTATTAAATATTTGACTCAAATGACCGAATTATATTACATTGCGTTGAAGAGACAAGCGCATTTTCTCTTAGCTTGGAAGCTTAAGCCTGTCTATTGTTCCCCGCACGAATACTTCATAAAAACGTTATTTCCTCGTTGCCTTGATGCAAAATCACTGGTGAAGTATGGCACACCACAAGAGCTCAATCAAGCCTCAATCAATGCTTGCAAACGTTTGCCAGAATTACAACATAAAATCGACGATATCATTCACAAGAGCATGTGCGTCCTGTCCAACACCAGAAAGGCATGTGAGCTTAGAGAGAAAAACAATAAGTGACGCAAGCCGCAGTACTTCCTGTGCGATCGCGAGCGGCAGTTGGCCCTTCTGTGCACTCTTTCATTTTCCACGGGACAAGCACACGAAAATTACCTAGCTGGCTCAGTTAATACACGTGCAAGCGATCACGTGCTGTACAGCCTCACCACAAAAGATGATAATAATGTACTAGAATTGCTTTTTCTAACAACTATCAACCGGTTAAAGCATGGGTCACTGTTCGCGACAGAGTTCAGACTCCGGCGAAAAGCATGTCAGTAGTGTGGGGGGTGGCTCGTGCGCCGCGCTATCCTTCTAGCCACCATAGCCATGCTATGGTGGCTAGAAGGAGTGGTGTCACCATCGTGGTGGTGGTGGTGAAACATTTAATAACCATTAAATGGTTACAGAGAGGTGATTGGGTTGGGGCCTTATTGGCCTCCTACCCTCGCAGCACAAGGTGGAACCCCTATTCCGGAGCTCCATTGGCAAGAAACGCCGCCCGCGCCCGTTGAATCAGGGCCTTTTGGGCCTTCATGTCTTGACAATCGAGCAGGGCCGCCGCCCAGTCCTCTCTCGTGGGGTTGGGGGGGATAGATGTATTAGACTGGCACGCCCAGACGATGTGGAAGGTGTCAGCCACCTCACCACAGAACTGGCACGTGGCATCAAAGGATGAATTGAAATGTTTTAGCACCACCGGGCACAGTAGAGTGTTGGTGAACAGATTTAAAAGGAGGCGCTCATCAGCGTGATGCAGTCCCTTACAAGGGTCTGGATAGCGCCGGTTCTCCTCCTTGTAGTAATTGCTAATATCTTTGAATGAAAGGGCCGAAATGTCTGATTGGGAGTAGGCTTCCAAACACAGGGAGATAGCCCGGGAAGAGAGTGCGCGGGCGGCCTGATCGGCTTGTTCGTTACCCCTGATTCCTTGGTGACCGGGTGCCCAAACCAAATTTCGTGGACTTGGATTAGCGTATCGACAGCTAAATTCCAGTATGCGCTGAGCAAGCGGCGAAGCCCACCCTAGCTGATAGTTCCGACAGGCCCCTCGTAAGTCGGTGATGATATGTTTAGAAAAGGGATAAGTGAGAGCCAGAGCGATGGCAATCTCCTCCGCGTGCGTTGCGCTGTAGGCTTTGAAAGTGAGCCCGTTTTCGGTGTTTGTGTTGTGTATGACTGCGGCCGTATACCACCCCCCACAGTGTGGTCCAGCAACGTCCACGTAGCACACGTGTTCCTCTTGACCAAAGTGTCGCTGCAACGCTTCCGCGCGCGCCTGGCGGCGACCACTGTGGTTTTCTTTGGACATGTTGCGGGGAAGGGGTCGGACCCGGAGGGCGCGTCTCCAAGGTTCTGGCACTCTCACCCTTTCCTCAATATAGTAATAGTGTTTGATGTGTATTCGGTCCAAGAGGCGGCGACCGGAATGGGTCTGTGCAAGGCGCGTGTATTGGTTAACGAGGTGGGCTTCTCGAAGTTCCCGGTAGGTATTCACCACGCCCAGGGCCAGAAGTCTCTGGTTGGACGTGGTGAGAGGGAGGTCTAGAGCCCACTTGATAACTTTACGGTGGATGACCTCGAGTTGATCATCCTCGCGTTTGCGTAGGTGCAAGTAGGGAGTCAAGTAGACTATTCTACTCGTTACGAAAGCATGGGCAAGCCGCATTGCATCCCTGCTTCGTAATCCGCCCCGCTTGTTGAAGACCCGGCTCACCATACGGCCCACCTGGTCTCCCACCATGCGAAGTTTGGCTATTGTGGTGTCGGCCTTGCGTTGGTGGTGTGTGAAGAGGCCAAAGACGCAGATCTTCTTAGCCTCACGGATCGGCTCGAGGGAAGACTGATATGGAGCTGAGTTGTGTCCTGAGGGGAGAAACGTACGTGCACAAATTCTGACTTAGCCGGGACACACTGGAGTCCGCAGTAGGTTGCGTAGTCGTCGACTACAGTCGCTGCTGCTTGCGACATGACTCCATGTGACCCAGGTTACCTTGTGGGGCCCAGATCATGATATCATCCGCGTAAAGAGCGTGATGTACCTCTGGTAGAGAAGCCAATTCGGGGGGAAGACGAACCATGGCTATATTAAATAGGAGGGGAGAGAGGACCGCGCCTTGAGGAGTTCCCCTCAAGTTGATGACGTATGTCCCTCACCATGTATGCGTATGTAGGCTTGACGGTCTGTAAGAAACTGTCTAACATAATTACATGTTTTATAACCACAGTTGGTCTGACTGAGGCGGTCAAGGATTACCTCATGCTTCACGTTGTCGAATGCCCCTTTAAGATCCAAGGCCTGGACTACCTTGTCATTGTGGGGGCATTCAACAGGATATAATATGTCATGGTGGAGCTGTAGAAGTATATCCTGGGCAGACTTCTGAGGGCGGAAACCAAACATGGTGTCGGCAAAAGTGTACTGTATTTCTAGAAACTCGGAGAGTCTGTCGCGCACCATCGTTTCCATCAGCTTGATGACACAAGACGTGAGGGAGATGGGGCGAAGGTTCTCCACGTCAATAGGGTTACCTGCCTTTGGGATGAAGGTCATGAGAGCTGATTTCCATTTAAGAGGGAGAGGAGTTTCTCCGTCCCAAATGCTGTTGATGTATTTGAGGAGCGTGGCGTTAGCTGCGTCGGAAAGATTGGCCAACAGTTTGACCGTAACCTGGTCACGCCCGGGTGCAGTGCCACGCTTCATCTTGCGTAAGGCCGCCTGGAGGTCCTGGAGCTGGAATGGGGTGTCCAACTGTGTGTTCTTTTTGCCTGCATAAGAGTATGCGGCTGTCCTGGGGTCCTTGGTGGTGCACAGGTATCGGTCCCTGAGCGTGTGTGCCAGCTGTGTTGTCGTTCCTGTAAAGTTGTGCATGACCTTTTGTAAGTGACGTTGAGTTTCTTTGCGTGTTTTTGTTGGATCGATAAGAGCGCAAAACAGGCACCACGTGTTCCGACCAGACATCTGACGTGCAGCCGTGTTGCACCTGTCCATGCGGTTAGTGTCGGCTAGCTAAGCAGCATATTCCGCAGCTTGCTCCGTGAATTCTAGAATGCGTTTCTTGAGGTTTCTGTTATTTTTCTGTTTTTTCCATCGTTTGATGAGGCTGCGACGGGCCTGCCAAAGATGGAGGAGGTGGTTGTCCATGTTCGTTCGAGTTTCTGTGAGTTGTATCAGCCCTTCGTGTTGTTTCAGTGTAGACGTCAATGATTTAGACCAGGTGTCGTATCCCGACTGGAGAGGGTCTACGATAGGTAGAGAGGTGCGGAAAGTTGTCCAGTCTGGGATACGAGCTTGTGTAAATGGGCGTTTTAAGAGACGCATGTACACGGTTGTGTTTAATACACAATGATCACTACCAAGAGTGTCCTGTGTGTTCAGCCAGTCGGCATGGCGTATGTTGCGTGTAATTGTGAGGTCCCGGCAAGTATCTCGTTGAACAGAGTTGCCTACACGTGTTGGGCTGGCGGGATCAGTGTGGAGGGTGAGTCCAAGTGTAGAAAGAAGTTCCGCAAGCTTCCTTCCACGCGTGTCCTCTGGCGGGTAGCCCCATAACCTGTTTAGGGGATTGAAGTCGCCAACAATCAGGAGGGGGTCCCTTACTGCCACCTGTATAGCTTGTGTGAAAGTTTCGCTGAACGTGACGTTCTTAAGCTTTGGGGGACAGTAAATGTTTAAAATATGAACAGGTGGGTCAGATCGCCTTATGGGCAGCACCGATACTATCGTGTATGGGAAAAGCGGTGTTGTGGGGAGTGTGACTTCCTGGGCGGTATATTGCTTGTGAACAAGTATACATGTCTCCGGGTTGTGTTGAAATGTAGTGTAATTTGTGAGTTCGACGTCCGTGCCGGGTTCCTGACGGGCAATCGTGGCAACAGGGAACTCAAATGAGCCCGCTTCTTGTGGTTCTTGAGACCTCTGCAGTTCCACTGTGTTAGTAACAACGGCTGAGTTGCTCTCAGCATCGTCCCGTTCCTTCCTCCGTGGTCCCGGCCGCGCCACAGAACACCTGGCCGCACCTTGAAGAGAGGCGTGCAGGTACTTCAGTTCACCGTGGAGCGGCGCGCAAGTCGCCACCGTGAAAACTTAGCAGGATGAGCATGATTTATAAAGGAAAGGGGGACAAAGATGACATAAACAACTACCATCCTATAACAGTGACATCAGCTGTCTACAAGTTAGCGATACAGATTATAAAGGAAATGCAGGCATGGATAGAGGATGCGGGGGTGCTGGGGGAACTGCAGAATGGGTTTCGGAAACAAAGGAGGTTGGAAGACAATCTGTTCTCACTGACGCAGTGCATCGCAATAGCAGAAAAGGAACTCAGGCCCCTGTGGCTAGCATTTTTGGATATCAAGGGAGCGTACGATAGCGTGGTTAAAGAGGACTTGTGGGGAATACTAGACACACTGGGTGTGGAAGATGGAGTCACTAATCTTTTAAAGGAAATCTATAAAAGTGACAAGGTAGTTATAAAGCGGAAAAAGCAAGTATCCAAGCCCACAGAGGTGAAGCGGGGACTTAGGCAGGGGTGTCCACTGTCACCCTTGTTATTCATGATGTACCTACAAGGATTAGAGGCCAAATTAGAGGGAAGTGGACTTGGCTTCAACCTCTCTTTAGTCAAACAAGGAAAGCTCATTGATCAGGCACTACCAGCATTAATGTACGCAGATGATATAGTGCTAATGGCCGACAACAAGGAAGATTTGCAGAGATTGATGGACATCTGTGGTAATGAGGGAGATAGGTTAGATTTTAGATTCAGTAGGGAAAAATCAGCAGTCATGATTTTCAATGACAACGAAGGTAGTGAGCTTAGAATACAGGAGGTCACGCTAGAGATAACAGATAAATACAAATATCTGGGCGTATGGATAAGCAATGGGAGCGAGTACCTAAGGGAACATGAAGTATACGTGACGACTAAAGGTAACAGGAATGCAGCAGTGATGAAAAATAGGGCACTGTGGAATTACAATAGGTATGATGTGAGAGGAATATGGAAAGGGGTCATAGTTCCTGGGCTGGCGTTCGGCAATTCAGTCTTGTGCATGAGATCAGAAGTTCAAGCAAGATTAGAAATTAAGCAACATGGAATAGGTAGGCTTGCCTTAGGAGCTCACGGGAATACACCAAATCAGGAAGTACAAGGTGATATGGGATGGACATCATTTGAGGGCATGCAGGGAAGCTAGCAGCAAGATAAAATTTGAGAAGCGATTGAGAGAAATGGGGGAGGAGCGTTGGGCAAGGAAGGTTTTCAGTTACTTGTACATGAAGAATGTTGATACAAAATGGAGGAAGCGAACCAGAAAATTGACTGGTAAATACTTAGAAAACAGTAGGGGGCCAAACCAAAAAGAATATCGGTTAAGAATAAGGTGAAGGAAACTGAGATTGACGTGTGGAGAATTGGCATGATTAAGAAGTCCGCACTAGAGATCTATCGTACTTTTAAGAAGAAAATGGCCAAGGAAAGGTTCTATGATACTACTCGGGGTAGTTCTCTACTGTTTGAGGCCAGGACGGGAGTATTGCGAACCAAGACATATCGGGCCAAATACGAAGGGGTAGACACAGTATGCAGTGCGTGTGGAGAGGAAGAAGAAACTGCTGAACACTTGATAATGTTCTGTAAAGGGCTTTACCCTATAGTTCAGGATGATGGCGCAGAGTTTTTCAAAGCACTGGGGTTTGGGGATAGGGAGGGCAAAATAGACTTTAAGCGGGTAGACTTAACTAAAAGGAGGTTATCTGATTGGTGGCTAAAGTCAAGGCACGAGTGAAAATTAAACCTGTCACTGCAAAGTACCCGTCCAACTTTACTACTTAAAGGAAAAAAAAAAAGATAAATCTAGTGGTTAGTTCACTAAGTATTACGGCTAGGTGGCGGTAGCCGCGGCCCGATCTAAAGGGTACAGCCACATACATCCATCCATTCATCCATGATCGGTCGAGAGCGCTCGCCAGCCAGTCGCACGGCACTTTTGGTCGCTTGCTCGTGTGTTCGCAAATTGCAACGTCTGCGCTTTGCCTATTTGGACTTGTTGATGATCAATACGTGCCAATGTGATCATGCCACAGAAATGGGTAAACAGCAAAGACACTGCTTTGCACCAGGATGAAATGCGGGATATGTTTCTGCCCGCAAACAATGGAAGAAAGCATCTCTCTTCTCTGCTCCCGCCGACGATGAACGGCGCAAGGCCTGGGAGTGTGCGATTCCTTGCGCTGAGAAACCACTGGAAAATAAGTACATTGTGTGCGAAGCTGATTTTGATTAAAGATTAATCGTGCGTAGCTACATGTATGTTATCAACGGGCTCTTATCAACTTCGGAAATAGCTGTACCTAAGGAGGGTGGGTTCCTGAGTGTATCAACTGCCGAAGGACTCCGCGTCACTCTAACCAGCATTCTTTTCATCCGGCACTTTGTCACAAAAACCTTGGGCTATAAATACTTGATGACGTCTTCCCTTTGCCAAGACGCGCTTAAAATCTTTTTTTGGAATTCTGAACCAAATGTCTGGCTTGAATGATCACCCTTTGCCGCCACAATTTTTGATCTCTGTGAATTGCCTCAGTCTTTACAGCTTGGCACAGTCACCCTCCAGTGGAAACATATCTTCTGGATTCCTGAGCAGACTTATATGTCCGCGCATTCACACTAATTCAATAAAATTGCAGAATAAGCTGGATAAGCTTCTAGATGTGGGGCACTTCAATGAGGTTCATGAAATGATTGTTGCTTGTGAAGC
Source organism: Rhipicephalus microplus (assembly GCF_043290135.1). Taxonomy (NCBI): domain Eukaryota; kingdom Metazoa; phylum Arthropoda; class Arachnida; order Ixodida; family Ixodidae; genus Rhipicephalus; species Rhipicephalus microplus. The sequence goes on from NC_134710.1 coordinate 69,515,288, forward strand.
GCTCCCTGACCACACTGGTCTAATTGGACGCAAAAGTGACTCCCGGATCACTTATTACGTCAGTGGCTATGTGGCCCGAAAGATGGTGAAAAAGACAAAGTGCGAAGAATGTAGCAGGTTGTTGCTTCACTCTGAGAATTCCTGCTTGCTTTCAGCAGAATCATGCCTTCTGTACCCGTTTGAGTCCTTAACAGACCTGGTCAAAGCTATGGAAGATGCATTCACATATTGCTTCAGTTTTAACAAGTTGAAAAGTGACAGCATAACAGACCTTATCTCTTGCCCGTCTGTGAAGAGGTTACAAATGGTCGGCTCTGAAATGCACAAACTGGAAGTGACAAATCAGATAATTAGATCCTTTACAATGGCCAGAATGCATTTTATCATTACTGTAGAAAATGCATCCCATAAAAAAAGAGAAAAAATGAAGTTCTTGAAGTTGAGATGTACGTATGACCTAACTGTCATAGTGTTAACTCAGAGAACAAGGCTTTATTTTATGGTATTGTACATTACTCACACTGTGTTGTTTCTTGTGATTTTACTATTCTCTTGTTCACATTGTTACAAATCTCCCATTAACAACTGTGATGTCATTGTCTGGCTGTGTTTCACATATGCAGAAATCAATTTTTTTCGTGAACTGGTTTGTGACTGTATCAATGTTTGCCAATCAAATCTCAATGTAATGTGTGTATGTATGCCCATTGTATCATCGTGTATTTACTGTTCTTTTTAGTTGCCTTATTCACTTGCTTTAGCTGACTTTTGTATAATTTGCAGTTCTCTACAACCTTAATGCATATGTTGTGTTTATTTTTCATGTTGTTTTTCGATTTCCTGAAAATAAATGTATCTTGTGAAATTGGACCTTCATTGCACAAGTCATAAAAATAACGGTTTCCGATGCCTTTACGTGCATTGAGACTTCACGAAGAACACCGCGGCATCAAAGTGAAAACTGCACGGACTTTGTTTTGGTGTCAAGCTCACGGCAAGTCACTTGATTGTCTATCTTCTAAGCTTCGTAGCTCATATACTAAGAAGTGAATTGAAAACACTAGTTCTCAGTGCCAATACACGCTTTACAGCGCGCCACCAGAATCGTCACAGGTAGACTTGGTTATAATCTGCAGACTAAGGTAAAATATTTGTAACGAAATAGGACTGATATGCACGCGTGGGCGCGAGTACAGTGGTAAAGTGTTCTATAGTGTTCTAGAAAATTATTCTAAAACACTATAACAGTGGCTAGAATTTTAGCCATTGTAGCGCGAGGAGGGGCATCTTGAAAGCGACCGCAGCGCTGCCGCATCCAGATGAATTCTCGCTCGCTCTCCGGCGCGACGATGCTCGTTTTGTTCTCGCGCTATAACTATCGTCATGCCATACCAACTAGCCCAAGCTGCCACACCTCTCCTTCGCCACGCGACGCAGCAGTCTCTGTCTTTTTTTTTTTCGTAGAAAATTTTATAACTGATCAATAGTCTTTCTTAAAAATTATTAAAAAATACCAAATACAGATTTATTTATAACACATGAACACACTTGCGTGTAATTTATATTGCAATATTATAAATATTTTAAATTAAAATATTTAGCGCCTCTTTGAAAAGTGACGGAAACAAAGAAAGCTTTCCAAAAGTCAGCGTTGTGGTGGTTATAGTATGGTGCCTTCTAGCCAAGAGTCTGAATTTCTAGCTCTATGAGCAGAGGCCGCTAGCCGATCGTCAATCCAATGCGCGCGCGCTTATTTTGGCGCTCTAGCGGCGTCATTTTGCTGCACTTCCTCCGTGTTTTGCTGTGTGTGGAAGAGTGTACAGGACCGTCTCAATTTATCCCTCGAAGAATAACCTTGTTGATGTGGCAAAAGTGGAATGAAAACCCGCTCTTTCCCATTGTATGACGGAAAGCGCCAACGCGGCTTTCAGAAGCTAGAGTTGCTTGTCACAATCTACTGCAAGGCCGACACATTATCAGCCACGTTTATTCAGGAGGTCGCGGTGTCAGCACTGAGTAAGTTCAAGTTTCTATGAGTTATGAGATTTTGGTGGAAACGGTGGTGGTATAGTTCGCTGAAAACCCTGCAGCGTGGTGTGCACAGACTCGTGGGAGTGCTGAAAAATGAGGCCCTCGATGGTCGCCCATCATATGTGCAGTTGTATGGGCCGTTTTCAAAGTTTAAGAACCTTTTAGCAAGCTACGGAAATACAGTACGGTATTACAAAAAAGCAGAAGCGACATTACCGTTCCTTCTTTTCTGGCCATCGATCTTTTGACAGTGAAGGCACCTCCACAGCACAAAAGCTTTTCAAAAAGTTACTATGGAGTTGTCACGCCTCGTTGTGGCTTGTCAGCCTACGAATTGCTTACGAGGAACCTGTCGTCCGGGGGACGCATTCTGAAAGAAAGAGCGCTGCCATGCTGCCTTACCGTATTTCCGTACCGAATTTCTGTAACTTGCTACGAGATCCTATTGAGGCCTTCTTAGTCGTGGACTTTCCGGCCATTTGTCGTTTCTGATGTATGTAAGTGATTCTTAAAAGAGTGAAAAGAAGATAAAAGTGAACCCCGTAACTGTCTACATCATATGCGACACCTCAACAGTGGCTCACGAGGGATGGGGGTCAGAAGAGATTAAAAGGGATAGGGATAGAGTTTGGGACAGAGAGACCCACATACAGAAATAAGGAGAAGATATGAAAGACGGACACGCTCGCTGGAGTGCGAGGACGGGCCACCACTCAGCGAGAGCTTCACGGCGTCGGGAGATGGTGGAGGGAGAGTCGCTCAGCCAGAGCTGCGCTGTCGTCGGAGATCGCGGAGACACAATCGGTCGGCACGGAATCCAGCGAGCGAGACCTTCTGATGTGGCAATCTAATGTTATATGGGAGTCACTTGTATTGTCGCGTTACCACATTTGATCATTGCAATTCATTGTTTCACGCATGACCATTGCTGTAGTCCGTAGCAAAGGAAGTGTTGTGCTGCTAAGCACGGGAATGAGGGTCCAATAGGAGCAAGATTGGCGGGGGCATTGCGCAATGCAATATAAAAAAAAAAAAAAGTAGTAGGCCTGTCGCACACGCATCAAGCGTTGAATGTCCCCATTTTCTCAATAAGGACGTTTTACTAATTAATTGTGCACCTTTCCTTTCTCTGAGTAAGACTTGTTGGACGAGTCGGTCAAGCTAGACTTAGCTAAGAAGCCATTTAATTTCCCCAGAGAATGCGTCGTTGTGCGAAGTCGACTCGGTACGCACCGCTACAGAGATATTCCGTGCTTTGGCGACTCAAGTAACTGAATAGAGTCCGAACGATATGTCTTGTGCTGACACAGCTAGGGGAAGCGTAGCGTCCCCGTCGTCACGCGTGGTCGACGCGGCACGATCAGCTGTGCAGAGAGCCTACTTCTGAGATATGATCGTTGGACACGATCAGAAAAGGGAAGCGCACAGCCTGCTGCGACTCTATTCAGTTTCCCCAGAAAATACTTTGTTGTGCGCATTGGACTAGGTATGCACCGCTACAGAGATATTCCGTGCTTCGGCAACACGAGTGTGACGTATACTGAAACGGAGCTCACCAATTCGCTTCCCCTTAAGCATTGATACGCGTCGTCCCTAATACTGAGACACGATCTCTTAGTTGCACAGCTGTGCACACAGCAAGAGAAGGCTTCCCGACTTCTGCAACGACCACCAAATGGTCGAAACTTCGGGAGCCCTCCACTACGGCGTCCCGCATAACCATATCGGCACTACGATGGATGGATGGATGGATTGATGAAGCTGTACCCGTGAGATCGGGCGGCGGCCAACGCCACCTAGCCGTGATACTTAGTGAACTAACTAGATTTATCTTCTTTTTTTTTTACTTTAAATAGTGAAGTATAGGACTGGTACTTTGCAGTGAATGGTTTAGTTTTCACTTGTGCCTTGACTTAAGCCACCAATCAAATAACCTCCTTCTAGTTGATTCTACCCGCTTAAAGCCTATTTTGCCCTCCCTGTCCCCAGTGCTTTGAAAAACTCTGTGCGATCGTCCTGAACTATAGCGTGAAGCCCTTTACAGAATATTATCAAGTGTTCGGTAGTTTCCTCCTCCTCTCCGCACGCACTGCATACCGTGTCTACCCCTTCGTATTTGGTCCGATATGTCTTGGTTCGCAATGCTCCTATCCTGGCCTCAAACACTAGAGAACTACCCCGAGTAGTATCATAGAACCTTTCCTTGGCCATTTTCTTCTTAAAAGTACGATAGATCTCTAGTGCGGACTTCTTAATCATGCCAATTCTCCATACGTCAATCTCAGTTTCCTTCACCTTCTTCTTAACCGATATTCTTTTTGGTTTGGCCCCCTACTGTTTTCTAAGTATTTACCAGTCAATTTTCTGGTTCGCTTCCTCCATTTTGTATCAACATTCTTCATGTACAAGTAGCTGAAAACCTTCCTAGCCCAACACTCCTCCCCCATTTCTCTCGAATCGCTTCTCAAATTTTATCTTGCTGCTAGCTTCCCTGCCCTCAAATTATGTCCATCCCATATCACCTTGTGCTCCCTGATTTGGTGTATTCCCGTGAGCTCCTAAAGCGAGCCTATCTATTCCACGTTGCTTAATTTCTAATCTTGCTTGAACTTCTGATCTCATGCACAAGACCGCATTGCCGAGCGTCAGACCAGGAATATTGTAATTTCACAGTGCCATATTTTTCATCACTGCTGCATTCCTGTTACCTTTAGTCGTTACGTATATTTCGTGTTCCCTTAGGTACTCGGTCCCCTGCCCCGCCACGGTGGTCTAGTGGCTAAGGTACTCGGCTGCTGACCCGCAGGTCGCGGGATCAAATCCCGGCTGTGGCGGCTGCATTTCCGATGGAGGCGGAAATGTTGTAGCCACGTGTACTCAGATTTGGGTGCACGTTAAAGAACCCCAGGTGGTTGAAATTTCCGGAGCCCTCCACTACGGCGTCTCTCATAATCATATAGTGGTTTTGGGACGTTAAACCCCACGAATCATCAGGTACTCGGTCCCATTGCTTATTCATATGCCCAGATATTTTTATTTATCTGTTATTTCTAGCGTGACCTGTATCCTAAGCTCACTACCTTCATTATCATTAGAAATCATGACTGCTGATTTTTTCCTTACTGAATCTGATATCTAACCCATCTCCATCATTACCGCAGATGTCTATCAATCTTTGCGAATCTTAGTTGTTGTCGGCCATTAGCACTATATCATCTGCGTACATCAATGCTGGTAGTGCCTGTTTAATGAGTTTTCCTTGTTTGACAAAAGAGAGGTTAAAGCCAAGTCCACTTCCCTCTAATTTGGCCCCTAATCCTTGTAGGTACATCATGAACAGAGGAGACCCCAGTCTAAGCCCCCATTTTACCTCTGTGGGCTTAGACATCTGTTTTTCCTTACCTTGCTACTTTTATAGATATCTTTTAAAAGCTTACTGGCTCCATCTTCCACACCTAGTGTGTCCAATATTTCCCACAAGTCCTCATGAACCACGCTATCGTACACTCCCTTGATATCCAAAGATGCTAACCACAGGGGCCTGTTTTCCTTTTGCTATTTCGATGCACTGAGTCAGTGAGAAAAGATTGTCTTCCAACCTCCTATGTTTCAAAACCCATTCTGCAGCTTTCCCAGCACCCCCCCATCCTCTATCCATGCGTGCAGTCTTTCCTTTATAATCTGCATCGCCAGCCTGCAGACCACTGATGTCACTGTTACAGGACAGTAGTGTTTTATGTCAGCTTTGTCCCCCTTTCCTTCATAGATCATGCTCATTCTGCTAAGTTTCTCTGTATCGGGGTCTTCACCATCGATTATTGTTTTGCTCACTGCCTCTCTCAAAGTCTGTTTAGACTTCGGACCCAATGTCTTTATCAGCATAATCGGAATGCCATCTGGGCCTGTGGATGTACTACTAGGAACCCTCTTCTCAGCCCTTCCCTCCCACTCTCGTTGTGAAAACGGAGCCATTGCGCCACTTGATCCATCCTTGTCTATTGTAGTGCATTAGGCACTTCTTTGTTAAAATTTTTCTATCGCCCTTGTTCTTATATATTCAATAGTTTCGTCCCCTTCTAGCCTAGCACCCTGAGCTGTAGTTATAAACCTCTGTTCTAGGCTTGTCTAATTTCTTGGAGAGTTTAGATGGTTCTAAAATTTCGCAGCTGCCTTTCTATCTTTTCTATGTACTTCTGCCAGCCACTGAGCCCCCTTTCTTCTAATCTTTTCATTGATCAGAAGGGATGCTTCCCTTCTACAGCTTAGAAAGATGTCCCATTTTCTTTCAACATCATCTGTCGGTTCACCCCCGCTGCTTAGCATGTCTGTGTTCCTTAGAGTCTTCCTGATGTTTTGCTATGGCTCTTTTAACTTTCTCATGCCACCAACTCTTTGGTTTGAGTCTTCTTTTCCGGGGTGATTTGCCACGTGCCTTAGCAAGCTCCAGCTCAAGCAGTCTAATTATATTCATGTATGTCCACACTGTTTTAGTATCTTCAGTGATTACTTTCTCAATTTGTTTAGTAGCTATTTCTATTTGCCCTTCTGAATAAAAATTTTCCTGTAGTTGCTCATCTTGTCTCCTTCCTACTTTCACTGCTCTTCCAAAACTTAGATTCGTAGGTTTGTGATCACTACCCAGACTTCTGGAGCCACATTATCTATGTGCATTCCCCTGAGCCTATCATACATCCTATGTGACATCAGTGCATAATCTATCGTCGACTGCAGCCTTCCTCCCTCCCATGTTATTTGCCCTTCACACTTTATAGTATTGTTGCACATGATGAAATCATGCCTTTCACACATATGCATGATCATTTTGCCTGTTGGGTCAGTATACCCATCTATTCCTTCTATGTGCACATTCATGTGCAAGTTCTTCACAACAAGGAGTGTCATCTGCCCAGCTACTTTACCTCTTAACCTTTAATGTTCCATGCATCCCTGCTTGACTGTTTGATTGATTGATATGTGGGGTTTAACGTCCCAAAACCACTATATGATTATGAGAGACGCCGTAGTGGAGGGCTCCGGAAATTTCGACCACCTGGGGTTCTTTAACGTGCACCCCTGCTTGACTCTTTGCCAACCCATACTTTTATGTATGAATACACCAATTCCACCCCCCTTTTTGCTGTTTCCTGCTCTATTGCAATCTTCCCATACGTAGTCCGGATAAGGGTGGTTGCTTCATGTCCCGAAGATGCGTCTCCACGACCCCATATACCATCAGTTCCTCTTGCCTTAACTGCTCTTTTATCCTCACTTCAACCTATTCCTGCCACCCTGCATGTTAATATAGCCTATGTCTGACTTAGCTCGGCCCTTGTGCTTACGTAGATTTCTTCTCCCACGGACTTCATGTGGCTTGAATATTTGTGCCCCTTTAGGTCCGTCTTTGGCTACACTGTTGGCCTCAGGGCTTTGGGTCCCCCTAAAAAAGCTGTGGCTTGGCGACCCATTCTGTTACCGACCCTCCTGCCCGTCGCACCACTGTAGTGAATGCCATCCTGTTGAAAGGGGCGAGCGCCAGGCTCGTACGCGTCTTGGTTCACTTCCATTACGCTGTGTCCGAGTTGCCGGCTCATACCCTTGATCACACAGTTGGCCTCCACTACCCTCCTTTCAATCCCACGAGACTGCACCCAGACCTCTGGGACTGCGCATATCCTCACACGCACATTCCTAGAAGCTTCTCGGAGCTTACGCATCCCATCCTCTGTCTCTGAAGGTTCTGATCCTTGCCCTTCAATACATCATTGAGTCCAGCATGAATAATGACGAGATTTCTCCCCTCCATGCTGTCCTCTACAACCTCCTGAGCTTTGGACAGTGGATCCATCATGCTCTTCCCTGACTGGGCCTCCACCCTCACTCTCCCATCCTCCTTCACTCTTGTGAATACGCCATCCCTAACCCTGGCCACGTTAGAGTCCCCCACCACTAGGACCCTTCTACGCTCCAATCACTGCCTTCCTGTTTGTGTTGGCGCCCCTGTTTGCTTCACCTGTTTCTCTGCCGCGTGTCCTGTATTCCTTCCTGGCTCTATGGCTGCCGCACCACCGAGCTGTTTGTTCTTGGAGCCTCCATGCTGTGGCCAGACACTGCAGCCCCCTGACCTCTTCTCCCGCCTGTCGCCTTCTCCGCTACCCACGTCTTCAGTCTCATGCCGCTCGGGGCCGTCCTTTACCTGCTGCTCGAGCTCGGTCCGCCCTTTTCGAAGGTCACCCTTCATTTGCTCTAATAGGCTGGTGGTAACCTCCTCCCGCTCACACGACGCTCCGCTGTTTTTAGAGTTCCATCCTCTGCTCCCATTTCGCCCTAAGCTCCCCCTGAAGCCCGTCGATGCTAGCCTCCATGCGCTGCACGGCCTCATTCAGTGCCTCGCACAGCCTGCACACGACGCTCGCCTTCTGCGCGTCGACCAAACTCGAGAATTCCGTCTCGTCAAGTAGCACCAGTGCCTGCATTCTTCGCACTGCACCAGCTCACTCTTGCCCGTGGTTTTCCTAGCCTCCTTAGCCATCTCCCACCTGACCATCGGACCAAGCACCCAACAGCCCTAAGTTCAGCCCTAATCCCGCTATCCAGCCCCCTCCGCTAACTCTCCTACCTCAACAACTGTTAGAAGCTGCCGCCTACACCGCACACACATGTGCTCAATTTCGCTAGTAGCCTCTCACTACGGGATGTAAAATATACGCCCCCTAGCGCGCAACCTTTAGGTTTGTTCTTTGGTAATCGTTCCTATTGCAGAGCATTTTATAGTCACACCTAGTCGCAAATCTGGCGTCGGCGGTGTTGTCAACACCCCCATTGTGCATGCTCGCGTCTCGTGCCAGCTGCTGCCCTCCCCCCCTCGCTAAGCTGAAGCAGGCAGCGTCTGCTTGTAAAAACAGACTGCTCGCGCTGCACAACCGTTCACTGGCTACCCTGTATCTCTAGGCACTGGGTCACGCCTTCTGTATTCAGCCAAAAGCGTCCCCTCTTGGCTTTTGCTTGACTTGACGCTTTGCTTGACTCGAGTAGATGCGATGGAAGCAACAGTACTTTCAACCAGTAGTGGGCGCAACCCAATGTCAGCATCCCACCACATGTTGAAGGCAACGCTTCTTCTTCATTCAATAAATAATAATTAAGACGAAAGAACAATTAAGCATACTCAAACCATACCCGATCACGCAACATTCACGTGATACCCCCCCCCCCCCACTCGGCGATGCATTTACTCAAGTTTCCCCAACGGGAAGGTGCGGGCAGCTTTTTCTTCTAGGTTGTTTCATTTTGTTCGTTAGCTGTAGCACAATAACGCATGCGTCATCATATAGAAAACGCATGAAATTCAGCTAGTGGTTGTAGACATAGGAAAGCAAGAAGGCTCCCTCACTAATGTGATTTTTTCTCTTCTTCTTTTTCGACGTTTCGTAATTATGAATCTTTATAAAAGCTTTATATATGTATAGTTTTGCAAGTGCTGGCAGTTTCTCTGCTTGTGTGCCTGAAGCCATAGTGGCGCTGATGGCAGAAACTGAAGAACATGTATTGGTCATTGCTCAGTTTCGTCTTATTGTAGAATGCCGCAAATATGGTCATAAACTATGGCTTGCAGTGAGATTCTTCATAAGGCTGATGATTGGATTCCCGACTAGATTTCGGCACACAAGAACGCCGATGTTCTTATATTTATGTTCATGTTGAAGAACGTCAGGCAGTCTAAGTCATGCGGAGTCCATTACAACGATGCATCTCGTGATTATGTTTGGGGTGTAACACGTAAATCTCCAAAAAAATTTTTTTTTTACTGTTATGAACACCTGACCACATTCAACTTGCCACGCTTAGTTGTTACCATGACTTTCACTGTTCAGAAAAATGCTTGGCAGGTTTGAAGACTGCATCACCACATGTGTTTGTTTTATGCGTGCCCTCTTTTGATACATATGGAGCTTCTATTTTAGCATAAGTAACATGTTTCCCATTTCATGCGTGCTCTATCAACTTAACTTGGCTCATAATGATAAAGACATTTCTCTAGTAAAGTAGAAAGCTGGCCAAATGTAGTTGATGCTTAGATTTGAATCAGCGGGGAAAATTCACAGAAGAAACCTGTGCAGGAAGGCCGCATGACAAATCCTGTGTTCTTTCTACTCAAGTTTTTTCTATTATTTCGTGTGCCGATTCAAAAGTAAAGATGCTTTTCGATCTTGCCGCAGAATGAGCCTAACTTTGATCAGCATTTTCTTTGATGTCACCTCCATGCCTCTCTGTTCTACTGCAGTTTCTTCAACATGATTGCCAGAGAGATAATTCGTGACCTGGGAGAAGACCCTGACAAGGTTTGCAGACGCAAGGACCACATTGTGCTCAAGCTGGAAAAACCGTGGCTACCGTCAGTGTCCTCCTCGTCTGCATCTTCGACAACGAAACTTCCGCAGGGTCTGTCTTTCGATGACAAAGGCCACCTCATCACCACTACCGCCGACGCATTCGTCAAGAACCGCGGCTTCCTCAGGCACCACCGTGTGGTGGCTGCCCTGTTTTCCGGCTGTGCTTCGTTCGACGAGTGCCGGCCGTTGGGTGCATCTGCGGGACTTGTACTGTACAACGTCAAGACGCTCGTGGTCGTCCATAACCGCGACTTCGTGCGCACCCTGATCGATCTGTTCCGTTCTGTGGCAACGCTCGTCCTGCATCATGACATGCGACTACAGATGCCGGGAGATGCCTGGCGTGACATTGGCGGGGCTCATCCGCAACTGAACCGGCTCATCGGTAGCACGCCAGCGTTAGGGTCGCGCAACTTGTTTTTAAGTGCGGCGACTATTTGTGGCCTGCTTGGCGATTGTCCCTACGTGAGTTTGCACATTTGCACATTGTCACTTTTTTAAAGGCACCTTCATTGCGATGCATCTGTAGCTTATCAATTGCATCGAAAGGGGTACACTGGACAAGTGTAGCATTAACATTATCATGGGATTTCAGGTAACACAAGTAAGTTAGCACATCTGTAAGAGTGTATATAAGGGTACATGTCTTTAGGTTCTAGTTATGATGCATTCACCTGCAAGTGTGTAAAACTTGCAGAACTATATTGTAAGGCACTTGTTACATTTCAGAAAAAAAAAAGAAAGCAGGCAGTATATTCTGTTGTGTAAGTTTCAATAATTGTAATTAGCATCTAATTAAGTACATCATGATTCTGCTGTCAGTCATGTTTCAGTAATGCATAAGAAAAATGAAATTTAAGTGAAATGTACATTTGCAATTCATTTATAGTTGTGGAACATATCTCGAAATACAGCATATTGAATGACAAGTCGATTATTATTGAGCATTATGAAGCAAAATGCAGCATTACAAAGTAGGGTGTTGCCCTTGTAGTGCCTACTTTGTAACGTGTGTCCTCTTTAACTTTTTATGTTCCAGTAGCTCTTGCGTGATATTTTAATTGTGCAAAAGTATCCCAATACCTCCCTATGCCAAAGTTGCACATTGTAGTGACTTCACCAACATGTACAGCTGTGGTAATTATGGCATCTTGAGGTCAAAAGAAGCATCAACTATGCAGGACGTCCTGTTCATCCTGTGCATAATGCATCTTTCTATTTTTTGACCAATAGTACAAATAACTGCGAAAGAACAAGTCGCGTGCACATGTGTACACTGCACTCTAAGAGAATATAAGAAAATAAAGGCAAATGCATTAGTGATCCATCAAGCAGCCTCTATGATAGTGTCACGGGGTCGTGACGTGGCCGAAGACAGGAGACTTTGTGTTGGAATTTAACTTTATTTGGGCGAACCTGTGCCCCCGATAAACGGAAAACCCGATTACAGTAGCAGTCTTGGACTGATAGCGGCGAACGAAGCGTCGGCCGTCGATCAACTACTGACAAGCGGCGAAGTGTGTCGGCATTTATACTCTTGCCATCGAATGTTCTAGCGTTATCGCTGGCGGTGGCGTAGGTTCCAGAATAATCTGTACAGTTCGCAGAGTGGGCGTGATCTTATCAAAATGATCTACTAAAGTCCGGAAGCTTCTCGAAAACTTGACGCGCGTTTTGCGCTGAAAATTGTGTAGTGTTTTGGGGCGATAACAAAACTTGAGAAATGGAATGTGGCAATAGCGATGAGGGTTTTCTGCATGCTGTGTGCCAGGAGTGTAGCCCAGGCTATGGATTAGTAATCTCAAGTGTCATGACTATTGTAATCATGATTTGAGTGTATTTCTTATTCACTCCTCCCTTCGGTCTGTGATTTGCATGGCTACTACTTTAACGGTGATGGCACTTGGAAAACTGAGACATCTCTGCTGTAAAAGTGAGCTGTTAGTGAAGCTTGCCTTTTTTTTTTTTTTTTTTTTTTTTTTTTTTTTTTTGCTGCAGCTGTGTGAACTGCAGACATCTTTGCACGAAATCCTGAGCCCAGCCAATTCGCTGGCGAGCATGCTACTGGCGGCATGCCCCTCTCTTCACACGTCGTGGAGCCTCATACTTGGGGCAGACGTGGAGCGACATGACGGCACAACTGGTGCCGTCTGGGACATAACGCCGGAGCACGTGTTCCAAACCAAGAAGTTCTTCCCCAGCTTGCGGCGCATGGAGGTGACACTTCCCATGATTTTCTTTCTTAAGGTTTCGTTACGTTATTTAGATGCTTCAGCATCAACTTCACAGTAGTGTAACATGATTTAGACTCCAACCAAAAATTTGAAGAAGCCCGTCAACCCCTGAAGGCTTGGAAGTCGTCACGAGAGCGGAACAACGACTGATCAACGCCCGCCTTCATGAAATTAACGCCTCTCTACGGAAAAAAGAATTGGACCTTTTCTTCGCTAAGCGTCAACTTGAGCACCGCATCCCTGAGTTGATGTCTCAGGTCAAAGCGTTCGCGGGCTCCGTTGCAGCATCGACGGCAAAAAAGCACCGGACCACTCAGGATAGGAAACTCTCCTACCTGTTCCACCGAAGTTCCACCCAAAGCATCCAAAATTCCAGGTTTGTCACCAATCTTTCATTTCGTCCACTCACTGATCGGGAAACTTTGTCCTGGCAAAGGGACATGTCTATAACATGTCAACAACGCCCCGTCTACCGAAACTTGTCGCAGCTGTAGAGAAAGCCGTCCAAAGCGTGAGGCCGGGCACCAGAGAAGAAATTAGGCTTAACTCAATTGGGATCTTTTCAAAAATACAGTGTTAAAGAGACAAAGCTAAACAAGCTACTCGCGGACATTTTCAAGCATTACCTGGATCTCAGAACACTTTACCAGCTACTAATCTGCCGTAACGAATCTGCACCGAGTTTTTATGGACTACCGAAAATTCACAAGCCTGACGTCCCCCTCCGACTGATTGTAGAATTTACTTCCTCCCCATGCCGAGCCCTTTCAAATTTTCTACCCCGAATCTTCGCCCCACTAACCCGGAAGACACCAACTCATGTCCGTGACTCCAGCCATTTCGTGCAGCTAGCGTCAGATGTGAGCATCGATGATGACGAGAGCATGGTCTTATTTGACGTCGTTTCATTGTTCACCAACGTGCCAGTTTCCTTAGCTGTCTCCGCTGCCCATTCTGCACTTGAGGAGGACGCAAGCCGTAGTGAAAGGACTTCTTTGGCGGTTGACGAGCTCTGGTGTCTACTGGAGTTCTGCCTGTCCAGTACGTACTTCTCCTACAAAGGAACTATTTTCAGGCAGAATAGTGGAACCGCGGTGGGAGCTTCCATCTCCGTCACTATGGCAAACCTGATCATGGAGTACATAGAAGAGAAAGCACCCAGCTCCTCGCCGTGACCTAAGCTTTTTCTGCGTTATATGAACGATTGCTTTTGCGACATTAGGACGTGTAAAGTTGAAAACTTCAGACTACACCTAAATTCCGTGCACCCAGCCATACAATTGACGACCGAGTGTGAAAGCGACCACTGCATGCCCTTTCTCGACGTCCAGGTGGCAAGAAAGCGCAACGGCCTGGAGTGCTCCGTTCATAGGAAGCCAATGCACACTGGCCGCTACCTTCAATTTGATTCTTCTCACCCCGCCGCCACAAGGCCTCGGTTGTGACCACGCTACTTGAGAGAGCTAGGAACTTATGCTCCAGTGACACAGAGCGAAAGAAAGAAGAGGCCCGCGTAATTGCGGACCTCAGGAAAAACGGATATCTAAAAAACTTAATTCAAGCCGCCACCCGTCACGCATAGCAACAGGGGATACAAAAACCCCAATCAATCTTAATGGGCAGCCCCCCCGTAATGCGTACCGGTTCCATACGTTCAGGGAACCAGCGAGATGTTGGTGCAGATCTTCAAGATGGAAGGGGTTCGTATCGTGCACATACCTTCGTGTACACTGGGCCGCCTCCTCCCCCGCCCGAAAGAACGGCCAACAATGGACAGGACCCCCGTTATCGTTTACAAAATTCCGTGCGCCGTGTGCCCCTCTTCGTATATCGGAGAGACAAAAAACCTACCGGAACGACTGAAGCAACACGCCAACGATGCGCGGAAGTTCTACAGAGAGCGCAGCACAGTCGTCCAACATGCCAAGACGTTGGATCACCAGACAAATTTCGAAGCGACGGCCATCCTTGAAAGCGAGCCGAGCTGGAGGGGAAGGTTGGTACTCGAGTCGTGGCACATACAGAGGACAGCCCGTAACATCAACCGCTCTCTCGGAACTCTTGCCCCAGTGTACACACACGGACTGTGCTCCACGGCAAAACAAGAGAGAAAGGGGGGGGGGGTCATTATCCACCCCGCAAGTGCTTTGAAGACGCCGCTGCTTCGTAGCCTCCGCAGTCACCCCTAAAACTTCAAAAACTTCAAATATCTAAAAACTTCATTCAAGCCGCCACCCGTCACGCATAGCAACAGGGGATACGAAAACCCCAATCAACCTTAATGGGCAGCCCCCCCGTAATGCGTACCGGTTTCATACGTTCAGGGAACCAGCGAGATGTTGGTGCAGATCTTCAAGATGGAAGGGGTTCGTATCGCGCACATACCTTCGTGTACACTGGGCCGCCTCCTCCCCCGCCCGAAAGAACGGCCAACAATGGACAGGACCCCCGTTATCGTTTACATAATTCCGTGCGCCGTGTGCCCCTCTTCGTATATCGGAGAGACAAAAAACCTACCGGAACGACTGAAGCAACACGCCAACGATGTGCGGAAGTTCTACAGAGAGCGCAGCACAGTCGTCCAACATGCCAAGACGTTGGATCACCAGATAAATTTCGAAGCGACGGCCATCCTTGAAAGCGAGCCGAGCTGGAGGGGAAGGTTGGTACTCGAGTCGTGGCACATACAGAGGACAGCCCGTAACATCAACCGCTCTCTCGGAACCCTTGCCCCAGTGTATACACACGGACTGTGCTCCACGGCAAAACAAGAGAGAAAGGGGGGGGGGGTCATTATCCACCCCGCAAGTGCTTTGAAGACGCCGCTGCTTCGTAGCCTCCGCAGTCACCCCTGAGGAAGGAACCAAGTCGGTTTCGAAACGGCGAGTTTTCTGCAAAACTTTTGGTTGGAGTCTAAATCATCTCCCAGTTTCATACCCAACCAGACAGACTTCTGTCGAATGTTTACATTCTAGTGTAGCAGTGTTTCCATTTGAACTTGTTTGTTCACCTGTTCTATATTCACATCATTTATGCTAATTTACAACTTCAAGAAAAAATGTCAGCTTCGTCCACAGCCATTACAGTAGCTCCACAGCACGATTGCTGCTTCTTACAGCGCTTACTGATTTTCGTGATGTCAAGCGCTCCTTGAGTGTTACAAATTCTTGAATTTGCCATACAAAAACTCATTGGTAGTGATTGTTGCAAGTAAAAAGCTTGATTGTGCTTGTAAATTACATCACAGATTCTGACATCGCTGCTGAAGCAAACATAATGCTTTAGGTAGTAAAAACATCCCTTTAACTCTTAATATGCGTAGTAGTTAAATTAACCAAGAAAATGTACTGATGGTTGAAGCAGAAACCAGCTAACACAACCATCTTTCACTGGTGAAGCGCAGTCACACTGCAGTTGTATGGGCAGAGCTTTCATTTTTCTTCAAGTTGTTACTGACTGTAAAAAGCACCATGTGATGCCAGCATGCAGTGCTCTTCCCACTTCTCTGTCTGTGCAAATTTTGTTGTACTTTGAACCAAAGGTAACGTCTTTCACCTGTTGTCAGCAAAAAAACTCTCTGTCTGCAATGCTGCCATTAGTTGTGCACAAAGACAAGTACTGGTGCATTCTTAAAAGTAGCCCTTGTGGGGAGAGTTAGTGAAGGTGACTTTAAAATTAGGTATGCAAATTAGAAGGCAAACGAAAGAAAAAATGACATCCGCTTGTCCTGTGTCCCCTTCGTTTTTTCGGTTTGTCATAATTTCCAAATCTCACTTTAGAGTCACTACTGCTTTGAATAGCAGATTAATATATATAGTGCCGTACAACTGATGCTTGGCTTATGTGAGAATGACTCTGTTAAAGCACTTACGGCACTTTCTTTAGAAGAAGAGGGCTTCACTTAGTACATTTCTTAGATATTGTATTTCTGGCATGATGTTTCAAACGTGAGAAAAGGACAAAGAGACCGAGGCACGCCATCTTTATCTTTTCTGTCCTTTCTTCGTGTGTCAAGCATTGCACCTAGAATAACATGTTTACCGAACATAGTGATCAACTTATAACAAGTTCGACTTGGTACGTTTTTTACTCGCAGGTTACCACAACTCACAGTCAGACTATCGCTGCAATCGGGGTCTTTGACCAGCTCACCGACCTCTCACTGATGTTTATCGCACAAGGCACGCTGTGCTCGTTCCAAGGGCCTGTCGAGGACGCACTCAGAAACCTCCCACTGAAGCACCTGTCACTCAAGTTCTTCAAGGATGTCAGTCTTGCCGCTGTCGCCAAGCACTGGCCAAGCCTGGAGACCCTGTCGCTGCCCGAATGCTCAGTCATCGAGAATGACGCCGACGACCTCATTCCCGGATCGTTCGCAGGACTGGTAAATCTGCGACTGGGAGCGAACATTGCGATTCCCACATTCAAATCGCTGCTCGGGGCGACAAGGCGGCTCATTTCGCTCTGCCTCGATGCGGACCTTCTTGTGACATCATTTGTCAGCCACTGTTCACATGGCTCGCTGCCGCGGCTTGAACGCCTAGTGCTCCGCACCGAGCACACACTGAAGGTGCTCGATCTGACAGTAAAAGCTTTGCAGTTCCTGGTCGAAGCCCTGCCTGCACTTCGATACGTGGTTACCGACAGCTATGACCTCCGGTTATTCTTTGAGAACGTTATGCCACACGTGACGCTCGACTGGACCCAGTGCACGACATGCGCCGCCGAGTTCCCACGCATCGACGAGACTCAGAGGGATTTCTGGCAGAATGCGATGACGCCAATCAAGCGAGGGAGATGAATGGTGGCATCAAGTTGGCATGCTTGACCGGAAATGATGTGGAGCAGTAATCTTGGGTGTCCTGATAATGCACGTATCTTCCTGGTCATCATGTGCTCCAGCCCTGGACATTTTGTTAGATATGTCTGATTGGTCAATACGACTGATCATGGGAGACATGTCTTTCTTTTCCCTGTGTCTTTGCACTGCCATTTCAAAACCAGTTTAATGAATGAATGCTGAGAAAAATAATAAAACATGCAAACGGAATCTCAGCTTGTTATATTTATTACTGTTTTGAATAGCCTCGAGATGCTATTGACTAATCGACCCTTGTTTAGCGTTTGCCTCGGTGGACCAGTCGATACAAGGTGCTCCGCTGCTGACCCGAATACCGCGGGTTCGATTGTGACTGCGGCGGTCACATCTAGATGGATGCGAAAAAGTATATGCCCATGTACTGTGCAATGTCAGTGCACGTTAAAGAACACCAGTTGGACAAAATTTGCGGAGACGTGTACTACAGCGTCCCTTATATTCATATTGTGGTTTTTTTACGTAAAACCACACATACTACCAATGCTACTACTACCACTACTACCCATTTTGCTTGCGTTCTTCTCGTCGTTCCTGCATCGTGCCTTCGCCAACCTTGGTAACGCTTAGCTTGTGTTTGGTGCGTCCTCTCTGACGGCAACTTTAGCGGAGCGTTGTGGTGTATCGTGGTCACAATACATGATCTTTGCGAGCCTCTCCTAAAGTACACGCACTGACTGATCCATCCCACAGGAACTGGAACTACACAAGAACGCCGAAACGACACAACATTGATGTCGTACGAGTTGGCTGGGGCACGTCATGCGTGCGTGACCTTGCTTATGCATGTTGTTCTTGGTGTGTACGTGTCATGTGATTCTCCAGCCCCGATACCGAAGAAAACAGGGAAGGAATAAGGCTCACGATGGCTACATGGGACGAGAGGCAAGGAATTTAAGTTTGCATCTTCGCATCATGCTTTGGTGGCTCGTAGCGAAACCAATTTGAAAAATCACCATGGTAGAATGTTTTTCATTGGGCACGCAAGAACTTATAGTGTCTAACTACAACCTATTATGTCATCTAGAGAGAGACACTTGAAAAGTAAATTACAAACAAAACAAAAGCCGCATGCACATCACATTTTTTACCTGAAGGCGCTGCAGCAGATGGGTTACAGTGTCAAAGAAAACACGCCTTCATTGACACAACACACTTCATTCTCTTTATAAGCCATTTCATTCTGTCACGACATTTTAAAATTTTAATTACCATTGAGCGAAGAGGACTGTTTAGGTACATTCGTTTTCGAATGTGAGTTTAGCATGAAATCCTTGACATAGAAGTTTTAACTGCAGTCTAATTCGACGCGATGATAGTAATTCCCATCCAACTTAATTTTTTATATTGCTTATAGTTTCTTATATTGCTTAATTTTTAATGCTTTTATAATATTATTATATTTTTGAGTAATGGCTTAGGACAGTCCTTGAAGTGCTGTTCTGTAGTTTTTCGTGTTTGTCACTTAAGGACATATAATAAGGGATCTCATAGAGAACAAGCATATTCAAGCTTATGGTGAATTTATGCTAAATACACCATTGATTGTAAACATGCCAGCGCCTGTCTCAGGCTTCACTGTATCAAGTGTAACAATTTGGCGAACTTCGCCCCCACTTAATCAAGAGCATTCTATGAGTGGTCCTCCATGGTTTTTCATTTGTTCTCCAGCTACCCGCGGCTGCCCAGAAAAACCTGCTCTTCCTTTATCACCACAACACCCAGGTTTTCAGGGGGGTTCTTCAGTTCCTTCAGGGCACTGGACAGCTATTTGTAGAAGGTGGTCGTCACGTCCTCGGCCATAGACCTCACTTTTATTTTCTCACCCCACCCTCAATTCTCTCTCCTCCTTCCCCAGCAGACGAGACATTTTTCAACCTTGGGATGCAGAAATAGCGTCTTTTGCACTCCTCGTGCTCCTCCTCCAATCTTTCGCAGCATGTCAGCTTTGTCTTTGTTGAACCTTATAGTGTTTAGAAATATCAATGTTGCCTTTTTTACATGAATAACAGCTTCACACCATGCTCGAAAACAAAACTTGGGCTTGAATAGCGCTCATATATGCACTCATTTGAAGAATAGGTATTTATAGGCACTTATAAGCATTCATGCACAAACATCCAAAATAGGCATTTAAAGGCACATTGAAAACACCATAAAAGCCCATCTGAACCTCTAATTCAGGCTCATATATAAAAATGGCACGATGGAAACGCAAGAAACAAAATAGGCATTTGCCTATAAATACGGTCTCTCCTGCGAGGTTCTGACCATGGTAGACGCAGAACTGGTAGCAGCATGCAGTGTAAAATTCAGCGCTGCATTGCACACTACGAAATGGCGTGACGTGTGCTTAGACGTAGGTTGCAATATGTCTAAAGCTTTCAGATTCAGCTTTAGTGAGCGTTTTCTTTACAAAATTGCGGGAAAAAAATGCAAGGATAGGAGCAAAAAGCTGCTATGTTAGCAGCTTGACGAGGCTCCTACCCCTTGTACACCGCATCAGAGAACCGCAAAACACAAATACGAAAACAATTGGACATCGATTTTCAAACTTCAGGAAATAATCAAATAATACCAAACAGCACATTACATCTGAGTTTCAGGTTTACCTAGAAATCGGCAGGGCACATACACACACAAAAAAAATGAAACAGCGCTCTGGCAATCATCAAAACAATGCGTGTTGCTCAACGACTTAAAACACAGTATGAATTATAAAAAACTATGTACAACTTCTAAGTATACAAAAAAAATACGAGTTCGGAAGAAATACAATAGAAAACACTGATAAATGAAATGTTGCATGTTCTACTGGAAAAGAAAAAAAAGAACATTTACATAAGCAACAACGTAGAAAGCCATGATCCTCCCTCCATGTTGCGCTACATTCACCCATATAGCCGCTTAAAACCGACTTGGCTTAGTGTAATAATAGTGTAAAGTGTAATAATAGGTAGCGGTAGAAACGTTTAGCTTGAAGATCTTCTTCGACGGTTCAGGTTGTGCAGTTTCTCACTAGCTTGCTAGAAACACTATGGTGGTTACAGCTGTATAGTAACAGTATGCCGTGTTTGTTTTTTTCTCCGTGGTGGGTGTTGGTTTTGACCATGAGCTGTTTGCAATAGCGAGAACCGCCTCTGCCCAAGGGAACGTAGTCGCGTTGCATAAGAGAGTGTTATAGAAAGTGATTCAAGTGCAAGTTGTTGCCGCTTTTGGTAGTTACTGTGAAGTCGCAGTGTTTACACACTGATGGGCGAATAGAACTTCACCGCAGTGCTCAGTAGATAACACCAAATATCTCCACCTGTTTGCCGCCAAATCTATAAGCAATATTAACGAGCCGTACGAGCGTGAATTAAAGGCGATATTTGTGAATACCTGTTTCATGCACAACTGTAGTATTGCGGCGTACGTACTACGTGGACGTGTGCTGTTTGTGTTGCTGAGGGTCGATCGGTATCGGTTGGACTGTCATTTGGGTGAATTACTTTGAAGCTTCGTTTTGCGTAAGTGTGCGAGGTAGATACGGTATGTGCAAGGTGGAAGCGACGGGATATGATCAGGCGTCCACCTGACGCCATCATCCTAAGTTGTCGCCGATGGTGGCAATCGGTCTTCTAAGCTTAGGTAGGTGTATACAAATAAAAAAGAAAAGGAAAATTTATTGCTGGGAGCATTGTCTAACTTAAATGTCCTACCCCTAAACGTATTTTCTAAAATTGGTCAACATTCCTGCAACGCAGTTGTGTTATGCGGCAAAGTGCACGCAATGTAGTGAGGTAAACAATGCACAACAGGTGCGTGTGTGCAAAATGGAAATTGAGCACGTTCATTAGTCCTTGTGTATGTGTGCCTTAATTATACATGCACCATCTTCTGTCTCGTTAATGGCGATACGGTGGATAGCATCACCGTAGCTTCAGCCTTTGTAACGAGTCCATATCAATTTACCCTGGAAAATCATTTTGCGACAAGCAGTTCGCAAAAAAATGAACTTCTAGTTTATTGCAAAATCGATTCAAGATTGTGGCACGGCATCTCTCGAAAAAAGCTAAATGTCTAAGCCGACTCTAATGGTACTCCACATTGCTTGCCAACGCATATATGCTCCAAATAGAAAATGATTATTAAGCAAATATGCACTCGAGCTAAGTATGTGTGATGACCATCCCTGTTTCATAAACATTATTTCAAAAGTAGGAATTCGTGGTTGGCTTTATGAAGTTCTTTGCAGTAATCAAAAGAAATACCCACTGAAGAATGGTTGAAAATTAAACGTGCAGTTTGTAAATGAAATAATAAGCTGACCTTTGCAAAAAAATTGATTTCTGAGAAGCCCGCTCTGCCAGAACTAAGAACAAGAGGGTTTCAGCAAACTCATGGCAACCCAAGATGATGGTACATGTTCAAGCATCTTACAAAGGCTGCTTGTGGGTTAGATGGGGTGGTAATTAGGCAAGTGGCTGTCATCAGGTGTCGAGATGCATTGCATTCCCAGTCATCAAAAGTCTTAAAAAGATGGCTATAAAGTTGTCAAGCTTGAACTTTATTGACAGGATTGGCACTTAATAAAGCCAGTGCTTATTAAAGCCTCTATTTAATTAAGTTAGCCCTAAGGCTAGTAGATATCTTTAATGAGCTGGTCACATTTTGTAACATATCTCATAGATGAATAATTGCTGGGTTTGCAGCAAGCCATGAATGAGCTAGGATTTTATGAAT
Organism: Rhipicephalus microplus; assembly: GCF_043290135.1. Classification (NCBI taxonomy): domain Eukaryota; kingdom Metazoa; phylum Arthropoda; class Arachnida; order Ixodida; family Ixodidae; genus Rhipicephalus; species Rhipicephalus microplus. The sequence continues at coordinate 69,537,544 of NC_134710.1, forward strand.
TGAGGAATTAGAAGCAATGAAGTTATCAAAATACTTAGTTTATAATGCATAGAGAGTAATGCTAAATGAGGCTTCCAGGAGGGTGAATTCCATTATGCAGCTGACGCTTCTGTTGCCATCATTGCAGTTTATATTCACTGGTTTCATGCACTGTGTATGTAGTGTCACTGATGACAACCCGGTTTTTCCAAGCTGAACTTCCTGATTAAAAAAAAAAAGATAACATCAATTGAACTACATGCTTTTTTATTGTTCAATCAGGCACACCACAAAGGCCATTTGGGGCTCATTAGCGGACTGCATAGGTGAGGTCTTTGTACAGGATATGTCATGGTAATCTTTCAGTCTCTAGCTTTGTTTGTGTAATACATGAAGCCTCTTTTCTTATAACAATTTTTATTGGGCAAACAAGCTCCAGCACCAGGTTTGGCCATTAGGTAAAGCAGGTGTAAGAGTGAGCTCAATCATAAGCCCTTCAGGTGTACCCACTCAAGGATCTGGTACCTATGGTGCAAAACCTCCAGCGCACCAGGAAGGGCACGAAAAAAGGGTGTAAGTCACAATTTCAGTAGGGCATCTCCTGGCCATCATCATTCCGTAGCCATGAACTTGTACTGCGAATGTTTTTCAGACTCCACTAACAGATGAGAGACTAGGTACAAAAGTTGCTTGTTCATTCTAAGATGGCCTATCAGACATTCGCATAATCCCCTCACCGCAAGTCCTAACATTTACTTGAAAATATTTCCTTGCACAATGTCCTTTTCTCAACCCCATGCAGTTGTCTCAATGAAAAGTATACCGCTTGTCACAGTCGACCTAGCTGGTGCCACGCAGTGATGGCTCCAGGCGTCGTGATGTGTACTCTACTGGAGCTATCAGACACACTGGAATTAAAACCTGGTGTGCATGCTTAGGACCAGTGACCACTTCAGCTCGCGTTCGCTGCACTGGTTCATACCTGTCGCACTCATCTACAAGAATGTGGTGACCCTATACAAGAGTCTTTAGTTCTAGCAAATGCTGCCACAGCAGTACGGAAATGTGCACCCTACAGCAACACCACTGCAGAGCAAGCTGAAGTTCCTATTGAATATAATATTTCACTTCCAAAGCAATGCTAATATAAGTACTCTTGCATTCACTTATAGTGTCAGGCACAACATAACTTTTCCCAACTGTGATCTATTTTACTTATACTAATCTGCATAGTTTTTTTTTTTTTTTTCAGGTTGGTCGCAGTAGAGAGAGAAAAGTTTCTTTTTGGGAGCACCACAATTTCAAGTTCATAAGACTCCACTGAAGCACTTACAACATATGCAAATAGTGACATCCCGAATTTTAGCACTTTTTTCCCCAACAGAAGTAAATTGGTTGTCATCTTCAGGCTGCGATTTTACAAGAGCTTTAGCAAAATTCCTGTTGTTCCTTGTTTCAATGATGCCACATACATTGCAATAGTTTAACTTTGTTATATAACTTGGCAAGATGGTGCATAGCTTGGGTGAGGGAATGATTGAGACTCGCATAGGACAACTAACGCATGAAGTGTTAACTTCCATCTATCTGTATTTGTCGCTTTGTCAGCAAATATGTAAGAAATTGGACGCTTGCACAGTATGGCAATGTGCTATGTCACAGTCCTTTAACATCAAGCAGCATCACAAAACATTGTTCAAGAAACATTTCTACCTTTGGAAGTTCTAACAGATGTGTCAATAATACATACATCACTCTTTTCTCAACATGAAATGCTTTAGTACTGGCAAAAAGGCATGTTCTGGCAAAAGGCATGTTCTGGCAAAAAGGCATGTTCACATGCCTTTTTGTTACAGCCCCAGCCTGCAATATGTATCTCGTATTTATTTTCAACTGACATGCTCTGGCACTCGCGCAACAATAACCCAGATTTTTCCGTCCACTCTGTACAGCCTGTAAGTTCACTTTTAACAACCTGTCTCCACACTCCAAGTGGTCATAGGCCGAATAGGAGTTAATATATCAATCAAATAGCTACACAAATATGCTTGTAGAAAATGTATATCAATATTATAATTGCTTTGTAAAAAACTAGTCTAGAACGAGTAAACAGTTTCTTTGAAGGCTTTGTTAAAACATTTTATGATCATGGCACACAAGCTTTTTGCAGAAAACTTGTAAAGCCAACACGAAAAGTTATATGCATCATGAAGATTACTACACTGCAAATATTCTAAGGGTGTGCAAAAATATTGAATTATTTACCATGCCGAATTAAATATTGTTGAAGTATGATCAATTCTATCCCTGCTGGCAGATTATGAGCACAAAACATAAGAGCTTATGTAGTGCAGCTGGCTACTTCACTCCATAATATGATTTTACCAGCTATGCAATTATCGCTTATTCACCCTGTGTTAAGAGTTGCGTGGACTCGACGGGCCTTATTATTTTCTACAGATGCTGTATTTCTGCTTTTTAAATTTCTAGAAGTCCCACACCTTGAAAAGACTAACAACAATGTTTAATGTACTTGTTTATTTTGTTGCAATACAAAGCTTACAACTGAGAGTGCGAGTGTCTAATCATGCAAATGAAACAGGGAAAAGCAATGAAACATCTTTAATCAAAGTTTGTTGCCGATGGAGTCTTTAATATATGCTGCACATGTTGCGTACAGTGGCCAACAGCTGTTAAGTGTACTTGCACCGGGTTCTGCCATGGTGGAGTATATGCGCCAAATTACTTGTGATGCCGTATGCATGCACACCATGGTTAAATGCTAATTTTAGGATGTCATGAAGAAAACACTTCTCAGCATCAACACCTTTTACTATGCAATAGGCAAAGAAGGTGAGGATGTCTTTTATACACCTAATGTAATTTTAGGCCTCGTTCTATGCACATCAGCAAGCAACAACAGCAATTTAATGACTCCAAAACTCAATACTAAGGCCTCACTACCAAGCGGCACCACAGGGCAGCTGCTACGATTTTTAATCTCAAAGTGCATTTTATTCAATTCTGGGTATCCAAGCATACACAAAGATCCATATACACGTTCTGGCTTGTTAGTTGTCAGTCTCCTTAGTAAATATAAATGTGAAAATCATTACGTTTGTCAGTCTAACAATTACCTAGAGATTTTGACATCACACAAGTGTATTTTGGCATAGACTGTAAAAGTTGACATTCAATCAACCATACATTATTCTATTTAAACTTTCTTGCATACTGAGTGAACGAAAAATGATCGAGCTAGGTGCGAGTGGTTCATCATACGCCACGTCACCACCCATCTTAACTCTCCCCGTTTTGTTGGGCACATTTTGTTCTCAGACATGATGTTGGTTGCGGCAGTAGTGCTTTAGAACTATCCTAATTTGCAGTTTTTTCTTTTTTTTTCTATTTTTTGTGTATGTGTAATAATTTTGTACCATATTTTTTGTCACCATTTTGTCAGTGCAGCCTCTCCATGAGACATATATCTTGCAACTTAAAAAAGCAGAGGAAGAAACATTTTTACTTTCTCTTTATGCCAATATAAAAGTGATCGCTATACCAGTACGTGCAAACTACAGGCGGAACATGTAACATATCTCTGTGGCTCCATGTACAGTGCACTTTTATTTCATCACAGATATGTGCCTTTTAACCTTACGTGTGAGGGCTACCTTTTTTTTTTTTTTCAGAGCCCTATAGGTTGTAAAAATAGAACCACAGTGAAATTAAATACTCTTTTGTTTGGAACATTTAACATACCTTCAAGGTACTTTTTGCACAGTTGCCACTCCAACAGAGACGCTTATCACAGCATGGTATAAACTACATTATGCCCATGGTAGCAAGCAGCTTGAAAACGAACTGGCCTAGCTATCTACACTATTACTATGTCCCGCTGTGCAGATACTTTATTCTGCAGATAGCTACGCCACTTTAGGTACATTAATATGCAGGTAGATTTACTATGCAGATCAGTTATATGAGATACTTAGCTATGCTGATAGGTCGAGAAGATGCATTAAGCCCTCGCCTATGTCAAGAGCATAGCAAAGTATCTGCCTGAGAGTTATTTCTTTTTACAGCACAGTAGAGCTTTTATAGATCTGTTATGCTAGAAGTTCGCCATGTGTTGGAGATAAAAAACTATCACCATGAACCAGCCGATGGTCCCTTTATCATCTTCTTCCTCTCCAGCTTCGCTCCCATAACAGGCATGCCAATTCATCCAGTGCAGCATGTCATAATTCTGATGAGCAGGAGAATGGGTAGAATAGACCTTTTCAAAAACGCCTCCCTGGGCGCCGCCATAGTCTTCTTTGGGCTGTGCAAATTGGCGTCTCCCCTCAAAAATACATTGACAAGGCTGTGCCCTTAGCGTTCGTACTCCCGCGCGCAGCCCATCATGGCGGTGTTTTTTATCCCTCTGTGAAGAGGTGAGACAGAAAAAAAAGAAAGAAACGGACAGAAAGTAAGGAAAAAAGTGAAATTCTCGGCAAGAAAATTTTTTTGAGCTGGGACATTCAAATGCAAAGGTTACCACTCTGCTATCCAATCATGCTAGCAGACAACCTAGCCTTTTATAGTATAGCATATATTGTTGCGCACAATCCAAATGGTGTACGAATAACTGTTTATTGGGGCTAACTTGTGCCCGAAAAGTAAAGGAAAATGTAGCGGCCTTTCTAACAGGCGATCAGCAAAAGCGATCAATCTCCGAGGGTTTCACTTCTTTTTCATCAAAATCCCGTGCTGAGGAGGCGCGCGCCGCCACGGAATTTTCTTGTTTCATCTTAGGGCCGCTGGTCTCTTAAGGGGCGCACAAACTAGCGCGCGTAGTTTGAATACTGCGTCTGCCTTGCGTCATTATCCCTCCTCAAGGAACGCATCGTCCCGATGCGTAAAAGCAGTGATGCTGAGATGGTCTGATTACGTGGTTTCCATTGGAGAAATAGGTATTCCTCATGATTGGATGTGTATAGTTCGATGTTCATTGCCTGTCATAGTATGGCTTCATTCTGACTACATGCATGATTTCTGTGCTCCTTCGGCATCTTGATGAGCTCACTTGTCCTTCCTGTGACACCTCGTAGTTCAAGGAGCTGACGCGACGAAGGACTCGGTAAAGGCCGAAATAGCGGCCCATGAGCTTTTCGGAGAGGCCAGGCGTCCGCACGGGACTCCAAATCCAAACTCGGTCGCCTGGTGCGCAGTCGACTCCTCTCCGCCGAAGCTTGTAATGGTTTGCATCCATGCGTTGTTGTGGTTTTATGTGATGTCGCGCACATTGCCGTGCTTCTTCGGCTCGCTGAATGAATTCGCTGATGTCAGGCTTGTGCTCTGTATTGTCGCCTACAGGCAGCATTGCATCTAATGGTGTGGTAACTATTCGACCACAGACTAGCTGGAATGGAGTCACTTTAGTCGTCTCCTGCACAGCAATATTATTAGCGAAAGTGGCGTACGGCAGTATCTTGTCCCACGTACGGTGCTCCAAATCGACGTAAATGGACAACATATCGGTTAGAGTTCTGTTGAGTCGCTCGGTCAGCCCATTCGTTTGGGAGTGGTAAGTTGTTGTTTTCCTATGACATGTGTGGGTAAGTTTCATAATGGACTGTGTCAGATTGGCTGTGAATGATGTTCCTCGATACGTGATAACCACCTTTGGGGCACCATGTCGTAGTACAATGTTAGTGACGAAAAATTCAGCGACTTCTATAGCCGTGCCCCTGGTGAGAGAGGCTGTCTCGGCGTACCGGGTTAAGTAGTCGGTCGCCACTACTATCCATCGGTTGCCCTTTGATGACATAGGAAATGGACCAAGTAGATCCATTCCTACTTGTTAAAACGGAGATTCAGGCGGTTCGATTGGTTGGAGAAATCCTGCAGGTTTTAATGGAGGCGTTTTGCGTCTCCGGAAATCTCTACATGTCCTTACATAATGCTGTACAGCATCCAGTAACTTTGGCCAGTAGTACTTGGTGCGGATGCGAGCCAATGTTCTACTCACTCCGAGGTGTCCTGCTGCTGGGTCATCGTGGCAGGCTACCAGGATTTCGGGTCGCAAGGCCGAAGGAATGACGAGTAGGAATTTCTCACTGCTGTGCTCGAAGTTTCTCTTGTATAAAACATTGTTTCTCATCAGGTACGAGGACAATCCCCGGACGAAAACTCGAGGAATGCGCACGGGTTACCCTTCCAGATGCTTGATCAGTTTAAGCAACTGCGTGTCAGATCGTTGATGTTGAGTCATGTCTGCTGTGCTGACGACTCCAAGAAACGGAAAGTCGTCTCCATCTACCAATGGTGCAGATTCCATTCTTGTAACCTGAGGCTCCATCTAGCAAGTCGCCCAGAAGGGTCCTTTAGGCCTGCGAGCCAGCACAGTGAGTGATGGTCGCTCAGTGCTCGAAATGGTCTATCATATAAGTACGGTTGGAATTTCTGTATGGCCCATATTACCACCAGATATTCTTTTTCCGTCGCCGAATAATTTATTTCAGCTCTCGAAAAAGTGCGACTAGCATATGCGACCACTCTTTCCACTCCATTTTCCAGCTGCACAAGGACGGCGCCTAGTGCCAAATTGCTTGCGTACGTGTAAATCTCTGTTTCGGCTTCCTCGTGGAAATGTGCCAGGACGGGGTGGTTTAGGAGTCGCTGTCGTAGGTCATTGAACGCATCTTCTTGCTCGTTTGTCCAGGTGAAAGGCATGTCTTCTTTAGTGAGTCGGGTTATTGGTTCCGTAATCTTCGAAAAATCTTTGATGAATCTTCTGTAATAGGCACAAAGTCCTAAGAATCGTCTCACAGCCCTTTTATCCGTCGGTCTAGGAAACTTTTCTACAGCTGCTGTCTTTTCGGGGTCAGGTCGAATGCCTTAAGAGCTAACCACATGACCCAGGAAAAGCAGTTTATGAAAACTAAAATGGCACTTTTGGGGTTTTATCGTCAGCCCTGCTGAACTAATCGCTTCGAGCACAGTCCGTAGTCGTTCCACATGCTGATCGAAGGTGGCCAAAAAGATCACGACGTCATCGATATAAACAAGGCAGGACTGCCATTTTAACCCGGACAGCACAGTATCCATCATCCGCTGAAATGTGGCGGGTGCGGAACAAAGGCCAAATGGGAGTACCTTGAACTCGTATAACCCATATGGGGTGTCGAGCAATCTCGTTCGTCCACCTCTATCTGCCAGTATCCGCTCTTGAGGTCTAGAGAGGAGAAGAGTTTCACGTCTCGTAGTCTGTCAAGGGTGTCATCGATCCTGGGAAGGGGATAGACATCCCGCTTTGTGACGACGTTCAATTTTCGGTAGTCCACGCAGAAGCGCAAGGTCTGGCCCTTTTTCTTTACCAGCACTATAGGAGAGGCCCATGGGCTGGCCGACGGTTGAATTACGTCGTCCCTGAGCATTTTTTCAACTTGTCCTCTGATGACTTCTCTCTAGCTCTTTCGTGAGACTCGGTACGGGTGCTGGCAAATAGGTCTAACAGATTGATCGATTATGATGCGGTGTTTGGTGATGGATGTTCTTTGCACTTTCGATGACGTGGAAAAACACGAGGCGTACTCCCGTATAAGGCTCTCAATTTTTTGTTTCTGGTTCGGTGATAGGGCTGCTTCGATGTGGATAGATGTGAGTATGGAATCTATACCGTCAGGGTGTAGTGGTGCAGTCTCGGAAGAATTTAAATCCATAATTGGAACGTAATCGTGCAAGTGACCAACAACAGTTCCCTTCGCAAGATGCTGCACCTCATTTCGGAAATTTGTCAGGAAGACACTCGTACACCCATCACGCAGTCGTACAATACCTCTTGCTGCACAGATCCCTTTCTCGAGTAATAGCCCAGTATTGCTTTCTGCCATTCCTTCATAGTCGTTGTACACATTGCTTTTTACGGTGACAACTAAGATGGATCTTGCAGGTACTGTTACATCATCACCTGCAATCTGGAGCGCATTCAATCGTTTTTCACTTTCGAATGTCGCGATGGCGTGTTTCGTCGAGAGCGAGACGCACGTTTCCTGTAAGTTTATCACTGCGCCATTGGCCTGCAAAAAGTCCATTCCGATAAGTGCATATCTTGAACACTCCGACAGGACAATGAAGCTGACGACGTAGGTGAAGCCGCATATCCCGACTCTAGAGATACACATGCCTGCCGGATCGATAAGGTGTACCCCGGCGGTTCGCACTTGTGGTCCTATCCAAGGGGTCAGCACTATTTTCAGCGTTCTGGCAAGTTCCCTGCTCATGACGGAATAGTCTGCGCCTGTGTCTACCAAAGCATTCATTTCGTAGCCGTCTATAATTACCAACAAATCAGAAGCGAAGTTACCGTTTCCGCACGTAGTCTCGTGTCCATCATCACATTTTGAAATCGGCACTGGAGGTTATTTTCTTACGTCGACAGCGGCCTTACCTCCCCAGGTTGCCGATTCTATCTTTCCCGAAGCGGGCTTTGGGTAAGTCGCCTCGGAGAGTTTGAAGATGGGCGCGGACTTGGTGACCGATACCTCAGTGGCGCTGTCGACCAAGACTGATGCTGCTGTGAGAAGCGAGCACCTTGACACATTGACAAGTACCCCTCGATTTCAAAACGTCGCTCCCCATTCCGTGGACAGGCAGCGTTTACGGGAAAACCCCGAAGTCCAGCTCGGCGATATTCACACATCCGGTAAAGATGGCCAGCTTCGCCGCAGTGATAACAAAGCGAAATTCGATCAGGAGTGCGCCGTATATAAGCTTTTCGGATCCTCGTCTCGGCTGGGGACGGCGTGAATCGAGGTTTCGGCAGATGCGTGCTTGCTGCGGCGAAATAAGGTCTAGGGGCGGCGAAAGGAGGTCCAGGGGCGACGAAAGGAGGTACAGGGGCGCCTCTCAGCACCTCGGCGTACGAGACTGCATCAGAACCAACGCTTGAACAGGCTGGCTTTGTGGCTGCTGCTCACGGACTGCCTGTCTCACCTCCTTCCGAAGAACTTCCGCTAATGACGAGACCGTTGAGGGGTAGCCGTTTAGCTTCTGGAGCTCTTCTCGAACCACCGATCGAATGAGCTCTCTTAATACGTCGATGCCATTCCCGAAGACTGCTGGCACCGCGTCTACGGATGCAACGTTAACATCTCGATTGTAGTGCCTCGCTCTCTGTTGCAGATTCTTTTCAACCGCTGTCTCCTCAGTGCGAAATTCAGCGACGTTCCGCGGGGGGCATTGGAGCAAACCAGCGAAAATCTCCTGCTTCACCCCACGCATCAAGGGCCGAAGTTTCTTGTCCTCGCTCATATTTTGATCAGACCGGCGAAATAACCGCCACATGTCTTCCACATACATTGCGACGCTTTCATTGTTGCGCTGGTTTCTTGCTTGCAAGGCAGCTTCAGCTCTTTCTTTGCGGTCTGTACTCGGGTATGTGGCCAGCAGCTCCGGGCCCGTCGGAAATCATCCCACGACCGAATGGCACCTTCATGGTTTTCGAACCACGTTCGTGCGCTGTCCTGCAACGCGAAATAAACACGGCGGAGCTTCTGTTCTTCGGTACATCCGTTGCAGTTGGCTACGCGGTCAAAACCCTCCAGCCAATCCTCGGCGTCTTCATGAGGATCGCCATGAAAAGGGTCGGGCGTCCGTGGCTCATCGACAACGACGTGCGTGGCAGCGACTGGAGACGAAACGACGTGTGCGGCAGTGGTTGGAGACGACATTTCGGTACTCTCTCCGTAGACAGCTGGAGACACTCTAGGCTCTGGTGGCAGGGGAAATTCCGGCGGCTCACCACGCAGACGACGGCTGGAGCGCTGATGTACTGGCGTGAGCTCAGTTGGTTCGACTGCTCGTGGTTCCGGGTTGCTTCCTCGAAGTCCAACTGGGTTTGGGATCATTACCATAGTTTAACAGGAGGGCTGTAAAGAATAGTATGGAGGAGAAGTAGAGATTGAAAAAGTTGAGAGAGGGGGAGAAAAGAGAAAAAATAATAAAATAATTAACAAAGAGAGAGCTAGCAATTAAAAAGAAACAGATGCAAAGAAAAAATGGAGCAAGCAAATATTCAGTTTGGAGGTGAAAGAGTAAAAGCTATATAGCCAAGCTCACCAACTCTGCAGTGACTCATTATGCGCCTTATGCGTGAAAGAGGCGCTAACTTTTTTTCAATGTCCAGTAATGTAATCTAAGCCATGTGAAAGTTTGAGATTGTGTGCAGATGTGTTGCACAGATATATATCCTCTAAGTGTGCGAGGGCAGTACGTTGTGAATTCTCAGGGGTACTCAAACATGCCTCAAACAATTGATTGAGGCTCCTCCAAGTGAGAAGTGTGTCGTGTCATTTGATTTCATGGATGCTTAATGCAGATAATTCATTGAAATTGCTGAGTGAGTAGTAAGTGCCAGGGAGCTTTCATGATCAGGTGACTGCCAAGTGCAGCAAGAGCAGCAGGAACTTTGAAGCGCAAGACGTGCATATATACAACGATCACCAGACAACGAGCATGGTACAGAAATAGCTGAATGTGCTAGGCCTAGCTTCTATGAGGAAGACAAAGTTTTATGAATCCGATCAGTAGCAGTGAGTGACAACCATATGTAGAGTTGCAGCTGGAATGTGTATATAATGTTTCAAGCAAAATATATTCTATAAGTTGTTCTAAACAATAACATGCAGGTTTTATGTCGTGTTTCCTAATGAGGTGCACGCACATTTTCTGGGTTAGGCACAGTGTTCATTTTATTTGCCGCACTTAGGGTTTCGCACAAATAACCATATATGATACGCAGGTGTGTCCTGAGGATAAAAGTGTGTTGAGCGAAAGAGAAGATTTAAAGGGGCCTGTGACACTTTTTAGCATAGTCAGAAAATGCTGTCGATCGGTATACTCGAGAGTCTTGAGAACACACGAGCATTATAGTACAGCATGCGGCCTTAAAATTACAATTCAGATACATACAAATCGACTCTCTTTTCTTTCTACAAATGACGCCATATACCCCATTTCACAACCACTGGCTAATCTGCATCGTGAGCTGCATATAGATAACTCAGCCACTGACTTAGCTTCCGACTTTGTCGTCAAGACGAGAAGACAAGCAATTACAATGTGCTACAAATATCCGAAACTCTGCCTAGTCTGTTGTACACGCTGCCTGTTGGTTCTGCATATGAGTCTGCTTATTTCCCTGCCCCTTTCTCTGTATCTCTCTTGGTGTTTATCTTCCCCCCCCTCTCTCTCTTCAGTGCATATCTTTTCTTTCTGTCTATCTTAACTTCTGACTTTTCTGTTTCCTTTTTTCCTTGTATAGGAATCAATCTGGATTCATATGGCTCGATCGTGAGCTTTCATGTTCACATTTTTTTATTAGCGTGCACAAGAGAAGAATAGGAGCTCTTGCACTTTCCTTATGATGATTTTTGTTGTACACGAAATGCCGACCTATTCAACGTTCGTGCACCAATACAAGCGTTGCTTTAAATGGTCCCTAAACCACCCAGAGGTCGAAATTCAGTTGCGGTGGGGAAGTTGTGCATGAGTGTATCACAAACACGGGAGCCGTGAGAATTTTCTGAAACGGTGCCGTAATGGCAGAGTTAGACGCATTTGATAGAAACGCGGCGATGTCACTCCTTCCCCTTTCCTTCGCTACCCTCCGTTGGTATTCTCTTGCCGAGTGTCTCTCTCAATCTCGCGCGGCATACGCCATTGCCGACGCACTGCCGGTAGCCACGACTTCGTCCTTCCGTCGACTCCGTCAACTAGCTGCATGCTTGTTGGCTAGCCACTGCTGCCATGCTGGCCCACGGTGCTAATATGAATCGTGCCGGTATGGACCCTGTGTTACGGGCAGCAGTCTGAAGTGCGCGCACGCACGTCGGTAACACGACGAACAACAGCAAGCAGCGCATACAGCTGCTTGCAAACCAAACGGAAGTCGTAGGCTCTTATAATTGTTCGACCAATGACAGCATCAATGTTCTGCGCATCAAATGATCAAGTTATCAGCGTCACGCGGAGGCCCAAAAGGCCGCAGGAGAGGAGGAGGAATTGTTTCTAGGAATTTGTGGCGCGCCAGTGGCTCGTAGCGCTGCCACGTGCAGAATCGTTAATCGCGAGAGTATCCTGCGCACGATGCGCGTGTTTATTACTCGAATTGTTAAAAAATATCGGAGGTACGTAGTTTAGGGTTCCTTCAAAGATGCGTAAATGAAGCAGCATGAACAAAGAATACTATGTGTAAGACATATGCAGCATGTGCTGCAATGCTCCAGTATTTTCAAGGCTCCAGTGTTGAAGGCAAGTTCGTCTGTCTAAACACTGGCTCAAGCGCACACCTGTTTACGAATTTTTTTATTTGCAAGGTTCCATTTTCTTCCTACTGTGTAGGCCTGTAATTTAAAATAGCGTTTAAAACATGTGGAAACACATTACAGCAGTGCCACCTCACCAAGTTCTGCCAGATTTGTGCTGGAAACTGCGGGAACATCAAGATCAACTAGAGAAACACAAAGTGTGGCCTGTGCAACCCCTTGCAAGCAGGCAGACAATCTTAGAATGCGAAGCTTTGCCCTGGCCCCTCAGAAAGTTGAAGAGGAAGAGCACACCTGGTAAGACAGCAGCAACTTTCTCGGAACGCGAATCTCGGAACGCATGGCAGGTGGTGCGGCTAGCTCTGCAGCTGCGTACCGCCGTAGCAGATGACACAGCTCAACACTACGCCCCTCCTTAGGTGTGCGTGCATGCGCAGGCTCCTACTGGCGCGTGACTACAGTCTAAATCGTAATGTCACACGCTCTGACATTTCTCCGTAAGCGTGAAACAGGCTACATTGTTGTGTGTGGAGCTGTTTTAATAATGACCAGCAGTGCCTCCACAACATTGTTGCTTATGCTCAATGACAAAGATTATATTTCTACCGTCCCCAATGAAGAAGAGGTAAACATGCTTTTTCAGCTATGTGTTTTTTTCGTCCTCTAGATCAGGGGCATGGACAATGCGCCAAATCTCGTGCTGTGCAAAGTTCATCTTCGGGAATTCCGCCGCACAGGTCGTGCACGAAGTCCACGTCAGCGCCACATGCGGGAAGTAGTTCTGCACGCACAATCGGATGTCGTAGCTGTCCGTGCTCAGGCGTTTGAGCCTCGGCATCCACCCGATCAGCCTGCGAACTTCCTCGGGTACTATGTGCAGCGCCGGCACCGACAAGTCCGTGAGGATGGTGAGCTGCTCCATGGCCGGATGGATCGGCCGCTGGTATGCGGGGGTCCTCGGCCCTCCGATGTATGCCGATACGATCCACTCGCCGTCAAGGTAGAGGTCGGTGAGGCCCTTCACAATGTTGAGGAGGGTGAAGAACGCTTCTTCCATGATGGAGTCACTCAGGGCAAGAGATTTCAGTTTCGCAAACGAGCCGGGTCGGATCGTCTCGTCGGCGATTTTGCAGCCCAACAGAGAGAGGCATTCGATGTTTGGGCAGTGATTGTTGATGGTCGACAGACGCACACCTTCGAAGTATTTGATCGTCAGGTGCGTCAGTGACAGTATTCGCAGTACATTGCTGAGGTGAGGGTCGAAGGGGCACCATCCATTTTGGGGGCCGTACATTATGGAAAGGCGCTTGAGCTGGGAGAACCTCGGTATGCAGGCGAGAACCTTCTGGGATGAAGTCGTCAGCTGCACCAGGTGTTAAACAAAAGATTGCATAGTTGAATATCTCCCAAGTACACATCGGGCTTATGAGTGGTGACAAAGAGCGAGGCTTTGGATTGATCTGCAGCCCTCGATCGTTAACTGACAACTGCCCTGTAGGATCCAATCCTGGTCGTGATGGTTGCATTCTGACAAAGAAAAAATGCTATATGAATGAACACTTAAATTTGAGAGCACGTTGAAGGACCCCTGGCATTAAAAATTTTTATTAGGACTTTTTTAATGTAATATGTAGCTTGTTGTCTGGTGATCCTTAAAGTTGAATCGTAAATCTACTTGTGTATAGTATAATTATAGCTAGCATTATTGAAGAAAGACTAAAGGAAAACAGTTTGTGTCAGCATAGAAGTCAATGTTTAAGAAAGTCTAATATGTCCATATTATTAAAAGCAGTACTCTATTAACCGAATTATTCAGGTAAATACCATTTTGGAGCAGGTAAATTATTCAGGTAAATATTACTTTGGAGCACTTCAAGCAGTGAAATTTTAGTTTGGAGCAGGTAATCTGGCAATTAGGAACACCTTGAAGCAGGATAATTTTAGCTTTGGAGTATTTTGTAACAGGTAATCTTGCTATTACAAGCATTTTACAGCAGTAAAATTTTAGTTTTACAGCAAGTAATCTTATTATTAGGAGCGCTTTGGCATAGGTATATATTCATAATGGAGCACTTCTGAGAAGAAAGTACCTCAAACACTTCAACATTTTCGTGACCGCGAGAATTTTAGCTGTTCTTGGGTAGTCCAGCAAACCTTATTTTTTTTGATGGCACGCAAAGTTACTAATGTTAATGTTTATGGTGTCAAATTGTACAGCTAGGAGTTATCTTTCAAACACGGTCAGTTTGAAACCACAAATTTATTAACAATAGTACGAAAAAGATCAAACGAAAAACATTGTAAACATGAACAAAGAAATTTCATAGAACTATCAACACTACTCTGAACAGGCTAAGCATAAAAAAAAATCAAAATATACATTTTAAGCACAAGGAGCACACACAATTATCCTGTTAATATAAGCGCTGTAAATACAAAAGTTTTTGACTACATAAAATAACACTACACGTAGTGTCTTTCATGCCACCGTGCTAAGCAGTTTGGCGATGCGGTAAATTACAGGTTAGCTACGCATATTTCACAGAATACACTTGCTTTCTGTTCAACTTTTTTTGTTCATAGCATATTTTACTGTTCCTCTTTTTTTGCTGGCGTCTTAGCCCTGAGGAGCGTTTCGTGTAGGAGCATCAAGATGGACTGTGGGACCTCCAACAACTGTCTCTCTCGCTCTACGTCGGGTTCTGAAAACTATGCGTCCGAGCATATTTATTTCTACTTTTCCATAGCTCTCCAATAACTTGGACAGTAAAAAACAAAAAGTCGACAACGCTCACGGAGCGCCGCGTGGCACTACGTAACGCAGTTCCAAGGTTCACTCCCAGCTGCCTACACGTACGAAACTGCACTCTCTGCGCTGCCGCCGGCAAGTAGTTTCGCCCGAAGAAAGTGAACGCCTTGGAAACAAGAGCCCTAACCTTCAGAACACATCGAATCAGCTTACACTGACGCGCACCGGCAATAACGCGACCCGAGCACAAAGCTAAACTCACCAGTGGGCGACCGCTAATGTTCCAAGGCAGTTTGACGAACTCTCGTCGCCCGCGCTGAAATCAGAAGTGTCATTGTCGTCCTCCGAGCCTGTGCTGTTGTCATCATTTGAATATTTCAGCCCTAATTCACGAGAATACCCCGAAATTCACCGTTTTCATCAAGCGGTCACAGGCGCATGGAAAGACTCTAAAATCACCACACGGTGAAAAAAGAGAAACACAAAAACGAAATTGATAAAATGCTTTATCTTTTACACGGTGGATAGTGCAAGGGGTCCAAAGCGTTCGAAACAGGGAAAATATTGAAATTTTAAACATTAAAAACATACTATCGATGAAGATTGGCGCGTTCACTAAAGCGTTAATATTAAATGGATACTGACCTAGACCAAAGGATCTTTTTAGATTGAAAAAGGCTTCAAAACTTACACGTCGTCCTTTTTACCATCTCAAGTTTATTAATAGTGGAGAAAATATCGGTAATACATCTATAATTACATATTACATTTTTTTTTTCTGTAGCGATATTCGCTCAAAATAATTTCCTGAGACTTAGTAAGTTAAGTCTAGAGCAATCTCAGAAGTCAGTTTACATTGTTTTTAGTACCCAAGAGCTATGTAGGACCTAGTCAAAAAACTTCAAAATTTATAATGTCACTGGAATCAATCCATTAATGCAACTATGTGAAGCCACTCGAATTTTCTTTTTGCACGTTTTCTTGCTTACCGAGAGAGTTCTCGTGGCAAGCATGGTGATTGTGGAATTATGAAAGCGTAATTTACTAATGTCGAATCTCATTAATTGGAACATGCTTAATTCGAACTTTTGGTTAATTAGAACTGACGCTGTGGTACCGTCAAACCTGTGATTGGCCCTGTATTTCGAAAATGGCCTGTAATCCGAATGCTCAAGCACTTTCGATGGTTAATTCGAACATACCACGCTCCGAAAATGTTCTCAGCGCCATGCCCAATCTAACGGAGGCACCTCCGACATCTAAACGCTGCGTGCGAAAAAGGAAAAGAAGAAAAGGAAAGGCTGGAGAGGAATGTTGGTGCGGGCAGTTTCGTGATCTTCGCTAGCTGTGTGCTTATCAGCTGTGATGTCTCTACACTCGCATCGTTAGTGAACCTTGCTGTGGCGCATAGATAACTAAAACGAGTGGGGACGTGCCCTCCGCAGATAGAAAAAAAAAACCATACGGCACGCGGAAGTGGGCGAAAGGGGGGAGGAAGCGAGTTGAGGTGGCCGAGACGGGGCAAGCATAATAATAACAAACGGAAGAGATTCAATGGGCAAGGAGGCATCATGTGTCAGTTAGCGGGACTGCAGCGGATGAATGTAGAAGGTGCGCTTGTTGTGCGTAAAGAAAGAATGCACATTTTGACGACTGAAGTTGGGGGTGCATTCCTCATGCGGGTAAATACAATATAGAAGACGATCTTCCTCAGCTGCGGGGCATTTTGGAATAAGTTTGATGTTAAAATCCTCAGGTACAGCAAGTTCACTAGTACTCAAACTACTAAAAAAAATACGCTTCAAAAGGAGAGAATGTTTGGGTGTGCTGCTTGTTCATCGTTTTTCATAACGGTGAAAACGGTAAAAATTGAAATGACGTGGGTCCTAGGGCATAACGTACAAAAAAATACATGACATGAGTGCTAACGACAAAAAGTTTAATAGAAAAACATGGCTGGTGTTAATAACAATAAGAATAATATGTGGATTTATACTTCCCAAAATCACGATATGACGACGAGAGATGTCATAGTGGAGGGTTCCGGAAATTTTTACTGCCTGGTGTTTTTCAACGTTCACTGCCATAGCACAGTACACATAATAAAAACGGGAAAGAACAACGGGCAAGGAGGCGCCACGCGTTCGAACGTGGGACTGCAGCAGATGGATGCAGAGGGTGTGTTTGGTACAGGATAGAAAAAAAAATCCTAATTTTGATGACTGAAATCGGGGGTGCACTTATTATGCGAGTGCGTTTATTATGCGAGTAGACGCAGTAGACTAAAGATAGTATCAATAGCTCTGCATCACTAGGAGACGTACAAATTAAGATTCTAAAACTACCTAAGCTTTCTTACAACAAAGTGCTCGGCGCTTTGTAATGGTTTATCAGACAATTGGCTGCAGTCATGAGTAAATAACATGTTTATATGTAACTGATGCTCTGAGTACAGGTTGTGCAACTGAGGCACGATTTACCTGCAACCGCTCCAAGTTCGGATTCCATTCGATCGCCTTCTTCATGCATGGCAGGGTGGTGCTGTGCATCATGATGACATTTCGGCATGGTCGCCGTAGGTACGAGCCCAGTGTCAGCTCCCGACGGTCGCCGAACAGGGGTGGGAAATGCGGCGACCGCCTTTTAAAATCCTCCGCAACCCTCAGCATCTCATCCAGGGGTGCATGGACTTCAGACAGCTGTGAGTATGAAGAGTATGATGCAATAAATAATTATGAAAAGGCTTTGGTATACACACGAATAGAGACAGCATCAGCATGACCAAGCCAACACGAATGATGCCCCATCTTCTCCAAATTACGCATCAGCGGAGGGGACAAAGGAAACCCTGCTTAGACCAATTTTATAGCAGAAATTAATTTACGCAGCTCATGAACTAACTGTGTGTACTCATTTGCCATCACCAAGTCAGCTCTATTCATAAACATCAATTTGATGCCCAGGCTCTACTGGCACTGTGTGCACCTGAACAATACTATAACTGTTCTGGGTGATATCATACCTGTACTGCTGCTGATTGTTGGAAGACACTCCCATAAAAGTTGTGAACTTTATTTCAAGCATCAATCGCTGAGGAACAGCCGCCCTTCCCATCAGGTATACACTCAAACCTTATGATAACGAAGTTGCATCTTACACAAAAATGAGTTTGCTACATCGGGAAATTCGTTATTAGGCTTTATTTCTAACACTACTTCTAGTACAAGACAATTTAAACCAAATAATCATTATAATAATAACTTAGAAGACTGTATAGTACTTAGAAGGCTGTTGGTACGACATGATTATGAGCGGAAATCAGCGCGACCGATTGGAGGGCATAGAAAGGAGTACGCAGAGCGCTCTGCGTCCTGTTTTCAGTCCCCTCCAGTCAGTTGCCCTGATTTGCACTCATAATCTATAATAATTACAACTTATGAACAAATGTAAGCTCCACCAACCGAACTGTGGCACACCTGCGCTTCACCTGTGAAAAACAGTTGCACCAGTTGATTTCCGTTCCAACCACAAATGCTTTCTCTCAGCTAATGTAAATGCTACATATCTTAAGAAATTAAACATTCATCACTACTACCTAGAAATCAACCATGAAATTCCTAAAACGAGCAACACAAATGTGTGTCTGTGAGGGCAAGTCCACTATCTGAAACACCTGAGATGCACCTGATGTCATGAAAATGAGTAAGCGTTAAGGACCGTTCCACGCGATTTCCGCACAGCTGCAACCGCAGCGTCGCCAATTCTCTTATTTGTCCCCGGTTGCGTGCGGTAGGGGTCCCGGCACGTGCGTTGTGGCTGTGCGGGAAGCGCGTGGAACGGCCCTAAGGGACGTAGCATTTATGCAAGTTCTCCGCCGGCAGAACAGCAAAGGCTATGGGTAGAGCTGACACTTTTTCATAGATTGAAATGAACTATGCAGTAGACTCTCAGTAAACAGAAATCTGTTAAATGAAACTGCTGCTTAAATGGAACAACTTCGTCTGATATGATTGGTTTCCCACTTGATTGCTGCAACCGACTTCACCTCTCAGTAAATGAAACCTCTGTTAAATGGAACACATTTTCCCAGTCCCTTTAGGTTCCGTTTAATTAGTCTACTGTAGTTTGATTTGTTCTGCAGTCATGGTGATGGCACTGCGCGTTACTCAGTGGATGAAGATTCAATGTCACTATGTCATTGTCAGTAATGCTTTAAGCAAATCCTTCCAGATATGCGTGCTTGTGTACAACTCATTCACTCCGAGTGCGGCTCCTTAATAAGAGCTTTAAATTTTTGTTTTCACGCCACACAGCCGTTTCATACTTCGCTGGCACAGATGCCAAGAAGCGATCAACATGCCTCGCCTATTTCTTAGCAATGACCAAGCTTGGTGACGGCTGTTTTAGTAGAGTAAAACTTCGTTAATTTCGAGTCCATGGGACCATGAGAAATCTTTGAATGAAGCGGGTTTTCGTATTAACAGAACATAGAAAAAGTGGCATGCAAGGAACTTGAAATTATTCGAAGTAATCAGGGCTGGTTGTTAACTGTGCTGGCTAGTTCGCGGCTCCAAGGGATATGTTTTCCAGCAATACCTGGTCCAAATTTTGCTTCAAACACAGGGAAGCAGTGGGCCTCACTGCTGCCACCGAAAAGAGACGCTGACGTGATCAGCTAAAATGTGTGTCTGCAGAAAACAAGATATCTTTACTGCAAAAAGGTAGTGAAACGCAAGCAGAATGTCACCAATGCCTGCACGTCATGATGCAATTTTCAGCATATTCTTTATGGTAAAATAAATGAATATAATAATGTCCAGTGTGACAAAATTTGCGATGTATTTTGGCTGGAAAACATAACCATTGAAACTTTCGAACCGTATGTTCGAAGTGAACGTTGCAGGCAAGAACTACATCAGCAGTGCAAAGGTGTAAATTGCTGGAGCAACCAACAATCGGAGGTTCGCATACATCACGACTTACGTCAGAATGTCTTTTATTAATTTCGTTATATTCCCAGAGGGAATGGGTAAATTGGTTCCCCTTTAAAAAGTTGTCAGTTTTAAAGCACCCACATGGCTCATTATCGATACCGGGGCTTGGGTGGACCAGCCCACGTTTCGTAGAAGGCGTCAATGTGAAAGGTTGCTCTTACGCCAGGGCAGTTTGTGAGCAGCATAAGCAGCGTGATGGGGCAGAGAAAGAGCTCCTCGGCGCCGATGGCTGCTGTGGAGCCCCAGACCTGGACGAGGTGTGATGTGAGAGGCATTTGAGGAACCTGAGTCGTACTCTCCGTCTGCAGCACCAGGTCGTGGTACAGGATGAGCCGGGTGACCTTGGAGAACCAGTAGACGAGGTCTACCAACCGGTCCCTGCGTGGCCCTAGTTTTTTTAAAAGGCGTAGCACTGGACTGGATGCACAGCTGGGCCCTGGGGGCCAAGACTTGCTGCACTCTCTCGGTGCATGTAAAAGATTGAGACGCTCTTACTGCATGGTTGAACTCAATTCAATGACATTTGTAGTCCTTAAAGGCATACTAGCACCATTTAGAGACATCAAAAAAGCGTCATTTTTCTATGTTTTGCTATGCATTATCCACACTCTCCGCACACTGAAGTCCGACAAAACGTGCAAAATATTTTACACTGATTTTAAGGTTTTCATCGCTGAGCATCTGCAGAGCAGCTTCACTGCGATGGAAATCATCCCAATGTCCACATAATGAAATTTATTGTCTCATGACCTATTATTATTTTACACAATTAGCAAAATAATGTCAATGTCAAGAAACAAGTAAATATGACACTCAAGTCATCAAAGTTAATTGCAGTAACTGAATAATTAGCACCTGAAGAGCTTCACAATGACAAAAGGCTTCTCTTCGTCAGCGATACATGAACAATGCACGACCTTCGCTGGTCATTTTCAAAACAGATGCTGCGAAAAATTTGAAATGGCTGCCCAACTAAAAGAAATTGCCAAGCACGTGCCGTTATCCGTTAAGCAATACATGAACTTGCCTGAAAGCAAGTGAGCCTTGTTTAAAATGTACAAGGGGGATATTATCTCAAGCGGATAAGCCAGACTAATACGAAAAGGATACAGGTTAAAAGGTCACTAAAGCGAAACAAAGGATCAGTTTAAATGGATAAACCACACTCTAAAATCTCTAATGACATTATTTACCCATCATAGGCTTATCTAATAGTGAAGAAAATCCACGTGAATGGTTGCTTATTAAATTTGCCACTAAAATTTTCATGTATGAGTGACTCCTGGATTTAAAAATATATGTTTTATACTTTTGAGACAGTGACTTAAGGAGTTTTCATAAAATTAGATATGTTATGCCTCTAGCCCCCTGAGCAGATAATGTAGTATGGGGGAAGGGGTCAAAAGTTCCCAGCCCACAATCCCATGTATTTCTATGAAAGCGTGGCTTCGGAACTTTTGAACAGGACTGCACATTTTGACAGATTAGAAACTGAACTACGTAGGCCCTAGGAGGGGCCACCAAATCTATGACGGCAAGGTGATCGATGCGGGAATTTTAGGGTGGTGCTATCACTGGCATTTTCATTTTTAGCATTTTCTCGCTTACCAAACGTCTTCTTGCTGCAAGCATTGTATTTTGATATAGCGAAAGAATAACTTGCTAATACTTTAAAACAGTTCTTTTTAGTTTCCCTTGAAAAGAGAAAGTTGAACTTTACGAACAATTGAAAGTTTTAACATATCTAGTATGCACAACGTCGATAGTAAATCACAGATACTGAGTGCTGATAGCGATACCTTACGGTGCTTCAAAGAACCACGATGTCCTACAGACATATTGTAACGAATGTAGCAGCCTCACAACAACGATGTTCTATTTACACGGTTTATTAAGGGCAAACTTGTGCCCAAAGTGAACGACGCACAGCAATCAAGAAGATCCAAGGGCGGTAGTCCTCGTGAGCCTCTGCTTCGAGCACCCTTGTTCTCTTCAACACGCGCGTTGGCTGTTCGGCGGAGTGCCGGGCGCATGCCGTGCATTGTGGCTGGCTACGTCGCTCGTAGTCGTGCCGTTAGCGTTTCTCTGGTTCCCAACGTCCGCGTTGCGCGGAGCAATGGTAATTTCCTGTGGTATTATCCCCCCTCTCAAGAGGCGTCGCCCCGATGCTTTCAATGATAATGTATGCAGCGTTTCCGTCTCGGAAGGTTTGTAAGAGGAAAATGGTTGTACAGCAAGCAAGTGGGGTGGCTAGTCTTCGTACTGGTCGTAGTACGGTTTCATGCGCACAATGTGTACACGCTCGGTGGGATTGCGTCGTTTAGAATGCCCATGTCCTGTAGGCTTGACTTCATAAATGAGGTCGCTGAGTCGCTGTACTACCTCGTAAGGACCGAAATATCGACAAATGAGTTTTTCAGACAGGCCTCATCGTCGTACTGGGGTCCATATCCACACTTTGTCACCAACTTCATACCGTGTTTCAAGTATTCCTCGGTTGTAGCGGTCGGCATCGATTCGTTGTTGGTGACATATTCGGTACCTTGCTAAATTAGCGGGCCTCCTCCGCTCTCTCTATATAGTCATCGAGATCAGAAGGATAGTCATCTTGATCTATAGGTAATATAGCGTCCAGTGTTGTGGTAACTACACGACCGTAAACTAGTTGAAGCGGGGTAATCTTGTTAGTCTCTTGTACGGTGGTGTTATAGGCGAAGGTGACGTATGGTAAAATTTCGTCCCACTTTTTGTGTTCGACGTCCACATACATAGATATCATGTCAGCTAGAGTTCTGTTAAGGCGTTCAGTCAGGTCGTTGCTTTGAGGGTGATATGCGGTAGTTTTCCTGTGAACAGTGTGGGTCATGTTCAGCAGGCATTCCATGAGTTCCGCCGTGAAAGCCGGTCCGCGATGGGTGATTACAACATTTGGAGCGCCATGCCGTAGCACTATGCTCTGTACGAAGAATTTGGCGACCTCAGCTGCCGTTCCTCGATGCAAAGAGTCTGTTTCCGCATATCTCGTTAAATAATCAGTCGCTACAACGATCCACTTCTTGCCAAGTAAAGATGTCGGGAATGGTCCAAGGAGGTCCATTCCAACTTGTTGGAAGGGTGCTTTCGAAGGGTCTATCGGGTGCAGAAAGCCTGCTGGCTTAGCACGAGGCGCTTTCCGTCTTTGGCACTCGCGGCATGTTCTGACATAGCGCTGTACTGAAGACAATAGCTTGGGCCAATAATAGTGCTGACTGATTCGTGCAAGCGTTCGAGTGACCCCCAGATGTCCAGACGTAGGCTCATCGTGGCACGCTTGTAATATTTCTTGCCGCATAGTTGCGGCAACGACAAGCAGAAACTTTTCACGGTTCGGCTTAAAGTTTCTCTTGTAGAGGACATTTTCTCGGAGGCAGAAGGATGCGAGGCTTCGAGAAAATATACGAGGTACTTGTACGTCAGCTCCTTTCAGGTGTTTGATGAGCGGGAGCAATTCTTCGTCCGCATGTTGAATTTCAGCTATCTGAGAAGTCTCAACAACAGCCACGAATGGAAATTCCACTTCATCTGATAGTGCTGTGTCTGCAGGTGCCCGTGACAAACAGTCGGCGTCGGTATGCTTCTTACCAGATCGATATACCACAGTTATATCAAATTCTTGCAGTCTGAAGCTCCACCTTCCTAGTCGTCCGGACGGGTCCTTGAGGTTGGCGAGCCAGCAAAGGGCATGGTGATCGCTGACTGCCTTGAATGGTCTACCATACAAGTAAGGCCGAAACTTACTGATGGCCCAGATGACGGCAAGGCATTCTTTCTCTGTGGCCGAATAATTGGTCTCCGCCTTTGTTAGAGTCCGGCTGGCGTATGCTATCACCTTTTCTTCGCCATTCTGCCACTGTATTAGGATGCATCCTAGGCCGATGTTGCTGGCGCTAAGTGTATTTCCGTGTCAGCTGTTTCATCGAAATGAGAAAGGATTGGGGGCTCTTGCAACTGTTTTCTTAATTCGTTGAAGGCGCTTTGTTGCTCTGTTTCCCACTGGAAAGGTACATCTCTCGTAAGTTTCGTCAAGGGTTCTGCAATCTGAGAGAAATTTCTGACAAATCGCCGGTAGTAAGCACAGAGACCTAGGAATCTCCGTACTGACTTTTTGTCTGCTGGCACCGGGAACCTTGCAATGGCGGCTGCCTTTTCAGGGTCAGGGTGCACACCGTGGGCGCTGACAACGTGCCCAAGGAATCGAAGCTCTTCGAAACCAAATTGGCACTTCTCTGGCTTGATGATTAAATCTGCCGAACGGATTGCTTCTAACACTGTTCGCAGGCGGTTGATATGCTCCTCGAATGTAGCAGCGAAGATGACCACGTCGTCTAAGTACACTAAGCAACACTGCCACTTCAATCCTCCAGAAAGTACAGTGTCCATCATGCGTTGGAATGTTGCCGGCACACAACAGAGACCAAAAGGGAGAGCCTTGAATTCATAGAGTCCGTCCGTAACAAAAGCAGTCTTCTCGCGATCAGGTTCATCAACTTCGATCTGCCAGTATCCACTTTTCAGATCTAGTGATGAAAAGAACTTGGCACACCGAAGTCTGTCTAATGTGTCGTCAATAAGCGGGAGGGGATATACATCCCGTTTAGTCACAGCATTTAAATTCCGGTAGTCGACGCAAAACCTTAGCGTGTTATCCTTCTTCTTGACAAATACTACAGGAGATGCCCACGGACTGCTAGAAGGTTGAATAACATCATCTTCAAGCATCTCCTGTACTTGATTCTTGATGACTTCCCTTTCTTTTGGTGAAACGCGGTACGGGTGCTGGCGTACTGGCCTGGTTGTCTCGTCTGTTACGATCCTGCGTTTTGCAATGGTTCTGCATCGTACCTTTGAACTATTGGAGAAACAGCTGCCAAATTCCCGTACAAGGTCGTATAGCGGTTGACGTTGGATCACTGAAAGATTGGGGATTTACGGATATTACGTCGCAGACATCAAATGTTGGTTTCGTATCCGTTGACATTGTTTCAAGGCTGCATATTTCTGTGGCTTCACAAACCTTATGAAGAAAGGCTATGGCTGTCCCCTTTGCGATGTGCTGGAATTTCTTCCCAAAATTTGTCAGGAGGACGTCTGCGTACCCGTTTGGTAGCTGGATAATCCCTCGTGCCACACAAACACCTCTTTTCAGGAAAACATCCATGTTGCTGTCTGCCACACCTTCGTAGTCACCAAATGTATCATTTCTGACTAGAACCATTACAGTGCTCTGCGGCGGTACAGTCGCATCATCATCGACGATGCGCAGTGGAGTGGTGTATTGCTCGTCTGCTCGAGCTACCTTTATAGCTTGTTCTGTCGAAAATGATACGCTGGACCTCTGCAAATTAATAAAGGCACCATTTGCTTGCAGAAAATCTATTTCGAGTATAACTTCTCTCGAACATACAGGCAGGACAACAAAGTCACCAACGTAAGTGAAACCTCGTATCTCAACTCTTGCGGCGCATCTGCCGAGAGGCGTAATAAGGTGACCGCCTGCCGTACGTACTTGAGGTCCACTCCGTTCGGTCAGAACTTTCCTGAGGCACTTCGCTAAATCGTAGCTTATCACAGAGTAATCCGCACCAGTATCGATTAAAGCCATGAGCTCTAGCGCGTCAATTACCAACGGCAAGTCTGAAGTTATCTTCTCATTACTGCACTTCTTTACCTGGAGACAGTCGTCGTCGTTGTCACGCTGGTGTCGCAGTGGAGGATCTTCGTATTTCGAATCACCAGCGGCCTCGCCTCCATAGGTCGCCCACTTCAGTTTCCCGGGTTTGGAATAGGCGAACGATGCCTAGGTGCGTTTGGAAAGGAACGTGGGCTTGGCGAGCGCTGATGTAGAGGGGATGGTGACCACGGTTGGTGACGACGATGCAGATCGAAGCTCTGGTGTGAGCACAGGTATTCCTCAATGTCGGACGGCCTTTCGCCGTTTCGCGAACATGGTGCGTTGACCACAAATCCTCGAAGACCAGCTTGACAATATCGGCAAAACCGGTAAAGATGGCCAGCCTCTCCACAGTGGAAGCACAGGGGCCTACGTTCCGCATCTCGCCATACATCGCTTTTCCGAGGTCTTGTCTCTGTCGGAAGAGGTGCGCTGCGAGTTGCCTCTACGATAATGTGTGGGCTACGTGTTGTCGGTGCATAAGTACCAGGTGTCTTGATAGGCGCACAGTGGACAGCAGGCCGCCTGAGCACCTCAGAATAAGTTACCGTGCGTCGTGTCGGTGGTGCATCCCTTTGCAGCTCCCATGTGGCCTGCCGAATTTCTTCTCGGACAACATCCGCAATAGACAGTTCCGGTGAAGCGGGTGGCTGCAGCTTGCGTAGTTCCTCCCTGACAACTGACCGGACGAGCTCCCGCAGAGTGTCAAGATTATCGACAATGTTTGCCAAGAAGACCCCTGCTGATGTACAAGGCTACGTCACAATTGTATTGCCGGGCTCTCTGCTGCAGCGTCGTTTCTATTGTTGTTGCTTCCAACTGAAACTCAGCAACAGTGCGCGGCGGATTGCGAACGAGTCTCGCGAACAGCTCTTGTTTTACCCCATGCATGAGATGACGCACCTTCTTGTCTTCAGTCACGTTGGATCAGCTCGCTTGAGCAGGCGGGACATGTCTTCTATGTACATAGCGACAGTCTCATTTGTGCGTTGATTCCGTGCACGAAGAGCTGCTTCTGCCTTTTCCCGGCAATCATTGTTGCCAAACGTACACAGTAGCTGCCGCCGGAACTCTTCCCAGGACGTCAAAGATGCGTCGTGGTTTTCGTACCACACTCACACTGCGTCTTCCAAAGAGACGTATACGTTGCGCAACTTGCCTGCTTCGTTCCATTGGTTTATGTTCGCCACCCTCTCAAAATGATCCAGCCAGTCTTCGGCGTCCTCGAACGGGTCACCATGGAACACCTTCGGTATGACGGGCTGGCTGACAATGAGCTGTGATGGTGCAACTTGGCTAGTCATGGTGGTGGCGTTTTTTGTTTCCGTCGCTGATGCCCTTGGCACAGGGGCAAGTGGTCCAAATTCTGGTGTATCCCCTCGAATACGGCGAATGATCCGTTGGTGCATCGGCGTAAGCTCCACCGCTTGCGGATGATCAGGGCTTGGACTTTGCTCTCTCGTGGGGGTTGGAATCATCTACCCAGCACCTCCACCAGAAAATGTAACGAATGTAGCAGCCTCACAACAACGATGTTCTATTTACATGGTTTATTAAGGGCGAACTTGTGCCCAAAGTGAACGACGCACAGCAATCAAGAAGATCCAAGGGCGGTAGTCCTCGTGAGCCTCTGCTTCGAGCACCCTCGTTCTCTTCTTCTTCACGCGCGTTGGCTGTTCGGCGGAGTACCGGGCGCATGCAAGGCCGGCTTGTGCATTGCGGCTGGCTTCGTCGCTCGTAGTCGTGCCGTTAGCGTTTCTCTGGTTCCCAACGTCCGCGTTGCGCGAAGCAATGGTAATTTCCTGCGGCAATATTCTATACTTCTGCAAGTGCTCCTAAAGAAAGAACCCTTTACAAAGGCAACGTGTTCACGGTTGCACGATGGCCCAAAATGTCGACTGTGACATGACGCTGCTGAAAACAGCCAGAGCACACCACCTGGCTCAACCTGTATGAGGAACGGAAAAACTTCCCGTCATTTGCTGGCAGTTAGCTACGGGGCCAAAATGATGCTCACTCATTGACACGCACAAGTACAGATATTTCACCTCGCGAACCTATTTATCCGCATTTGCCTTTCTTTCCTCTCAATCATGTAGCTTTTGTCTTCCGGCCAGTTGGACCAATAAACCGAAACAACTGCTACAGTGATAACGCTGCCTTGCCGCCGCCTTCTATTTCTCACAGTTTCGCAATCTAAAACGTTATTTGCCGACCTGAAAGGACTTCGCACTGAATGTTGAATATTCCCAGCATATGCCATCCTTACCATGGCCACCTATGAAACATAACAACAGGATTAAGTGCGCAGCACTAAGTTGACATAGGACGGAGAGTGAAGCAACAACTGCCGATTAAACTTTACTATCTTAAAGGAGCCTTGAAACACCTTTTCAAGTAACCATGGAATGAACTCTCTGGAAGAGCTTATTGTCTCACAAATTAAACGGCTCAAAAATTTTTAAAATCCGTCCAGTGCGAGTGGAGTTACAAAGATTCGTCACATGTTGCGATTTCATTCTGTTCTCTCGTCCCGACGGAAGCGCTGGAAGCTAAGCAGGGAGGCATGGCAGGCGCAAAGAAAAATGTCACGAGCACTTCTTGACCTTGAGCACTTTTTTCTTTTTCTTCGAATGCGCGGCTTTTTTAATGTGATCGTGCGCACACGCGTGGACAAGTCGCGGCCTCCCGTGGCACTCGCTGTAACAACCGAGCGCGCCATGTTCAAATCAGCCAATGGTTGATAGATGGGCTTACTACGAGGGATTTTTGGGCTTATTCCGGGATTTCTTAAAATAAGAGAGAGCAATGTTTAGCTGATAATTCATTGTGAATTCCAAGCCGCATGCTGCGCTATAATATTTGGCTCGGGTATTGTCAGGGGCTTCTACTACCGATCGGCAGTGCTTTCTGACCATGCTCAAAAAGTGTTGCTGGGCCCCTTTAAGCACACTGTAGTGAAGAGGTATGCCCACTACTAAAGCGACATCGACACGGCGCGAGTCACGAGCTAAGACTGCCTGGTTGCTGCTCAGACGCTGCCCGTACACCCGGCCAGCTCTTGCTGCTTCTGTACAGACGCTGATACCACTTTTGACCTTGCATTTACATTATATTTTGGTAGAGAGTGCTGCGGTCTTCCCCAGTCCTGGAACTGCGTAGCCGAAAGCTGCCATCCGTCATGCCTGACGACGCTGTCTTCACACCCCCACCGGCTTCGCCACGCAGGAGCTGTCCCGGTGCCCAGCTCTTACGAGAACCCAACATCTTCAGCGGCACCAACGAGAAATACGTTGAGGATTGGCTGCAATCTTATGAACGAGCCAGCGCTACTAACAAATGGGACGATCCCACAAAGCTTGGTACCGTGATTTTTTATTTAAAGGATGTTGCCAAGCTGTGGTACAGAAACCATGAGGCGGATATCCACACCTGGACGACCTTCAAAGCCTGCATCGCAGATGTTTTTGGACGCCCTGGTGTGCGCAAACTTCGCGCAGAACAATGTCTACGAAGCCGGTCCCAACAAACTGGCGAAACATTCACTAGCTACATCGAGGACATCCTCGACCTCTGCCGGCGTGTCGACCCGACGATGGCGGAAACTGACAAGGTACGACAGATCATGAAAGGCATTTCCGACGACGCCTTTCAAATGCTGCTCTCGAAGAACCCTGTCACCGTCTCTGAGTTCATCGAGTTGTGTCAAGAGTTTCGACGAGCTCCGACGACAGCGTCTTCTCACGCGACGCCCTAACGTCGTGGATGACACACTCTCAAGCCTAACCACCACCTCTGACCTTGAGTTCCTGCTATCGCAGATCAAGAAGTTTGTTCGTGCTGAAGTCGCTCGTCAGCTATTGTTGCTATCGACAGTCAGCCAACCACAGTCCCCTCTTCCAGCAAACCTTCGCCAGGCCATCCCAGTGCAAGTTTGCGCGGCTCTGCCATCTGCCCGTGACACTTCACCGTTGCTGACCCCTGTTGCCTGTGCCGAGGTAAATGCACCTTCAAGCTATGCTGAAGTGGCCGCTCAACCACCTCTTCAGACTTTTATGTCACTGCCTTCAACCATGCCACCCCGACCTACTACTCCTCGGTTCGCTCAGCCAAGGTCCCCCCAGAGTAGTGGACAATGGCGTACAGTCGACAATCGGCCCACATGCTTTGCCTGTGGCCTACCTGGCCACATAGCAGGATACTGCCGTCGACGCGTCCCTGTCTACCACCAGAGCTACCACCAGAGCTTCGAACCTGCCCCTTATGTGCCACCGTGCCCTTCGTTCACAGGATCTCAGCCTCCTGACCAGATGTCATTGTACGCCGACCACTGCCCTCCTGTTAACCGTCGCTCACCATCACCTCGACACCGCTTGCCATCCCGACGCGTCGTCGTCCTTCATCGCCGGAGCGGGAAAACTGATTGCCGCAGTTCCAGAGGCAGGAACTGCGTCACCCGCGAAAAAACCAAGGCCTCTCTCTTCCCCAACGAATGTTCTCGACGTATGTGTAAACGGCATCGCTGCACTCGCTCTTGTCAACACTGGTGCCGCAGTTTCAGTGATCAGTGCCAGACTCTGCCACTTGCTCAAAAAAGTTATGACGCCAATAGCAAGTATATCACTTCGTACAGCCAGTGCAGAGCACGTCACGCCAGCCACTGCCTGTACTGCTCGCATCGTGATTGATGGCCTCATCTATGTCGTCGAATTACTAGTTTTGGATTCCTGCTCCCATGACCTCATTTTGGGTTGGGACTTCCTCTCCGCTAATAAGGCCGTCATCGACTGCTCTCGCGCTGAGGTAGAATTTGAAGTGTTTGGCAACGCTCCGTTAAATGATGCTCTTGAAACCGGGGCCAAACTATTTGTTGCTGAAGACGTCATCATACCGCCGCACTCTTTCGCCCTTACCATGGTATCTTGCAACTCGCTTGCCGAGTCGAGTGCCCTTTTCACGCCATCTGCCCTTTTCGTTCCCCGCAAGTGTTCGCCGCTACCTTATGCCCTTCTAGGGGAACGCAAGTGTTCGCCGCTACCTTATGCCCTTCTAGAACTTCATGACGGCGTCAGCAGACTGCTCATCTCGAACCTCTTGTCATGTCCTGTAACACTACTTCGGGGTGAGTGCGTCGGGTGGGTTTACAGTCTCGACCCTTCTGCAATTTTCGACATGTCGACTGGTCCTTCCACCAAACACGAAGTCGCCAAAATGACTTGTGCCTCTTCGCCGCAGACAACTAGGCCTGACGTACTCAGCAGCTCCATCGCCGACACGTTAACAATTTCGCAACGTGCTCAGCTTCTACGACTGTTGGAGAAGTTCCGTTCTTCCTTTGACTGCCAGCATACTCCCCTCGGCCGCACGTCCACTGCCTGTCACCACATCAATACGGGTACCAATGCGCCATTGCGTCAAAGACCCTATCGCGTATCCGCAGCCGAGCGCCAGGTTATCGATGACCAAGTGGCTGACATGCTCAAGCGTGGCGTCATCCAGCCTTCGAATAGCCCTTGGGCATCTCCAGTTGTTCTTGTTAAGAAGAAGAACGGGTCAATTCGCTCCCGTGTTGACTACCATCGTCTTAACAAAATAACTCGAAAAGACGTTTATCCCTTACCGAGAATTGACAATGCCCTTGACTGCCTCCAAGGTGCGGAGTACTTCTCTTCTATTGACCTACGGAGTGGCTACTGGCAAGTCCCTCTGGCACCTGAAGATCAGCCTAAGACGGCCTTTGTCACACCTGATGGCCTTTACGAATTCTGTGTCACGCCTTTTGGTCTTTGCAACGCGCCCGCAACATTTGAGCGGATGATGGATAATCTTTTGCGTGGCCTGAAGTGAAAAACATGCTTGTGCTACTTGGATGACGTAGTTATATTTTCACCAAATTTTCCAACGCATCTCCGCAGGCAAGATGAAGTACTGCAGTGCCTAACTGCTGCCAGCCTTCAGATCAACCTGAATAAATGCCGCTTCGGCGCAAATCAGCTCACCATCCTCGGCCATGTTGTCTCTAAAGACGGTATTCTTCCTGACACCACCAAGCCTCGGGCAGTTGCAGAGTTTCCTAAACCTGCATCTCTGAAGAATCTGCGCAGCTTTCTTGGCTTCTGCTCCTATTTCCGCCGCTTTATTCGGAATTTCGGAATGATCACCGCCCCCTTGACTGAACTTCTGCGCAGTGACTCGAAAAGTTACGCTTGGTCACCCGCCTGTGACGATGCTTTCGAAAAGTTGCGCCGCCTGTTAACCTCGCCGCCAATCTTGCGTCACTTTGACCCGACTGCTCCGACTGAGGTACACACCGATGCCAGCGGTGTTGGACTCGGCGCAGTGCTCGCGCAGTGCAAATCGGGATTCGAGGAGTATGTAGTCGCATACGCAAGCCGTCTGCTCACCAAAGCGGAGAAGAACTACTCTGTGACAGAGAAGGAGTGTCTGGCAATTATATGGGCTCTAGGTAAATTTAGACCATACCTGTATGGTCACCCCTTCAATGTAGTCACCGATCACCATGCGCTTTGCTGGTTATCCACATTGAAAGACTCCTCCGGCCCTTTAGCTCGCTAGGCTTTGCGGTTGCAAGAGTTCGACATGCGTGTTGTCTACAGGTTTGGTCGACGTCGCACTGATGCCGACGCCCTATCACGTTCACCTGTGTCCTCCGAAAGCTCTGCATGTCTATCTGCCGTGGACGAAATGGTTGCGTTCCCAGAAAACTGCGACATGGCATCTGAGCAACGTAAGGATGACCGGATCAGCACACTTCTGTGATTCCTTTCGGACCAGTCGACTTCATCTTCTCGAACGTTGCACCATCAAGCGGCTTACTTTGAGGTCCGCGATGGCCTCCTTTATCGCAGGAACTACAAGTCCGACGGCCGAAAGTGGTTACTCGTCATACCACGCCATCTTCGTGCTGCAATATGTTCAGCTTTCCACGCTGACCCTCAGTGTGCACATGCGAGCATCTTCAAAACATACGCTCGGCTTTCCTCACGGTTTTATTGGAGAGGCATGTACACCTTTTTGCGCAAGTGCATTCAGTCATGCCCACAGTGCCAACGGCGAAAAGCTCTGCCTCATCATACCTCTGGTTTGATCCAGCCAATCCCTTGCCCAGCCAGGCCTTTTGACCGCATTGGGATCGATCTGTACGGGCCTCTTCCATTCACGGCTTCCGGAAACCGTTGGATTGTTGTCGCTGTCGACTATTTGACGCGATACGCAGAAACAGACGCTTTGCTTCCTGCCACAGCACGCGACGTATCTTCTTTTCTCCTGCGGAACTTCATTCTCCGTCACGGCGCACCGCGTGGACTTCTCAGCGATAGAGGACGTGTATTCCTCTCTGAAGTCGTCAACGCACTCCTTGCTGAATACCGTATCATTCACCGGACTACCACCGCTTACCATCCGCAGACGAATGGCTTGACGAAAAGATTCAACCGTACCCTAGGGGACATGCTATCAAAGTATGTTGTCTCAGACCACTCCGATTGGGACCTCATTCTGCCTTTTGTGACGTACGCATATAACACTGCTCCACAGGCAACTACGGGCTTTTCGCCATTTTTCCTGTTATATGGCCGAGACCCTCCCACCACACTAGATACCATTCTACCCTACCACCCAGATTCCTCAGAGTCTACGCTGATCTCTGAAGCTGCCCGCCGCGCCGAGGAATGCCGTATGCTCACCTAGTCATTCACAACTGTTGACCAATGGAGACAAAAATCTCAACGTGACGATAACCAGCCGTACCCTAGCCTTGTTCCGGACACTCTTGTGTGGCTTTGGGTTCCCGCTGTGCCTACAGGCCTTTCCTCGAAGCTTGTTTTAAAATACCAGGGACCCTACCGCATTGTCTCGCAGACTTCACCTGTTAACTACATAGTCGAACCCGTTACGCCACCCACAGACCAGCGCTTTCGGGGTCGTGAAACTGTTCACGTACAGCGGTTGAAACCTTATTACGATCCGCTCGTACTCTGTTCCCCGTGAGTCCCCAGGATGGCTCCTTTTCCGACGGGGGACTAAGTGTAGTGAAGAGGAATGCCCACTACTAAAGCGACATGACACCTTGGCGCGAGGCACGAGCTAAGACTGCCTGGTTGCTGCTGCGACGCAGCCTGTACACCCGGCCAGCTCTTGCTGCTTCTGTACAGACGCTGACACCGCTTTTGACCTTGCATTTACATTATAACACAAACATATCCCCTTCGGGTGCAAATTATGATGCACTGTCTATTAATGAATCAAATTCACATACACTGAAACCTCGTTATAACAAAGTTACTTTTTACACAAAATTATGTTTGCTATACCCAAAAACTCCTTATGAAGGTTTATTCGTAACACTATCTATTGCAAGACTATTTTTCATTTACTTCTTCATAACCGATATTTCGTTGTATCCACATTCGTTATATCGAGGTTCGAGTGTAGGATAATTCCAAGGCACACAGCATTAAATTCCAAGAAAGGAAATAAAGCAATGTGTTGTTTTGTATAGGTTCCCATAAATATTTGTAATTAGCATTAATTAAATATTTACATATACTAGCAGTCAGGTTCTATTCTGACATAAAACAATGAAATCCTAGGTTGAAAATGTGCGCGTAGATATTTTGTGGCTGTGTTAATTTTGTGAAAGTAATACTTTTGATGTCGGTTCCGGAAGGCGGCACATTGAGCAACCATGGGAACAATGTAGTGCCTTCACCAAAACAATCGGTTACAGTCACACAGAGCACACTGAGATCAAGTCAAGACATGTTGACTATAGAGGTTAGGTTGTCTAATGAGCAATGTATCTTGATCCCTTTTTGCCCCAAGTCGACACAACTAACGTAAACAAGTTGGGTACACAGACGTAGCCACCGCTGCTAAAGGGCCTGCACATACGACCAAGTGAGCACTAGCACAACAGCAGCACACGTTTATAATGATAACATGGGCATACATTGTGAGACCGTAGTAAATCTGACAAAGTTTCGCTGACAGTCGGCGCTTGTCTCTGTAATTTGTTTCTGACCACTTTTTCACTCCAACAGTTCCACATCTTGCTCCAATAATAACGTCCCACTATGATAGGAGGACGACACCATGCACTGGCAATCCCAACTAAAGGGCTACAAAGTTTTGCGGCCGAGATAGCCTGTGAGATCGATTCTCGTGAACATGCGTATATCATCAGCAAAACATCAACAGCGAATATAGCTTAGAAGGTATTTTGAATCAATTTTGAACTTTGCGTGAGCGATCGACTTCATCGCTTTACTGACATCCTCAAAGGGGGAACCTTGGGAACCCCCCAGTTCTCTCACGTTACCGCGCCGCAGCAAGTTATGACGACGTCACAGCCACCCCCCTTTTTTTCCGGCCGCATTTGCTTCAGCAGACTATTATGGGCAGCTGCTGCCGGGTCAGAGGCCGCGGCACACGAGTTGAATATTTTGTGTTTGATGACATTGCTGCCCCGTTTACTCTTTGAAAAACATTCATGATGCGAACCGGGCAAAAGTGCGTCACAGTTATGCGTGCTGACATGGTCGAGCATTTCACAAGCTAGGTGGTGATAGTTTCATCCGGTGGCTTGTTGTCTTGAAACTGAAACTGGTCAGTGATAACAAGCCTGTAATTATTTATCTGTCATGTGCTGCAGAAAAAGAAGTGTATGACTAACGGGCTCCTAGGAACACTAGCAGCAAAAAAACGCGAGGCAAAAATTTTTGTGTCAGTATCCCTTAGGTACGACGATTGGGATCAAGTTTCTCAGCCATCGTTAACTCTCTTCTGCGGTTTGTGTACAGGAGCCAATCACAATAAAAAAATTCAGTCCGAACCAGGCCTGATCACGACGAAAAGTTCCTGTGTAACACCAATGTAAGAAGCACGCACCACAGTGAGTGCAAGCTTACCTATTGTGCACGATAATCAGCTCCGGTGACTTGAAGACGACATCCCTCGCAGCAGCAAGGAATCCCTTTGTCGACTTCAGCTCAGGCAAACCGGAGAATAACACCGTGGAATAGCACTGCTTGGCGAGGAAGCCTCGGCAGTTGGCAAGATCTTTCTGACACATTGTGAGTACAGATCGGCCGGTGTCCACTGTCAGAGGCGTAGGGACAGAGTGGCCGTTTGGCAGTGGCTCCTTCAGCTTCAAGATGATGAGATCCTCGCCATTAGCGAGCTTGTCGGGCTCACCGACGTTCTCGATGGCTTGGATCATGTCTTCCCAATAGCTCATGGCTGATAAGTTGGTGTCAAGTCTTTGTTGAGGTGCAGCTCTAGTTTTCTATTAGCTATGAGGAAAAAGAAAACATGCATAACGTTACAGAATTACAGTACAAATTTTTAAATGGGCAAGAAGTCTGTCTGCGCTTCTTGCGAGACACAGCATAATGCTTATTAATGAACCCATGAATATGATGCTAAAGTTGCTCTCTAGATGTTGAAGCTCATATTTCTCAAAATGGCAAGAAAGTTTTTGAACATTTAAATCTTGAATTTGGAGTTACATGTTCAAGGTATTACAGAAACGCTGCTACTCGGTGCACCACTGGTGAAACTGTATTGTCATTTTGGCATTGTGTGGAATTGCTTCGACAGCACGGAACCTTTGTGGTACAGTAGCCTCGTAATAGCACAAAAGTTCTCCATGTAGAAATTGAAAGTAATAGATGATCTGAGGTCAGAATACTTTTGCCCCCCTATTTACGGCCCTACCGTCACGTGCAAAGCCACACAGTAATCAGTGGCCAGCACTAGCAAAAGTGTAACTTGTGACTACAACCTTAGTCGTTAAAATTGCTTCTTAGCTAAGTCTAGCTTGACCGACTTGTCCAACAAAAAGTCTCACTCAGAGAAAGACAAGCTGCACAATTAATTAGGTGAGCATCCCTATCGGGAAAATGGGGCTATGCAACGCTTGATGTGTGTGTGACAGGCCTACTACTTTCTTTTTTTTTTTTTTCAATTGCATTGCGCAATGCCCCTTCTAATCTTGCTCCTATTGGACCATCATTCACGAGCTTAGCAGCACAACACTTCGGTTGCTACGGACTACAACGATGGTCATGCGTGAAACAATGAATTGCAATGATCCAATGAGGTAACGCGACAATAGAAGTGACTCCCATATCACATTAGATTGCCACATCAGAAGGACTCGCTCGCTGAATTTATTGCCGACCAGTTGTGCCCCCGCGATCTCCGACGACAGCGCAGCTCTGGCTGAGCGACTCGCCCTCCACCATCTCCTGACGCCGTGAAGCTCTCGCTGAGTGGTGCCCCGTCCTCGCACTCCAGCCAGCGTGTCCATCTTTCATATTTTCTCCTTATTTCTGTATGTGGGTCTCTCTGTCCCTTACTCTATCCCTATCCCTTTTAATCTCTCCTGACCCCCATCCCTCGTGAGCCACTGTTGAGGTGTCGCACATGATGCAGACAGTTACGGGGCTCACTTTTATCTTCTTTTCTCTCTTTTAAGAATCACTTACACACATCAGAAACGACAAATGGCCAGAAAGTCCACGACTAAGAAGGCCTCAATAGGATCTCGTAGCAAGTTACAGAAATTCGGTACGCAAATACGGTAAGGCAGTACGGCAGCGCTCTTTCTTTCACAATGCGTACCCCGGACGACAGGTTCCTCGTAACCAATGCGTAGGCTGACAAGCCACAACGAGGCGTGACAACTCCATAGTAACTTTTTGAAAAGCTGTTGTGCTGTTGAGGTGCCTTCACTGTCAAAAGATCGATGACCGGAAAAGAAGGAACGGTAATACCGCTTCTGCTTTTTTGTAATACCGTGCCGTATTTCCGTAGCTTGTTAAAAGGCCCTTAAAATTGGAAACAGCCCATACAACTGCACATGTGATCGGCGAACCATCGTGGGCCTCATTTTTCAGTACCCCCACGTGTCCGCACACACCACGCTGCAGGGTTTTAAGCGAACTATGCCACCACCGTTACCACCAAAATCTCATAACTCATGGAAGCTTGAACTTACTCAGTGCTGACACCGCGACCTCCTGAACAAACCTTGCAGTAGACTGTGACAAGCACGGAGGCCCTTCCTTCTGAAAGCCGCGTTGACGCTTTCCGTCATACAGTGGGAAACAGCGGGTTTTCATTCCACCTCTGCCACACCAACAACGTTATTCGTCGAGGTGCCTGCCGGATGAGCGCGAAAGGCCGGTCATCTAAACCGGCGCTGCCTACGTAGGGATAAAGGGTTTTGTACTTGGAAGTGTGGCAGCTTGGGCTAGTTGGTATGGCATGACGATAGTTATAGCGCGAGAACAAAACGACGACACGTGTCTTTCGTGTCCTTCTTGTCTCTGTGTCGTCGTTTTGTTCTCGCGCTATAACTATCGTTTGTACTTGGCCTTTGAGATCGGCATTTTTGGCGTTATTAATTTCAGAGGATGCTTTGTATTAAAAACGTTGCTTGGTGAATGACAGCGTCACTTAAATATGGTTATTTATAATTACGTTTACGCCTTTTTAAAAAATTTTTACGTTATTTTTGTTTCACATAAGCTTTGAAAAACGTAAAAATTTATTTGAAGACACCCCTACCTGAGTGACGCCCCCATCGTAGTTCTGACGACCGCCGATAATCCGGCAGGCACAAGAAATCCAAGAGGATGGGTGGATGGATGGATGGTTGTGGCTCCTCCTCTTCCTAACGCCTCCTCTTCCTAGAGGAGGCGTTCGCCTAACCAACCATAGAGTTTCTCCACGGAGGAAGGAAACCGTGGAGTTTCTCAATATACACTTAGGGAAACTCTGTGTAACCAACGCCTCCTAACCAACGGCAGGCATCTTCCTAGAGGAGGCGTTGGCCTAATCAACGCCTCCTCTAGGAAGATGCCTGCCGCATAAAAAAAAACAGCTACCACACCCTTTCTCTCTTTAATTTTGAAAATGTTTTTGGTCGCTAGCGTCACTTGTGGCGGACGGTGCAACAACGCAACACTTTGCATAGCCTCCGAAACAGTGTTGCTTAGTTGCAGGTCTCGAACAATTCTCGACTGACGCGCCCCTATGGGCCGCAGATGAAAAACGCTAAACTGGTACCGCCCATCGCCGTAATGGTGGATAGATGAATAAATAGATGGATATGGCTGTACCCTTTCGATTGGGCGGTGGCTAGCGCCACTAAGCCGTAACACTTTATGAATCAAAAACTAGATTTATTTTTTTCTTCAAATAGTGAGGTTGAGGATTTATAGTCTATTTTGCCCTCCCTGTCCCCAAACCCCAGTGCTTCGAAGAACTCTGCGCCATCATCCTGAACTATAGGGTGAATCCCTTTACAGAACATCATCAAGTGTTCGGCAGTTTCTTCTTCCTCTCCACACGCACTGCATACTGTGTCTACCCCTTCGTATTTGGCCCGATAAGTCTTGGTTCGCAGTACTCCCGTCCTGGCCTCAAACAGTAGAGAACTACCGCGAGTATTATCATAGATCATTTCCTTGGCAATTTCCTGCTTAAAAGTTCGATAGATCTCTAGTGCGGACTTCTTAATCATGCCCATTCTCCACATGTCAGTCTCGTTTCCTTCACCTTCTTCTTAACCGATATTCTTTTTGGTTTGGCCCCCTACTGTTTCCTAAGTATTTACCCATCAATTTCCTGGTTCACTTCCTTCATTTTCTATTGACATTCTTCATATACAAGTACCCGAAAACCTTCCTAGCCCACCACTCCTCCCCCATTTCTCTCAAATTGCTTCTAAAATTTTATCTTGCTGCTAGCTTCCCTGCCCTCAATTTATGTCCATCCCATATCACCTTGTGCTCCCTGATTTGGTGTATTCCCGTGAGCTCCTAAAGCGAGCCTACCTATTCCACGTTGCTTAATTTCTAATCTTGCTTGAACTTCTGATCTCATGCACAAGACCGCATTGCCGAACGTCAGACCAGGAATATTGTAATTCCACAGTGCCGTATTTTTCATCACTGCTGCATTCCTGTTACCTTTAGTCAATACGTATATTTCGTGTTCCCTTAGGTACTCGGTCCCATTGCTTATCCATATGCCCAGATATTTGTATTTATCTGTTATTTCTAGCGTGACCTGTATCCTAAGCTCACTACCTTCATTGTCATTAGAAA
Source organism: Rhipicephalus microplus (assembly GCF_043290135.1). Taxonomy (NCBI): domain Eukaryota; kingdom Metazoa; phylum Arthropoda; class Arachnida; order Ixodida; family Ixodidae; genus Rhipicephalus; species Rhipicephalus microplus. The sequence goes on from NC_134710.1 coordinate 69,577,425, forward strand.
TCATGACTGCTGATTTTTCCTTACTGAATCTGATATCTGACCTATCTCCCTCATTACCGCAGATGTCCATCAATTTTTGCGAATCTTAGTTGTTGTCGGCCTTTAGCACTATATCATCTGCGTACATCAATGCTGGTAGTGCCTGTTTAATGAGTTTTCCTTGTTCGACTAAAGAGAGGTTGAAGCCCAGTCCACTTCCCTCTAATTTGGCCTCTAATCCTTGTAGGTACATCATGAATAATAAGGGTGACAGGGGACACCCCTGCCTAAGCCCCCGTTTTACCTCTGCAGGCTTAGATACCTGTTTTTCCCACTTTATAACTACCTTGTTACCTTTATAGATATCCTGTAAAAGATTAGTGACTACATGTTCCACGCCTAGTGTGTCCAGTATTCCCCACGATTCCTCTTGAACCACGCTATCGTACGCTCCCTTGATATCCAAAAATGCTAGCCACAGGGGCCTCTGTTCCTTTGCTGCTATTTCTATGCACTACGTCAGTGAGAACAGATTGTCTTCCAACCTCCTGTGTTTCCGAAACCCATTCTGTAGTTCCCCCAGCACCCCCTCATCCTCTGTCTATGCCTGCAGTCTTTCCTTCATAATATGCATCGCCAGCCTGTAGACCACTGATGTCACTGTTATAGGACGGTAGTTGTTTATGTCAGCTGTGTCCCCCTTTCCTTTATAGATCATGCTCATCCTGCTAAGTTGCCATCCATCGGGAACTTCACCATCGATTATTATTTTGCTCACTGCCTCTCTCAAAGCCTGCTTAGACTTCGGACCTAATGTCTTTATCATCATAGTTGGAATGCCATCTGGGCCTGTTGATGTACTACTAGGTACCCTATTATCAGCCCTTTCCCACTCTCGTTGTGAAAATGAAGCCATTGCACCACTTGATTCGTCCTTGTCTATTGTGGTGCATAAAGTACCTCTTTGTTGAAATTTTTCTGTAACCCTTGTTCTTATATATTCAATAGCTTCGTCCCCTTCTAGCCTAGCACCTTGGGCTGTAGTTATAAAACCCTGCTCTAGGCTCGTCTCAATTCTTAGGGTGTTCTGTAGCAACGATAGTGTCGGTCGCGAGCTCCATCGCGCGGAGCTTGTTTAAAACTGAAGGCAGGCCAACTCCGCTGGGAGCGCGAGCCATTCCTCTGGCATCTTTCTAGAGTAGGCGTTATCTGTAGAAACTGGTAGGTGTTCTGTGCCCTACGTTCATTCAATTTAAATATGGCAGCGTCGAGAGAACGTGCGCTTCCCAACTCAAGCAAGAAAGCTCGCGTGTTTGACTTAAATGCCATATTCGAGGAAGCTAGGAAGACGGCAATAAGTAGGAGCAAAGATTCAAAACTCACGGAAGACCCAAAACCGTTCACGAGCCAGCCTGAAAGTAGCGCCGAAACTTCAAGGGAGAATGATCCTGCGCAGGACGGTGAACCGAATGAAGGCAGCGGAGACGACCTTGTGGGGCCTCCGATTTCGCTCTCGGCTCAGACTGAAGACGACGGATCTGACTCAGAGGACGATGACGAGGAGGAAGGTGAGCGTACTGCTGCGTATCGGCCTATTCCGGTGAAAGACGACATTACGCTGCGGCATGGCACGAAGATTGTGTCTGCGTTGGCTCTGGACCCTAATGGAGCACGTCTTGTCACTGGCGGGTATGACTTTGATATCACTCTGTTCGATTTCGCCGGCATGGATTCATCTCTGCAGCCGTTCCGATCGCTTCGTCCTTGCGAGTGTCACCAGATCCGAAACCTAGAATACAGCTGCACGGGCGACTCGTTTCTCGTGGTGTCTGGCAACGCCCAGGCGAAAGTGCTGGATCGGGACGGCTTCGAGGTGATGGAGTGCGTTAAGGGAGACCAGTATATAGCTGACATGGCTCGAACCAAAGGTCATGTGGCTATGCTGAATTACGGTTGCTGGCACCCACGCAGCCGCGAGGACTTTCTCACTTGTGCCAATGACGGCACACTGCGGTTGTGGAATGTGGACAAACCCAACTGCCACAAAGCCTTGGTCAAGACCAAGCAACAGGGCGGCCTCCGAGCTATACCGTCTACCTGCCGCTTCAGCAGGGACGGCCAACTAATGGTTGCTGGCTGCCAGGATGGCTCGCTTCAGTTTTGGGACCAGCGACGCACCTTAGTGCATCCGAGTCACACAGTACGCGAGGCGCACCGGCGAGGCACTGACGTAACTTGCGTAGCATTTTCCCAGGATGGCCGCCAGCTCGCAACGCGATCCTGCGATGACACGATGAAGTTGTGGGACCTTCGCTCATTGCGGCCGTCGGCTTTGCACACGTTTGCAGATCTCGACAACTTGTACCCTGCCACGGACTGCGGCTTCAGCCCTGACGATCGACTCATCTACACTGCCACATCGAAGAGCTCTGGCGACGGTCAGCTGGTGTTTTTTAAGGGCGACACAATGCAGGAAGTGATGCGACTTCGACAGCCATCGCCAGTGGCTAGAGTAATCTGGCATGCCCGGCTTAATCAAGTTTTAGCTGGGCTGGCGTGTGGTGAAGTGCGCCTTCTTTACGATACAGCGCACAGCCACCATGGCGCACTGTTATGTGTGTCCAAGGCCTCTCGGGCTAAACCTTTACCACAGGGGCTCACCCAAGCGCAAGTGCTAACACCACATGCGCTGCCGCTGTTCCGGGAAGAGCGGCCGCGAAGTATGCGCAAGCGGTTGGAGAAGGCACGAAAGGACCCTGTATTGTCTCAAAGGCCTGATCTTCCTGTGACAGGCCCTGGCCAAGGAGGCCGCATTGCTTCGGCAGGAAACACGCTCTCCTCCTTTATTGTGCGCAACCTGGGTACCACGAAGCGTGTTGATGACAATGTGGACCCACGTGAAGCTATCTTGAAATATGCCAAGGAAGCAGCTGAAAACCCTTACTGGGTGACACCTGCTTATGCTGCAACGCAGCCCAAGCCAGTTTTCCACGAGAATGACGAACCAACACCTGCCAAGAAGACAAAGCAAGTGTAGTTTGTTCCAACCGTGCGCTTTGTGCACTTTTGTTTAAACATTATTACAAAAAAAAAAGGCTGTTTCTCAGGCCTGCTCTGTACTAGTGATTTTAAATGCACTGTACAAAACAATATTACAATATGAAAACTTTGGACTTTTCACTGATTTATCATGCTCAACATACTGCTGTATGTTTGTATCTCATGTGATCATCCTATAAAGTGTAACCCATTTGATGACATACCCCTTGCAGCATTACACCATTTTCTAAGTGTGTATTCATAAATTCATATTGCAAAGATGTTATAAAGTTATTTAGTTAAGTTTGTCTGCATTGCATGTACATATTCAAGCACAAAATGAGACATTCATTGCTGCTTTCAAAATTCATGTTGTGGTTTGTCGCTTTCATCAATCTTTTCAACCCATTCCCAGTTGTAGCAGTAAAAAAAAAAAAATTGTCCAAGGTGCTGTGAGAGTTGGCATGGTGAAGCTTGCCAAGTGCTTTTGAAGGAATGCTCGAGTACCAAGCTGTTCTGGCTTTTTTATTTTTAGGTGCGCTTTTGAAGGAGGTAGGCGTCATTGCGGAATGCATGCATGTTTCGCAGTGCAAGTATGTTCTGTGTGTATAGTTTAGTAGTCATCTTGCAGCATGTATTTTTGTTCATATTACTGTTTTAGGAAGAGATAATTGACCATTTGCAGAAATCTGTAAAGCAGCTTTCCTTTAAGGTTGTTTGCCAACCAAAAGGACAAGAAAACTCTTGTGCCCAGACTGTTTTTCTCGCTCACTGTGCTTTTACCACACTTATTCGAGTGAAGGCAAGCGAGTGCTACAAGAAGACTTTTTCCCTCAACAATTACTGCGTGGTGGTCCCACCTCGAACGAACCCTCATATCGCATGGTGGACGAGGCACCTGTTGTTCATAAAGAAGGGAGTGGGTAAAAACACAATGAGTGAGGAAAGTAGTCTGGGAACGAGACATTTTGGTTGGAAAACACCTTTGCAGGAAAGCCAGCTTGCAGATTTCTACAAGTGGTCAATTGACAATCACCTGTTCTGTAGCGTATGGCTGTTTATATAAGAAAAAATATGAACAATAAATAACACCTAATTGCAGCATACATAAGTGTTGAGTTGAAATACTTGTGCAACATTAAATAGAACTGTTGTAGTGTTTGGCAGTGAAAGTACAAAACCACAGAACACCTGACAAAACTCTCCCGTTTTAACAGCACTTCCTTACTGAATAAGCTCTGTACCACCAATGTCCTGGTACATTTGGCTAGGTGCCACCACACTCAGCCACACATTAGAGAAGAAACCATTAATACAGTTTCTGTTAGAAACAGACTAAATGTGAGAGTTACATGATCAGATGTTGGTTGGGCTCAGAGGTCACAGTGAGGGCACCTTTGAGTGCTCCGAGAGCATAGCACTGTGAAAGAACTAACCACACATGATGTGCACCACCAGAGCACTTGAAATTGCCATTCAAATGGACCATTATTTTTTTTATGCATTTCAGTATAAATTTTGTTAAAACATTTGCACATAGGTGCAAATAAGGTATTGCGGCTACCATTTGTACATTTTCTAGCATGTGTAAGTTACGTACATATTGCAGGCATGATGTAAAAGAAGACAATAAAGGATCATAATTGTATGGATGACTTAGCATCATGATAATTGCAAGTAGCTCTCTAGACTGGCCCCTGTACATGTAAATGCTATCAAAATTAGGAAAGGCACAGTTACTTTTGTGAATACATGGCAATTGCTGTGACGCAAATCAATATTGCCTGTAAAAAGTGCTTCAAATTATGCTTCTCTAATATGCTTGCGTCGTAAGTCACCACTTATGAAGCGGTGTTACAGGTGCTTTTTATGAGAAGCGATGTAGCTAGTTAGCTTTTGACAATTTTCTTGTGTTTAGCAATCGGTAAATTTGAGGTCGCGTGAAATCGTAGAGACAGAGTGGCGTGATAATGCAGGACATACTAAGGAAACAAACGTACACTGTGCTTATGTGCCTGCACTGTTTCCACCCATCTGTTTCCAAAAAATGCTGTACCAACTGACACCAAATGTGACACTGTGCAGATTTTTCTGCAAATGCTCAGTTACAATGCTCAAGTTTAAATTTGCTGCTTTTATTGATCATGAAGGGCAAAAAAAAATTGTTAAAAGCATCATCATTGAAGTACTTTTGACTTTGCCTATGGCCTAATATATTAATGATGATATTGCAGGTACATAAATGCCTTGAATAATGTGTTTCAGTCTGCATGCAAGAAAATGTAGCCATAAAAACAATAAATAAGTTGGTCTAGCTGATTTTTGTTGAAAATCATGCTTACTAGCGCAGTAATTGACACAGGTAAGATGTAAAGAATGAATGCTAGACATTCAAGGGACACTAAAGAGATACAATGACTGGGTATAGAACAATAAACTGCACTTTGAGAACTCTAATGCTGTTAGTTTCACTATCATAAGTTCATTACTGGTGGAGCAAATCAAGGTTGAAGTTTAATTTTTAAGTTTCATGCCAAAAACGCCACGCATGACTGACGTTAAAAGGCCTGCGTGGAAGGTGCAGCACAGTCACAGCCAAAGCTAGAAGAGCGGCCTTTCAGAGCCTTTTATAAACACTCATTGGGTAACTACTGCAAGCACACTTGCTTGATGCCCACTACAGCATTAATAATAAAAATTTCAGGGTAGTAGGCCGGCATTCGCTATGGTATTTTTGTCATTCTTCTGGGAAGCGTGGTATCCGCTAAACTATTGCGAGGAATTTTGTGCTAATTGTTCATGCAGTGGCTGACGACGATGAGAAATTATGCCTGAAGTGTGTATGCACCGCAGTTTATAGCTGAACAAAAACAAGCTTTTGTAATGGTTTGGAGCATTGGACGACCCACTCGTTACGCTATTCGCATTGTGTGACGACTGGTTGTTCATTCGCTGTTTTAAAACGCTTTAAAAGTCATAATGATGCAATTGGTTTCCCGACATCAAGCCTGTCTAAGGCAACTTTGCCAAAAGGTCCCAAGCACCAGCGTGGCTCAGTGGTAGCATACTGGGCTGGCACACAGCGGGCTCGGGCTCGAGCCCCACTGTGTCATTGGTACTAGATTTTTTTTTTTTAATTTCGTGCGATATATTACGGACACCAGCGGCGGCGGACAACTACGGCGCTGCATGAGACCAGAGTTGTGATCTCAACAGCTTTCGCTGTAAAATTTTGAAATGTATTTTTCACATTTTCGCACCCTTGGCTTGGTGAAATTTTCTGAAACATTGTATGGTAGGTCTATGGTGCCCGCAGATGTCAATGTACTTCATTTTTATCAATTGGAAGTTATGCAGGACCTAAAAGACTCCTTCAAAATCTATGACTTTACGGTGTTCAGTCTGGGCATCTCCAGCCGAATTTTCTTTTCGTGCATTTTCTCGCTTACCAAGCACCGTCTTGCAGTAAGAGTGGTGTCCTCGGCATTGTGAAATTGTACTTTACTAATATGCGAAAAATTGTTTTTCTTTAGTGTACCTTTAAAGTATAGAATACTAGTGTATTCCTTAGCTGAAAGCACCATTCATCCCACACCTCTTTAACTCGTGTTTTTGGGCTAGTAAAGTTGAGTTTCAATATGTAGTAAAAGCTAACATGAACCAAGAAGCAACGCAAACTGTATGGACTCTCCTGAGAGAATCCAAGGGCAAGGAACACAGGTCCTTGGCACTAGAACCCTGCAAAGGATGATTGTCAGCATAGTGCAGCAAATGTAAAATTTCTTCAATGATTGGACTCTTTTCGAGAATTGCAAATGTTGATTCAGACATAATAGTATAGTGATAAAAGATGTGGAGAGAAACTGTGGTTTTATGGTCAGAAGAACCTCTTGCCATCAGGCCTTCAAAAGGTTCTCATTACATTTGCAAAGCCTTCGTAAGGAGCCTGACACATTTGTGCGGCTGGTGCCACATTGGGAGGAAGACAAGCAGTGATGCAACTGTTGCATTCTTTTATGTAATTAAATTGGATTCTCCATTTCACATAAAGTGCAATTACAAAACCAACCTAGTCAGGTGTTGTATTGTTTACAGCCGATGTGAAATGCTGATAACGCGTCCGAAAGCATCAGACGTGTTATCGGTCGCAGGTTTGGCCCCTGCCCGTGGCAAGTTATCTTTTTTTTTTTCACTTTTCTTTCTTTACATTTACATAACAATTACTTTTGGTAACATCCCCTATACTTTCCTTGGCATCATTGTCAGTTAGTTCTCATTAATATTGTGTCAAAGAAAGCGAGCCCTTAAATTTACACTTCTTTCCTTCCTTACCAGGTATGCAGGACTAAGTTTGACAGTCTGCCAACAGATTTATATTTCTCGTTTACAATACTGACTATTATGTTCCCATAAAACAATTTCTTAGCATTGCAGAAATAATTTGCTATGAAAATAGAATATGCAGTAACCAAATTAATTAGTACTGCTACTTACATCCAGTAAAAAATAAACGTAAAATATTATTTCTCTATGCATATCATAAATATGATCTCAAAAACTGCAACAGTTATATGCATTAAATGAGGCCAACCGAACTTGCACTCCACCCAAATTTTTCAGTGAGAACCTGTTGCCGAGTAAGTTGGTGTATGCCTGACATCTATATTTTAGTGCTAGAAAAGACAAATGTACAACCAACGACAGGACAGTTCTAGCACTAAAATGAGTCATCGAGCACAAATTTTGTCATTTTTATGATGATGAAGTCGAGAAAACACACATTCCCCAAGATAACATGCAAACACTCTGTATTGAACTGACTGAAGTTGTTCAGCACAACTATCTAGTAGACAAGACTACCCTTCAGGTTCCCCCCAACCCCTTTTCAACAAATAATACAAATAACCACTGCCCAAGCGTATACCCAGGAATTTTTTCAGAAGGGGGTCTATTCGTTGAAGGCCTGGAACAACACCTATTTTTATCGTTCGTTCTTGGCAAGACATCCCCCTTCATATGAATTTCCTGAGGGCGGGGGGGGAGGGGGGGAATTCGCGGACTTCTAGTGCTCCTTTCTCCTCTGGCTATGGGCCTGCCACTGCCATAAATACCAAAACACCCTGTAACAATTCTCACACAGTTAATTATCTGGCTGATGATATCTGTGAAAAGAAATAATAAATAAAAAATACTATGCAAGGGACGAGGCTACTCCTAAAAATCAGTGACTGGGTTCCCATGATTTCATAACACCAGTTGCTTTATTTGCCTTTTGTGCCCAGAGTTACAAGTTTGATTCCTGGCCTGACTTGCAACATGATGAGGTCACAAGTGGCACGAGGCATACATTACTTAATTTCAGCCCCTAGCTGGGACAGCTGCTCCAGAAATTGAGCAGCATTAGCTAGCTGCGTACAACCATAAACAACTTTCTTTGATTTGCCCTTTGTGTAGTCCAGAAGGTTCTGGTACTCAATATAATTGCCACCCCCCAAAACAAACACAACTGCCTCTTGGAATGGTGCTTGGACTCGTGGTTCTGCGCGTCCAAGAAGTTTTGGGTCCAAGTACCGGAAATCGTCAGTTTCGGGCAACGATTTCAACTCCATCAGGGCATCCACAAGTCGTGTGATGGGAAGTTTGTGCTTCTTAACAACCAGGTTCTTGACACCTTCCATAACAAACTGCGAGCCTTGGCTCATCAACTTGGAGAACATGCCCACAGTGCGAGGCCCACCACCATAGGAGCCCACAGGTTGTGGAGCTGTGACACGGGTATAGTCCTTCCAACGACGCAAGTAACGGAGAGGATTCAGGTCACAACCTGCTTGTTGCAGGGCGTCCTCGTACTCCAGGGCTCCATCTAGTCCAAGCACATATGCTATTAAGATTAACCTCAGCTTGTCTTCTGCTGTGCCTGCCTCTGGGTCATTTATCAGGTCTAGAAGGGAACGATCTAAAGCTTGCCTGCCAAGCAATTTTTCCTCAGTCTCAAAATACAGATCAAGTTTCCGAGCCTTGATGTGCTCAAGAATTGCAGTGGCTATGCTGGTATGCATGTCAATCAGCCGCTTCCGCTCAAGTAGCTCTGGTAGTGAGCTGACAGCAGATGTCAACTTTGCTGTGTTGTCAGAGAGCATGGTGATAGCTTCATCTGTACGGTCACCTTCCAAACCCATGGCTGCCTTAAGTTTTTTGACCTCATCTTCCTGTGCACGGTATGCTTCTAGCTCTTCTTGCACAGCTTCAGCCACGGTGGGAAATGGGCTACCTTTGTGCTGCTGCCAGAACTTGTCCGCTTGAGTCAAATCAAACGTCTTGGTCTTTTTTCGTGGCTTGGCACCCACATGCTCAACTGAGGGGGATGTCACAACAGGTTCTTCCAAGGTAACACGGTTCAAGCTCAGGTCTAGCACGTCGTGTGCCAGGGCCTGGTAAGTCCAAGTGTGGTGCAATGGTGTTGCCATGTCCATGTTGCGATCAAGGACAACTAACAGAGGCCTTTGAAAACTGAACTGGCCACTGCCATGAGCGGAGTCCAAAAATAGACTGTTTCGAGAGTCGCGAAGATTCTCGCGCATCCTCTTGTCAAGTTTCTCGGCAACCATTTCGGCAGCATTTCCTTTGGGGCAACGAATGATCGGAACTGTACCTAGCGTTGCAAAAACAGAAAACAGGCAGTCGACAATGTTATCCATGATTGACTCAATCTCGGTGTCCTTCACGTCGCCGCGGTTAATGGCATAATATGAAACAGTATGGCGATCGTTGTGTTTCAGCAAGAACAGATCATTTTCCACAGTGATGAAGTTGAGGTACTGATCAAACACTTTAGACACGTTGGCGACCGAGTTCGCTTGCAGAGCCGCTGAAGCCAGATCTTCAAGTTGTTGGCGCGACACCGGTGACACGAAGTTCAGGTAATACTGGTCGTACAACTCATTACGAAAGTCCTGCGATATCCGCGTAGTGTTTTCGTCAGTGGGCGCAACGAAGTAAATTGCAGGCACCTCCGGTATGGGGTCTCGGTCCGAGTGCAGGAGCATGTGCAAGGTGATGCCCATGTCACGTAGCTCTTTCACCGAGAGAAGAGGCGATATTATGTCTTGTCCACAACGATCGTACACCAAAAGTTTCCATACTGGCTCCGAAAAGGAGCCTTTAGGTTGAGGAACGTTGAAGTTGAGCATCTGCTTCAGCGCAGCGATCTGCTTATCACGTATGTTGAGAGACATGACTGACACTGCAGCCTTACACGACGGCGGTTCTTAATGACGCGGAAACTAAGCTCACATTCTACGATAACTCAACGCTCCAAGAAAGATTACCGGCTACTTCAAACACGGCAAACTGCGAGAGGAAATCACTCCCGAAACTCTTGTGACGTTGACGTGAACAGCGAGCATGCGCGTCGCCACTTGCAATACAAATGATGCCTGTGGCGCTTTGGCTGGCGTTGTCGTGGCCGTAGCGGTTCCGCGAAAGCAACGCAGAGAACGAGCAATGCCTTTCGCTTTGATTAATGAAGTAAAACCTCCTCGACTTTGACGATACCTTGTGAAGCCTTTGAAGCCCGTATTCACGAACCAATACCCCTGTTTAATATTTTCTGCACGTGTGTTATAACGGCACAAAAACGGCAACATGGTAGACAACACGTAAATACAGGCCTACTTTTTTTTTTTATCAAACGCACTGAAAACACAAATCTGAGAAATAAAACGTGAGATAAGGATAAGGTTGGTTTGTGATCATGGGCCTGAGTGTATTGGCTTCGACCCAGCCGATTTAAAGTTGGACGAATTAATTTACTTACGAAAGCTGTTTCACCGCAGGAAGGGGGAACAACACGCACAAAAAAAAAAAAAAGGAAAATAATGCAGTTTGTCAGCTGCACAAAAAGAGTGACGACTAACGTGCAAATCAGGATCAGGCGAAGTTTTTGTGCTACATGTCGGTACCCTCAGTCCAGGATGCCGTGGTCCACAGTTGGTCGGGGCCAGGGCGTCTGTCGCACCCTCTTTACCAAGCTTGCCAGGTCAACACCACCTAGTTCTAGGTGTTCTTGGCCAGGCTCACGCACATCCCCCCCCCCCCCCCCCCCCCAAAGGGTTGATTCTTTTAGCTGCACTATGCAGGCTATAACACTCCCATACCATGCGAGTTGGGCACCCCGAGGCACTTTGCAGCGCCTGAAATTCTCATTGGGCACATGCGGTTCAGAAAAGGAGTTGCTTATTGGGCCATCAGCATTATTGATGCGACATAATTTCTCTTCACGCTTTAAGAAACACAGGTGAACTAACTATACAGCGCGCCTGAATATGCCAAGAGATCTTTGTAGCAAGTGTGTGTGAACAATGCATGATAGATGTGAAGACCGTGGTGGAGTCCAATTGAAAGCAAGATATCAGGCACCCCCTCTAACACTTCATCTTCAGAGTCTGTATCAATCTTTTTACATGTTCTGTAGCAAAACAGACACCGTTGACATTGTTGCACAGCAACTTTCAAGACATTGTTTGTGGTTGACTTATAGGCGCGAAACTTAAGCCGTGGGTCTGTCTATGCATGTCTCTTTGTGACCGGCCGTAACCACCAAATTGTATGACTCATTCAGCAGGTGGCAGTAGTGAGAGTGACCGACTAACACGGAGGAAGGAAAGGTCCCTAGATGAAACAAGTTTCCAAGGTAGCGACACCCTCCCTTTTCCTCCTCGCTTATTTGCCTGAAGCGCCCCCTAGAAGGTTTAAAACTTTCATCCAAAAGCGAATGTTTGGGTTCTGTTGCTACGGTGAGTAGATGTAAATGAAACAAAATAGAACGAAATAAGACGTAGAATAAACAGTTACCTTTATGAATATAAACGGCACAACACAAGAGCAAGCGGGATGTGCGTTACTCAACCGGCAACGTTGGGCAGTTCTATACTTTACACCACTAGCCATGGCGTCTCGCGTAGTACATTTCAGTTCCACGGCCGCGGTATTTCGTCCAGTTCTAACTAGTCCCCTTCGCCGATTGTGTTTTGTTCGTGATGTGACACAGTGAACGTGCTTCTTGCTGGATCCTGTAAGTGGCCACAGGGCGTGACGTTGTGACGATTGATTACAACCGGCTTGTGCAACGCAAGAAAAAAAAAAACATCTACGACCAGACTGGTACGAACACTCGTCCAGCAGCACTGCGATGACGTTTTTTTTAAATGTGCCCATTTGGACAATCGTGATGCCAAGTGATTCTGATGCGGTGCTGGGAACTTCCTGAAAAGTGAGAGTTCTACTGGTGAGTTGTCTCAAAGCAGCGCATTTCGGCTCAAGCGGGAACTGGTCAAGAAAGAAATGTTTCTGAAGTTGCGTTGATTACAACCTACAGCTGTTCTGTATACGTGCATAACCACATGTATTTGTACCAACTGGCATGCACTAGACACGCATTAGACGCGCGCCTGGCGTTTCAATAAAAACCGACAAGTGAACTCGCTTCGCAGATCCGCGTCGACATACGTTGACGGAGTTGCACGAAAGCATTCGCGTGAAATGGTTCATAGTTGCACTTCATGGTGCGCTTCATCTCGGAAAGCACGAGGTAAGTTGAAGAGAGCGAAACCATTTTCTGTTGTTTACGGCAACGCAACATTGCTGAAAAACGCAGATGTTGCATTGAACGAGCATGGCGAAACAATGTTGGTGGACTTTGCGCACACCGAAACGCTCCTCCTCTTCAGTAGAGTGTACTAGAATGGGGGAGTGGGTCCACTGAAGGCTCCACGCTGAGGCGTTTTTTTCGGAAAATCCAGGTGGCGCTACCATCGCCTTCACCTGAAGACTTAGCCGTGGTTGCCATGGTTACAAGTCCCCTTTGCCACGCGGTTCGCGACGGGTGGGTAGTCTGATAGTTCGCGCGGTTCGCGTGCTGCTCGCGCGTCTGGCGCAGTCTCGCAGCGTTGTTGCTTCGTTCGTGCGTGCGTGGCCGTGAACGGCGTCGCACCGTGCTTCCGCGCCAGTTCAACAAAATCTAAATGTTTATATTGCGAAACGCCCTGCTCGTATAGGTAGTCACGCACGCAAGTACCGTGATTTCCACGGTAATTGTTTACAATCAAGAGCGTAAGTTGAATTTGGCTTTTGCGAAAACGTACGCATCGAAAGTGTAATATGAGCATTAACTGCGATGCTTTTAAAAATGTCAATATAACTGGGATATATAAGTAAGTTTGCGTTTGGTGCAAATTTAGACTCACGGCAGCAAATTGAATATGATGCAAGACTAAAGTTACCAGCTGTTATCACGAGAATTAAAGCTAAAGTATGCGAACCCTTCTGCAAATTTGCAGCTATTCGTTAGGGACGCGTGATATTATTGAAAAACTGAACCAGTCCTGTTGCGATTACGTGAGGGTGTTGGCAAAGGAAGTTTAGTCACATCGGACGGCAACTGTGCTATTCGTAGGAAATGACTTATAGGGCGGACGCACGTCCGTCGCGGTGGTTTTATGATGAGTTTTTGTTCGGCATCTAGTGCTGGTATACGTTGTAGGTATTAATGAAATATGTTATATTTTACCTTTTCTCTTCGTGCCTGCGGTACGTGTCCATGCAAACATTTGTTCGAAACATGAACGTGTTTTCACCTATAGATAGGAAGTCTGAAAGACACCAATAAAGAAGTGATATGCGCAAAATATTTTATTTTAAATTGACTGCGCAAGCTTTTCGCATAAATATAAAAAACAAAATAAATATCATCGAAAGACTTCGACACCGTCGCTCAAGGAACGTCAGGCTCTATGTTGTCCTGCTAAGCTTTAAGTGTTTTGCTCTCGCTCGTTTCGAAGCGTTTTCCCTGTTCATTCCCTTCACTAAGAAGTGAAGGCGAGTGAGCACGTAGAACGAAACGAGCTTTGTGCTCACTGCATCTTTGTGGTCTGGACAGCCGACCGCTTTCGAGTTCAGAAAATTAGTTTTCACCAATGAAAGGATGTCAGAGATGCTATCTGTGTGCAACATGGAAACACTGAAACATTCAGTAAACAAGTTTTCAAGTGAGGCAATGAAATCATACAGCTGTCGTGAGGGGTACAGAAGTCCACCCCAGTCGCATTGCTCCGTGAATTGCGAAGGGAGCTGTTCAGCAACCGCGACAGCTTTCTCAAACAGAAGCACTTCTTTGCATTGTACGCATGCCAACTTCAATACACACTTTCTGGCCACGTACCCTGCTGTGTAGTAAATGAGTCTCGAGTCACTCTTCTCCAAAGTCACATCGATGTGGTCAGCAAACTTTTCTGGCATCGTGGCAATCGTGCTTTCGACCTCGCCAAGTTTTCCCTGTGATATAAGATCATCAATTTTTTTGTGCGTGACCTTTAGACCCTGTCTGTCATGCACAGTGACAAGAGCGTTTATCATGTCAGGGTTTGCGTTTGCGCTGTCCACACTGTGCGCCAAGTTATAAAAGGACAAGCAGTTGACGGTTATTAGAAACTCATCCGGAGAGGGGTGCGCGTTGCAGCCACTTGACTGGCGAACGATGCCGAAGAAATGTTCCACGGGATCGGTGCTAAGTCGAGATGTCATGAGATATTTGAATCCAACGCTCTCTGTCAGGTACTTCAGCAATGAAAGGGTATTTGCTATAGTGACCCTAAAACCTATGGCAGTGGACTCGCTGAGAAAGTGCCGCTTGTTGTCACTGAATGATTCCCAGTCATTCAGGAAGTCCAGAAAATTGGACAGGAATGCCACGTCTGTAGAAGCTGGTCTCAGCGCTTCGGCCCGAAACCTGGAAGTCATCACGGTGATCAGTCGTTGGATCTTCCTGCAAAATAAACAAAAAGAATGTATGTCAGAAGAGCGCTCATCATGCGTTTGAGATGTTTACGATTACACTTAATTCATTTGGAACGTAGGCGCAACTCACGAGAAGAACAGCTGAGTTGCCTCGATGCTGCCACACCTTCTCTCGATGTCCTCCTTGTAGAAGGCCAGGCCCCGTAGGACATATGGACCGAATAGTTGGAAGGCGAAAGGGGTTCTCATCTTCTCAAATGAGTTTGGTTCCAGATGCGTCTCGGTCAAATTGGGCATAACTTTCAGTGTCCTAACACTTCTGTCTAGAAGGTACGCCTCCCGAACCGGATGCACAGACACCTAGAAATATAGGTTGAGGTAATGCAATGTATGCAAAAAACACAATCTTTGTAAAATGTCAACCATGAATCTATACGTACCAATCCGTCTGGTGTTGCAAAGCCTTTCTGGAGAAGACCATTCCTGAGGCATTTTAGCAGATGCGGGAAATCGGAGATAAAGTGCAATTTCCTCATCTCGTCGACAGGATGCTGTATGGCGCCATTTATTTTCTTCGATGACGCCGACACCCCCGCTAGCTTCCACATTTTTCGATTCCAGGGGGCTCCGTCACAAGTGATGTGGTCGACGAACAAGCCCGCCTGTTCCACGAGGATGGTAGCTTCCATGAGAATTTTCAATAAAATGTCTCCTCTCACATTTCCTTTTGTCGCAAAAACGCCCACAATTTGGCTCCATTTTCCAGCGAAAGGCACAAACATGATGACCATGCCGTGATCACATTGCTGGTACTTGTCTTCGGGCTTCGTAAATTCTCCAAGGTCCACGAAGCCTTGAATCTGGCCAGACGCCGTCACATTGAAATGTTCTGACAATTTCATTTCGTCCACCAATAGTCCGCCGTGTCTTTCGAGGTCTGACATGCTCGCGGTTTTTTTCTTTAGAGTGTTCATTACTGCTTGATTAAAACCGAAGGCCGACTCGTATGACCTCAAGTATCTTTTCAAAGTAGTGTTGCTGGGCATCATGAGAATTTCGTTCTTTCTGATGTGCTGATAAAGCCGGGGACTCTTTAGTTTCATGAGTAAACACTCGAGGATCCACTCCTGATTGTAGCGCATGCCCTGCTTGCTGGTTTGTTTGGCAGCTTGAAAGCAAGCGCGAACACTTGCCTGCTGCTTTCGCGGTAGTGACGATATTTTATCCTCTAGTATTTTATCCGCGACATTCGCATTGTTTGCCCTCATCTCTTCGAGACGACCAGCAATGTCCAACAGCCTTGTCGCCATCCGCTTGTTTCTCTGACTCAGGACCCGCAGTTTGGTGGAGACTGAGTTTCTTCGCTCTTTTCGTTTTAGGTAGCTTTTTCTGGTGAGTATTACTTTCCTCACGTACTTGCATGAAATGCATGAAGAACCTGGAAGTATACGAGAAAAAAATTATGAAGAGCTTCCAGTTTTTTACCATGCATGTTTGAAACGCAATTTATGCACTTTCACTTTCTGTAGGCAAACTATTCTTTCGTAAATGTTAATGAGTACTACAAAAATTAGGGGCCACACAAATGTTCTAGCATTAAACAGGTTACTGATTGATTAATTGTACAATTACAAGTGACGTCTCAATAAACGTTTGCCGCACTCACCTTGTTGTTTAACCGCTCCTTTGCACGTGACACTGAAGACAAGGCCGTCGGAATGAGAGATTTGCTGCTCCAGTTTCTTCGTAAGAACGTCATAGGTGAAGTCCTTCGCCCTACCTGCTCCTCTGCAAGGGTGAAGAGATTCTGCGCAGTCCAGGACTTGTTTGGCATCTTCAAGGTTATAGGCGACCTTTTCGGAGATCAGCGTCTTCCGAACATATGTCCGACAAATCACTTCACTCCGGTCGGTACCGTAATTCATGAGCACAGTCTTTTCGATGCTTACGAGTTCACGACTTAGGGAGGCCGAAACATAAGCAATTCCGTCATAATGACGAAACTTGTGCATTGCCCAGTGGTCGTTTGGCCGGACAACGTCTTCAAGTTCAAATGCGTTGTCGCTTTGCCTCGCACTTTCGCAATCTTCAAATCTCAGTTGCGGCTCAACTGATTGCAGCGCAGTTCTTTTTGACGGCTGGTCTTCACAGGTTGGTGGTGAAGCCGCTCTCTTCTTCGTTGACTGCTCCGGTGTGGGCTGCTCGTCAGGACACTTCAGGAGATGAGGTATAATTATGGGTACAGCATCACTGCGAAGTTCCGGCTTTCCCCGCTCTATATATACTTCTCGGCCTTCGATAATATGTACATATTGCCTTAGTATGTATTTTTGCTCGAAGTGCAGCTCGCAAATGGCATCGGTGACTTGCAAGGGCCGATCAGCGCGGTTGAGATTCTGGTCCCATAGCCGGCGTCTTTCTTCGTCTTGAGGTACTCCAAAGAGTGAGAGCTTGGGCTGGTTTTTAACTCTGCTGTATCCGGTTTGGCAGCCTACGACACAACAGTAATTTCTACGCCTAGACGTGCTCATCCTCTAATCTTTTGAAGCAGCTTGGAACGCTCCGTTATGCAACCAGCAGACACATATCTGCGCACGCAAACGTGCCGTCTGCCGCGTATTCTTTGTCCAGACGGCTTTGCTCAAAGGGAAATACAAACCTACGCGTTCACGAAAAAAAGCATACATTTTATTTCATGTCACTTGTTTTTGTCTCTAATAATGTGTAAAAAAAGAACCAGGAGACAAATTGTGAAAACAGCGCACGAACGACGGTGCATCGAACAGACGACGGCGCGTCGAGCAGACGACAACATCGAGCGCTCAGCGTCCCCGCCAGCGCGTCGTGCGGCCCGAACCGCCGCACGACTCGCACGCTCCCGCCGAAACTGACGTCACTTCAGGAGAAGGCTACTGCAGCGCCACCAAATTTTCCGCCGTTTTTGCTTCACCCGCACCGCTTGCCGCCGGCCACAGTGGACCCACTCCCCCATTCTAGTACACTCTATCTTCAGTAGAGTGTACTAGAATGGGCTCTCTATCTTCAGTAGAGTGTACTAGAATGGGGGAGTGGGTCCACTGAAGGCTCCACGCTGAGGCGTTTTTTTCGGAAAATCCAGGTGGCGCTACCATCGCCTTCACCTGAAGACTTAGCCGTGGTTGCCATGGTTACAAGTCCCCTTTGCCACGCGGTTCGCGACGGGTGGGTAGTCTGATAGTTCGCGCGGTTCGCGTGCTGCTCGCGCGTCTGGCGCAGTCTCGCAGCGTTGTTGCTTCGTTCGTGCGTGCGTGGCCGTGAACGGCGTCGCACCGTGCTTCCGCGCCAGTTCAACAAAATCTAAATGTTTATATTGCGAAACGCCCTGCTCGTATAGGTAGTCACGCACGCAAGTACCGTGATTTCCACGGTAATTGTTTACAATCAAGAGCGTAAGTTGAATTTGGCTTTTGCGAAAACGTACGCATCGAAAGTGTAATATGAGCATTAACTGCGATGTTTTTAAAAATGTCAATATAACTGGGATATATAAGTAAGTTTGCGTTTGGTGCAAATTTAGACTCACGGCAGCAAATTGAATATGATGCAAGACTAAAGTTACCAGCTGTTATCACGAGAATTAAAGCTAAAGTATGCGAACCCTTCTGCAAATTTGCAGCTATTCGTTAGGGACGCGTGATATTATTGAAAAACTGAACCAGTCCTGTTGCGATTACGTGAGGGTGTTGGCAAAGGAAGTTTAGTCACATCGGACGGCAACTGTGCTATTCGTAGGAAATGACTTATAGGGCGGACGCACGTCCGTCGCGGTGGTTTTATGATGAGTTTTTGTTCGGCATCTAGTGCTGGTATACGTTGTAGGTATTAATGAAATATGTTATATTTTACCTTTTCTCTTCGTGCCTGCGGTACGTGTCCATGCAAACATTTGTTCGAAACATGAACGTGTTTTCACCTATAGATAGGAAGTCTGAAAGACACCAATAAAGAAGTGATATGCGCAAAATATTTTATTTTAAATTGACTGCGCAAGCTTTTCGCATAAATATAAAAAACAAAATAAATATCATCGAAAGACTTCGACACCGTCGCTCAAGGAACGTCAGGCTCTATGTTGTCCTGCTAAGCTTTAAGTGTTTTGCTCTCGCTCGTTTCGAAGCGTTTTCCCTGTTCATTCCCTTCACTAAGAAGTGAAGGCGAGTGAGCACGTAGAACGAAACGAGCTTTGTGCTCACTGCATCTTTGTGGTCTGGACAGCCGACCGCTTTCGAGTTCAGAAAATTAGTTTTCACCAATGAAAGGATGTCAGAGATGCTATCTGTGTGCAACATGGAAACACTGAAACATTCAGTAAACAAGTTTTCAAGTGAGGCAATGAAATCATACAGCTGTCGTGAGGGGTACAGAAGTCCACCCCAGTCGCATTGCTCCGTGAATTGCGAAGGGAGCTGTTCAGCAACCGCGACAGCTTTCTCAAACAGAAGCACTTCTTTGCATTGTACGCATGCCAACTTCAATACACACTTTCTGGCCACGTACCCTGCTGTGTAGTAAATGAGTCTCGAGTCACTCTTCTCCAAAGTCACATCGATGTGGTCAGCAAACTTTTCTGGCATCGTGGCAATCGTGCTTTCGACCTCGCCAAGTTTTCCCTGTGATATAAGATCATCAATTTTTTTGTGCGTGACCTTTAGACCCTGTCTGTCATGCACAGTGACAAGAGCGTTTATCATGTCAGGGTTTGCGTTTGCGCTGTCCACACTGTGCGCCAAGTTATAAAAGGACAAGCAGTTGACGGTTATTAGAAACTCATCCGGAGAGGGGTGCGCGTTGCAGCCACTTGACTGGCGAACGATGCCGAAGAAATGTTCCACGGGATCGGTGCTAAGTCGAGATGTCATGAGATATTTGAATCCAACGCTCTCTGTCAGGTACTTCAGCAATGAAAGGGTATTTGCTATAGTGACCCTAAAACCTATGGCAGTGGACTCGCTGAGAAAGTGCCGCTTGTTGTCACTGAATGATTCCCAGTCATTCAGGAAGTCCAGAAAATTGGACAGGAATGCCACGTCTGTAGAAGCTGGTCTCAGCGCTTCGGCCCGAAACCTGGAAGTCATCACGGTGATCAGTCGTTGGATCTTCCTGCAAAATAAACAAAAAGAATGTATGTCAGAAGAGCGCTCATCATGCGTTTGAGATGTTTACGATTACACTTAATTCATTTGGAACGTAGGCGCAACTCACGAGAAGAACAGCTGAGTTGCCTCGATGCTGCCACACCTTCTCTCGATGTCCTCCTTGTAGAAGGCCAGGCCCCGTAGGACATATGGACCGAATAGTTGGAAGGCGAAAGGGGTTCTCATCTTCTCAAATGAGTTTGGTTCCAGATGCGTCTCGGTCAAATTGGGCATAACTTTCAGTGTCCTAACACTTCTGTCTAGAAGGTACGCCTCCCGAACCGGATGCACAGACACCTAGAAATATAGGTTGAGGTAATGCAATGTATGCAAAAAACACAATCTTTGTAAAATGTCAACCATGAATCTATACGTACCAATCCGTCTGGTGTTGCAAAGCCTTTCTGGAGAAGACCATTCCTGAGGCATTTTAGCAG
The DNA here is from genome assembly GCF_043290135.1 of Rhipicephalus microplus. Taxonomy (NCBI): domain Eukaryota; kingdom Metazoa; phylum Arthropoda; class Arachnida; order Ixodida; family Ixodidae; genus Rhipicephalus; species Rhipicephalus microplus. The sequence continues at coordinate 69,597,847 of NC_134710.1, forward strand.
ATGCGGGAAATCGGAGATAAAGTGCAATTTCCTCATCTCGTCGACAGGATGCTGTATGGCGCCATTTATTTTCTTCGATGACGCCGACACCCCCGCTAGCTTCCACATTTTTCGATTCCAGGGGGCTCCGTCACAAGTGATGTGGTCGACGAACAAGCCCGCCTGTTCCACGAGGATGGTAGCTTCCATGAGAATTTTCAATAAAATGTCTCCTCTCACATTTCCTTTTGTCGCAAAAACGCCCACAATTTGGCTCCATTTTCCAGCGAAAGGCACAAACATGATGACCATGCCGTGATCACATTGCTGGTACTTGTCTTCGGGCTTCGTAAATTCTCCAAGGTCCACGAAGCCTTGAATCTGGCCAGACGCCGTCACATTGAAATGTTCTGACAATTTCATTTCGTCCACCAATAGTCCGCCGTGTCTTTCGAGGTCTGACATGCTCGCGGTTTTTTTCTTTAGAGTGTTCATTACTGCTTGATTAAAACCGAAGGCCGACTCGTATGACCTCAAGTATCTTTTCAAAGTAGTGTTGCTGGGCATCATGAGAATTTCGTTCTTTCTGATGTGCTGATAAAGCCGGGGACTCTTTAGTTTCATGAGTAAACACTCGAGGATCCACTCCTGATTGTAGCGCATGCCCTGCTTGCTGGTTTGTTTGGCAGCTTGAAAGCAAGCGCGAACACTTGCCTGCTGCTTTCGCGGTAGTGACGATATTTTATCCTCTAGTATTTTATCCGCGACATTCGCATTGTTTGCCCTCATCTCTTCGAGACGACCAGCAATGTCCAACAGCCTTGTCGCCATCCGCTTGTTTCTCTGACTCAGGACCCGCAGTTTGGTGGAGACTGAGTTTCTTCGCTCTTTTCGTTTTAGGTAGCTTTTTCTGGTGAGTATTACTTTCCTCACGTACTTGCATGAAATGCATGAAGAACCTGGAAGTATACGAGAAAAAAATTATGAAGAGCTTCCAGTTTTTTACCATGCATGTTTGAAACGCAATTTATGCACTTTCACTTTCTGTAGGCAAACTATTCTTTCGTAAATGTTAATGAGTACTACAAAAATTAGGGGCCACACAAATGTTCTAGCATTAAACAGGTTACTGATTGATTAATTGTACAATTACAAGTGACGTCTCAATAAACGTTTGCCGCACTCACCTTGTTGTTTAACCGCTCCTTTGCACGTGACACTGAAGACAAGGCCGTCGGAATGAGAGATTTGCTGCTCCAGTTTCTTCGTAAGAACGTCATAGGTGAAGTCCTTCGCCCTACCTGCTCCTCTGCAAGGGTGAAGAGATTCTGCGCAGTCCAGGACTTGTTTGGCATCTTCAAGGTTATAGGCGACCTTTTCGGAGATCAGCGTCTTCCGAACATATGTCCGACAAATCACTTCACTCCGGTCGGTACCGTAATTCATGAGCACAGTCTTTTCGATGCTTACGAGTTCACGACTTAGGGAGGCCGAAACATAAGCAATTCCGTCATAATGACGAAACTTGTGCATTGCCCAGTGGTCGTTTGGCCGGACAACGTCTTCAAGTTCAAATGCGTTGTCGCTTTGCCTCGCACTTTCGCAATCTTCAAATCTCAGTTGCGGCTCAACTGATTGCAGCGCAGTTCTTTTTGACGGCTGGTCTTCACAGGTTGGTGGTGAAGCCGCTCTCTTCTTCGTTGACTGCTCCGGTGTGGGCTGCTCGTCAGGACACTTCAGGAGATGAGGTATAATTATGGGTACAGCATCACTGCGAAGTTCCGGCTTTCCCCGCTCTATATATACTTCTCGGCCTTCGATAATATGTACATATTGCCTTAGTATGTATTTTTGCTCGAAGTGCAGCTCGCAAATGGCATCGGTGACTTGCAAGGGCCGATCAGCGCGGTTGAGATTCTGGTCCCATAGCCGGCGTCTTTCTTCGTCTTGAGGTACTCCAAAGAGTGAGAGCTTGGGCTGGTTTTTAACTCTGCTGTATCCGGTTTGGCAGCCTACGACACAACAGTAATTTCTACGCCTAGACGTGCTCATCCTCTAATCTTTTGAAGCAGCTTGGAACGCTCCGTTATGCAACCAGCAGACACATATCTGCGCACGCAAACGTGCCGTCTGCCGCGTATTCTTTGTCCAGACGGCTTTGCTCAAAGGGAAATACAAACCTACGCGTTCACGAAAAAAAGCATACATTTTATTTCATGTCACTTGTTTTTGTCTCTAATAATGTGTAAAAAAAGAACCAGGAGACAAATTGTGAAAACAGCGCACGAACGACGGTGCATCGAACAGACGACGGCGCGTCGAGCAGACGACAACATCGAGCGCTCAGCGTCCCCGCCAGCGCGTCGTGCGGCCCGAACCGCCGCACGACTCGCACGCTCCCGCCGAAACTGACGTCACTTCAGGAGAAGGCTACTGCAGCGCCACCAAATTTTCCGCCGTTTTTGCTTCACCCGCACCGCTTGCCGCCGGCCACAGTGGACCCACTCCCCCATTCTAGTACACTCTAATCTTCAGTTTATGTTCTGGCTACGATTTTGTCTGTGGTCACGGCGAGAATCCGGCTGGAGCCATATGCGCATGCGTACTCGTTTTGAACCTTTTAAGTCTGCTTCTTTGCCTGTATTTGTCCCTTGTTTTTCACGAATTTTTAATGTACATGAATTTTGTTCTGCAGTGAATGTATACTGCAGCGGAAGTGTATGTATGTAGAAGAATTTTGAACTGTATTGCCCTCTCCTGCATGGACCATACTTGGTCCGCAGTATGTGATAAATAAATAAAATAAATAAATAATAATAAATAACACCACCACCCATTTGCAAGATCACATGCAAGTAATGCATCAATTACAGACGCGGATGGCAGAGAAAAAAAGGAGTAATCAAGAGAGTGAGGAGGACGGTTCGAGAACAATGAGTGACGCTGCCTTGTTTCATCTAGGGACCTTATGACCGACAGACGGACAGCAAGGAGGATATAAAAACCTGCTGGAGTGGAAGCCGCCTATGCTTACCCATGGGAGGGGGTGAAGCCGCGCCGAGCCGCCGGCGGCCATCTTGGCAGAGGCAAGAAACAGCCGAGTACAGCTGCGCTCGCGCTTATCTAAGCAGCAGGTGCAGTTTCTCGCGTCTTCAAAGCAATAAAAACAGTTGTGTCAGGTTGTAAGCATCTATTCTTTGCTTTTTGGTGGCGAAATGGCCTACGATAACCCTTTGAGAAACTCGAAAATGGCAGAAAAAACACAATCACACAAACATTAAAAATATATGCGAACAGTATAGCCGAAACGAGCAGTGCGGGGAGACTCACTGATGTTTGAAAATGATCATTCTTGAAAGAACTGGCCTGACCCTGTCCTTGATGATCTCGCGGTTTCTTTCTTTTGTCATATGGTGGATGCGGATTTTCACATACAGCTCCGCAACTTTTTTGCACAAGCTGTAGATATGATTGTCGAGGGGATCAAGGTCAAGAATGTGCTGCTCTAGCTTTTGAAACCATTTTTCCTCTACAGACAGTCGTAGCACTTCCAAAACGAGATGCTTTGACTGGGAGTTAACTGCTTGAAGTGTTCCACACTCAATCTGTAGCCGTCGCAGCCCCTTTTCAACGGCTTCACACAAGCCAATGACATCCTTGGACGGGGACACAAGCCCACCTCTGTTTTTCTGCTCAACTAGGGGAACTAGCTCATCTGAGTACAGGGCTGCAATGCACTCTTCGCATGTTGTCTTGCACACTTGGCGTACAACGAAGCCTGCGATATAAGGCACCACCGCAACAACTACGGCAGAAAGGTTTTCAGGGTGCGTGTAGTCGTGGTCATCGTGAGGCTCCAAGATCGAGGACCTGCGCATGTCTGTGAGCGCACTTGTTGCGTCTACCTGGGCGACAACAGTAGTGGCATTCAGGATGGAAACCATGTCTTTGGTGCAGTTTCCCGAGCTAGAAGACGTCACTTCTGTTTGCACCAGCAAACGCTTGTATGCTGCCATGAACTGAGCAGCGGTTGGGTTGTTGTTATACCCACCTCGGCCACGAACAGATCCGAAGAAGTTCTCAGCGTGATCCTGACTCAGTTTGTGCGTCAACAAGTACTTCAGCTTACCCTGGCCAACAAGCTCGTCGAACATTTTTTCAGTGCTCGCCATGCAGATCAAGAAGCCCACAAAACCAGTTTTTTTCAAGCCTTCTAAAACTGGCCGCCCAGCCGGATCTCTCAATCCCTTTATATACGCTTGGGTGTAGGCAAAGAATGGCTTCCAGCAGGCTTCATTCTGCTTCCGCAGAGGAGCCTTGCACGACCTTGCAAAAGGGTTCCTAGAATTAAAAAGGTCGAACAGGTGATCGAAGACCCTCACGAACTTTGATGTTGCACTGGCGCCCCGGAACTGGGGTAGCTTCAGCACATTTTCACAGAAGTCCAAGGCGTCGGCCACAGAGGAACTCAATGCTTGCGCAGCATATCGCACCTTCATCTTTTGTTTTTCCCATTGCACGTGGACTTTCGCGAGTTTGTTGCCCAGCCGCAGCCCTTCGGAACGCTGCAATGCCTCCAATGCCACTATGTAGGCCCACTTTATGTGCTTTCCTTCAGCATCAACAATGTAGCTTAAGTTCGCCAAGGAATTGCGGATAAGCTTAATCATGTGGCAGGCGTCTAGGATAATGTAAACATTCTTAGCATCGTCAGCTGGGTTCACAAAGCTTGAAGAAATTTGCTCACAGTCAACACGAAGTTGAGCACCTAAACACCTGGCCATAGTGAAATTCGACGAGGCACCGTCAAATGTGAGAGAGACTACTTCAGCCTTCACCAACGCAAGCTTCTCAATGCACTGTTTGGCCAGCTCGGCCCTCTCTGCTCCTGTGAGTGAGTCTATTAAGAAGTATCCAACTGGCATCTTAAATCTGACGTTGATTCCAACGATCATGAAGACACACGCATTTGCAGCTTCAGGAAGACCGTCATCGTCAAGCCCAGTTCCAAAGTCAACATACCCTACTACCTTATCTCCAACTAGCTCTACATGTTTCCTGATGGCCATGTCGTCTACAATTAGAGCGCAGTAGAAGGGTTCATCACGTGCTTCCGCAAACTTCTCAAGGAAAGCAAATGCTTCGGCTGTGAAGCCAGGAGCTCCTTGAATCGACTTGTACCAGCCCCTTAGTGTTCGCTGGGATGGGAGGGCTTCGTTGAACTTGGATCGTACATACTCGTACGCGGCTGGACTGTAAAAATGCAAAGTCAGTGCAAATGCTCGCAGCTCAGGTGGGTACTTGCCCTTCTGCTCATTGCCCACCCTGCAAAGTAGTTGCTGAATGTCATCCGAGAAAACAGATGAAAACACATGTGAGCCTTCTTCTGACAAGAGTTTTTGCTCTCTGATTTCTTTGATGATTTCTTGGGCGCTTTCATTTCTCTTGACCAGCCTTCGTTTAGTTTGTTGCAGTGTTTTGACCCTCTTCTTCAACTGGGTTATCTCTTCTTGTGAGGAAAGGACCTTGTCTTTGTAGAACTGTTTGGTTGGCGAGTCTTCAGGAAAATTTTCAGCTCCAGGCAGGTCGCACAACCCAGAACACTCAGGACCAGGCGGGGCCGGGAAATCTTGAGACTTGGGGTCGGGACGCTTCTGTTTGACCTGGGTTTGAAAGCATACGTTTTCTCAGACGAGCTAAAAAGGCAGCAAGCGCAAAAACTAAATGAAACCTCACACGTATAATGTGGGTACAATTAAGCTACACATTTTCTTTGAAGAAATAATAAATGTATTAAATAACAAGCTTTTTCATAATCGTGCACGAGACATTGTAGGCCAGCAAAAAGGACATGCACCCGCTCTGGTAATACTTTCCATTCGCCGGATGTGCCTTTAAGTATTGAATTGTAACCACTGTCAGTATGCTGTGGATGTCAATAATGTTTTTGTAGTAAACATTGCTGCATGCCCATTCCTGCTTAAGACCTGGTAAACAGGTCAGCAGTAATAAACAAATAAATATGTATCTTGATCACCAGTTAAGGCGAAGGTGAAGCAGTTACCATTACCGGTAACTTCACCTTCGCCGGCGGCGTCCGGTAATGCGGTAAACGGTAACGCAAACACGGTAACGATATGCTAAAACTACAGCTACTCCTCCACAGTACCGCCAATTCTCGGCACGCAATCAATGCCACGTATACTCGCAACAACATTTCGTGGAACAAGTATTATGTAGCGGCCGTAACGCCACAAGCGTTATGCACGCTAAATATTACGCTTCTCGTCCAACGATGGCAGTAATACTCACAGGTTTCTGCAGATGAGGCGGAAAAGCTGGAAACGACGTGGGCACACTTCCCACCCGCAGTCGCGTCGTTTGCCCAGTGCGGTCAAAGCACTCAGGACTGAAATGTACAGAGCACAGGCGGTCTCCATCCTTAGCGCGCCACCCTTCACGGCGAACTGCCCGCTCCCAAAGGCTCCGAACTTCTGCATTCTTTGGAAACCTGTCAAGAAATATACGACAATCAACTGCGGCACACGTACACACAATGCCATTTTGCTGCTCTTTCATGCGCGGGCCTGCAAGCAACTACAATGCGGCTGAAATGACCGCGAGTAGAACACGCTAAATTTCATGTACTTACAGGTGAAATGTGAGGCCAGAACCTTTCTTCAGCCTGTTTGTGCATCCGTAGGCAACGCAGGAGGTAACCATTATCCAAGAGCAAGACTTGCACTCATTGAAACTTTGAAGAGAACAGCGTGCACCAGCAACGAAGCGTGGAGGCGACACACCGGCAGCGCGCTTTCTGCCTCCGGCAAGATGGCTGCCGCTGGCGTCACCTGACGGGCGTCGCTTCCACTCCAGCAAGTTTTTATATCCTCCTTGACGGACAGGCAGAGGCACGGATGGACTGATGAGCGCATGGACGGACTCGCGGAAGCATGAACGGACCACTGATCTCCACTAGGGTTGCAACCCTAGTGGAGATCAGTGGAACGGACTGAGGCGGGCAAAAGCATTAATGAATAGACGGATGGAAGCATGAAGGGACGGTTGGATACACGGAGGGATGCTTTGACCCATCATCATTCACTCCGTGGATATGCTGCGATATTTATATACTTATATAAAAACATATCTGCACTTCATCAACAGACATTTGAATTTTACAAGGCGAGGGGCTGATTTCATGGACATTAACCATATTTTAGTTAGCTGCAAACTGTCTATTCATATGCAATATTTTTTTCAGTAATGCTGAAAAAGCATGTGATAAAAAACGTCCTTCCTCTACATTACTACGCCTAGGCTTCAAAATTTAGCCCATTGTTTCTACTGGCGTTAGCCTAGCATAATAGAAATTAATTTGAGGCAATCATAGATCACTGAGCAATTGATGCTGATGTTCTGGTGCATGGACCAGACATTATTTAATAACTGCTGTTACCAGTTCATAAGTTTTGTAGTATACATGTACAACCAGTGACATGTTCACACAAGTGATACTGGCAGCCAGCCTTTAAGCCCAAAATCACTAGAGAATAGTGTACTATAAAGATATTCAAGAAAAAGAGGTACAACATTTGTTTGGAGAAACAAACATGGACCTGCATCACCAGCAATAGAAGGAAAGGATTCGATCTGAGCTTACACTTAACCCTTTAATGTATGAAATAAGAAACTGCCAAAGAAAAAAATTGTTTTCACTTTCCAGCTTTCAATCGCAACCTTTGAATGATTCCACCGTTCAAATATCTAAAATGGACCTGTAATGCATACTTTTATGTATGCCGCGAATTATCCACATCACAGAAACGAGGACTTTGCAATGAAAAACGTACTTCAGAATTACGCAACATCTCGTATGCCACGTCTTGAGCACGTAGACACCAAATAAACATAGTCATTGAAGATAGAACTTGCGTCAGCCAGGCGAGAACAAACGAAGTGAGTGCTCTTGCACACGCTTTGCACTCACTGCCACCAGCCACAAAACAATTGGTTTTAGCATAAAATGGATTGCACAAGATAGCACAAGATTTTTTATGCTGAAAGCTACGTTCCTCGCGAGCACTTGACAGCCGGCATTAAAGACGGCACGCATTTAGCGACTTGCTTGCTCGAAGTTTTTCTGTATGTCGCGAATTCGCGACACCAGGCTATAAAGGGTTAAGCAACCAGGTCGACATGTCCTGTCCGTATGAGAATTCAAGTTAGCACTATCGACAGAGGCAGTAGTGCTTGATCGATTAATATGTGGGGTTTAACGTCCCAAAATCACCATATGATTATGAGAGACGCCGCAGTGAAGGTCTCCAGAAATTTCGACCACCTGGGGTTCTTTAACGTGCACCCAAATCTGAGCACACGGGGCAGTAGTGCTTAGCCACACTAATACATGAAAACTGGGGTCTGCAACCTGTAGCCAATGATGCTGGATTATGTGGCCCCTAGCATGGAGTTAAACCTCCCTGCCCCCTTCCCTTTGCCACTTAATCTTACTGAAGGCCGACAGAGCAGTTTTGACATAACTATGCTCGATTGCTTGCGACATGCGGTGCTGAAAATATTTCTAATACTCTAGAAAATTAGTGTTCGTGTGGCCCACCGAAGCCTCGGTTTCATGCAACTTGACCCTCTGCCACCAAAAGGTAGCCACCACCATGCTTTAAAAGGCCTTGATGCCATGTCTTTTCCTTCGTACAATGCCTCAAAATCTCAAAAAAAAGCAGGAACGGCACACATGCTTTCTTGGGTAATGGCCAATAATCTGGCGATATGACGGACCTTGGTTTCTTAATGAAGTTAGGTTGTGCTAGTGTTCTTAGAAGGGTTTGCTTACACACATGCAAGGTTTTGGCAGCATTAACATGTGAAACTGCAAAAACATGGACATTGTTGTGTGTGGCAACTTGCACTAATATGAATGTTTTTGGGCCATAAATCTCTGCTTAGAGACAATAGAGAGTGATTAGTACCATCCATTGATGGATAGAGCTGTTGGGGTTCATTTCAGAGCAACATAAGGGCTATGCTGGATGCTATTGTGGGGCAGCTTTGAATTTAGCTGTGTTAACTTGGAATTCTTTAGTGTGCACCACGGAGGAAGAAATATTTAGGAGGTGAAACTCCTGTTAGAATGGGCGTCCAGATAACATCACATAAAATACAAAAATAACATGCTCCAACAAAGACATTTCAGTTGGCAGCGCAAAGCTGCAGTCACGAAAAAAAGAAAAGGAAACGCTACCAACCGAGTGCATTAGAACTCCCGCCGCTACTCTCCGCACTGTGACTGCCGTGGAATGCGAGCAGCGTGAGCGACCGGTTCTCGCGAAAGCCGCAACGGCGGAAATTCTCTCTTCTACTGCAAGACGCCGCCAGCATGATTTGGCCCTCCTCCAATGTGACATAATGTGGTCGCCTCAAAGAGCGGAGTTGCACCACCTAAATGTTTATTCGTCCTTGGTGTGCACCCAATGCACAATAAACATTTTTGCATGGTGCTCAGCCATATCGCAGCCAGGAATGAAACCCTCTACCTCATGCTAACACTACAGGTCTTAGCATGACTTACTCAACACCACAAGTGAAGGTTTTTGATTTGCCCAGAATTTGTAGGGGGGGGAGGCGAGCAAGTAGAGTTGCAATAACTGTGCATTTGACTAAGGCAAATATGTTATCGTAATATAAAATTTCAGAAGTGGTTTACACCAGGTTCATTCAAGTATTGCAGTCTAGAACAAAATGCAGCTGCTAATTAGGGCTCCTCAGGTGAAGGGGTGCTCTCACCCAATAACCGATGCCTCTGGGTAATGCCATAGCTACAGTAATGAACTTTAACATAGCGTCCATGCATCAAAATGATGTGCTGTTTTAGAGGCATGTAATGCACACTACACTACCTGTTCTGAAGAAAATAAATGTTTTTACACAAGAGGACACAAGTGACTCGGGGTACTTAGAGAAATAAAAATGGATCAGTGAATGGTTGCAACTGGTAAAATACAGCAATTTTATTTCACAGGGGTACCATATAAAGTAGTCTCGGTAACAAAAATGGTACAAAGTAAAAACAAAACACATCCCCGCCATCTAAACCCGGTGACAAATGTAAGCATTAATTCCATTAAAATATGGAGCTCCCACGAAACTGCTGCAGCAGTTAACATGGATTGTTCAAGTTCCACTGGAATGCTATATACTACTACTTGGCACCCGAAGAAGGATAAAAAAAAGCAAAGGTGCAGAAAAAAAAATTTCATGGCAGAGAAAGTTTTGCCAACAACCTTAACAATGTGCACCTGAGTGCAGTAGTATGTATAACATGGGAGCACTATGTGGCAGTGTTAAGTTAACGCTGACACTCTTGTCACTAATTGCTGCAAGTGGCTGCAGCCACCAGTGGAACTGCCTTGGCTTTTGCCAGCTCAGTGGCCAGCTTAGAACGAAGACACTCCTTCTCTGCCGGATGAGTCCCAGGAAACATGCGCTCCAGGACATATGTAAATCCTTTGGATGCCTTGGCTGCATTTTGTTTGAAACGTTCCACACCAAAGGCCTGGATTGCACAGGAGAAACCAAACATAGAAGACGAAACCCAGGCTCGCCGCTCAACAACGGTATGCTTGGGGTTGTCAGCAGCAGGTTTGTAGATGCACTTCTCCTCTACTGACTGCAAAAAAAATGTGGCACAAATGTTAGTTCACGACAAAGCTACAGGTGCAAGAGAAAGAAAAATTTTGAAAATAGGTAACTAGCTCAGCGCTGCATCGTGCTGTACTAAGACAAGCAGCACTTGGAAATATGAGAGGTGTTGCTAGAATTTTTATTATAGAAACACCCAGCAAAGACAGTGTGAAGTTTAACACATTTAGTAGAACTCAGTGTTGGGTAGTTGGTGTACCTCTTGCATAAATAGTCAACGTCGCACCAAATGAACAACCACATAGAGAAAAACACACATAGACATCACGGGCACTCACTTACAACTGTTTATTCCTTGAGGAAACAGGCTAATATAAACCCACTCTTTGTTGACACATGCACAAAATGATCAGCCCTTCTCTTACTTAATCACGCTATCGGACATATACTCTCTAGATAATGTGTTTCTGACTCAAACAAGTTAAGTGACGTTTCGCTAACACACTTATTAGCCCGTTTCTCTATGTGATATGCCTCCAAAATTTCCCGTGCTAACTTGTTTGTACTTCTTTCCAGGATCCTAATCTGCATGAAGTCTGGTGTGCATCCACAAACTGTAACATGCACGCTTAGATGTGCACCGTCCTTATTCTTTTCCTTGAGAGCATGTTCCCTCGCTCAATCATTAACGCAGCGCCCCATGTGGCCAACATAGCTATTCCCGTCCGATAGGGGAATTTTATAAACCACTCCAGTGGCGTACTTAGCGAACGGCCGCGCATGCTTCTTTTTGCAGCCTTTCGGCTGTTGAGCATGACTTTTATTGATGCGAGGGCATAACTTCGCCAGTGTGTTTGGGGTGGTGAACACCCCCGGAGACCATGCCGATTGCCACCTTTTTTAGGTCGTGTGAAACCTTATGAGTACAAGGTACTACCTCTGGTCGTCTATCTTTTCGTCCTTCAGCCGGGCTTTTTTTTTTTTTTTTAACCTTCTGCAGAAGTCGTTCCACAACCGCATACAAAATCGAGCGAGAAAACCAGGCTTCCACTGTAAAGAATAAGGACGGTTCGCATCTAAGCGCACATGTAACAGCTTGTGGATGCACATCAGACTTCATGCATATTAGGATCCTGGGAAGAAGTACAAAAAAGTTAGCACAGGAAATTTTGGAGGCACATCACATAAAGAAACGGGGTAATAAATGTGTTAGCGAAACGTCACTAAACCTGTATGAGTCAGAAACACGGTATCTAGAGAGCATGTGTCCGATAGCGTGATTAAGTAAGAGAAGGGCTGATAATGTTGCGCATGTGTCGACGAAGAGTGGGTTTATATTAGCCTGTTTCCTCAAGGAATAAACAGTTGTAAGTGAGCGCCCGTGGTGTCTATGTGTGTTTCTTTCTCTGTGTGGTTATTCATTTGGCGTGACGTTGACTATTTACCACATTTCCATGAAGTTATGTCATCATCATCTCATCATCTTCAGCCCAACTGCTCGATGCAGGGAAAGAAACTCTTCAATGCTACTCCAATCAACCCATTTCTGCGTGTTGCAGCAGTGTTTATCCTGCAGACTTAATCTCATATGTCCATATTTTTGCCTCCCCCAGCTGTACTTGCCTTCTCTTAGAATCCAGTTTGTTACTCTTAATGGTGAGTGGTTATACATGCTTCTCAGTACATACATACCCAGTCCATTTTCTTCTCAACTTCCACTAAAAGGTGACATGCACTTGCTCCCTCAGCCAACACACATTAGCATCACACAACATACATTAGAGGTAGTCAGATACATGGAATTTATTGCTCATAACTAGACTGCGTTACGTATAGTGAAAGCCACGCACTCAGAAGTTCACATAAATTCTGATAACATGTCATGCTCTATGGTGACACCAGCAGATGCATGGTACTGTTGTGGCATCATTATAATTCAGACTGCAGCCATCATAGCAGTCAAAGACAGAATAGGTGCCTGTTAATGTTTTCAGATGCAAGTTCTTAATTTCATATATGGACTACTTGAATCCTACACTAGAAACACAATCAATGCTTCTTCCAGTATTCAAAAACCATCAGTTCACACCAATTTCATTGACTACCTTGGTAAACAACTCCCTAATGACGTGGCCTTGTTTGGCAATAAAGCAGACGTAACTAAGAAAAGAGAACAGTGACCATGGCTGATGAACTTGGTAAAGCAAGCCTCTCGGAGCTAAGTATATTTAGAGAGCAACTCCAGACGGGAAATGATCTGAAGGGTAATGAGTGCTTAAAACAGTTCATTCAGAAAGGCCATGAAGAGGCAATGAACATGAGCCTACGATAAATGGAAGGCAGAGGCATAACCCAGAGAATGGAACCTGCCCCCATTTCGAAATATGACAATCTTACTACTCAGAGCCAAATGATGATGATGTTTGATGTTTTATGGCGCAAGGGCCATTTCACGGCCAAAGAGCGCCAGTTCATCTTACTAAAAACATGGACAATGATTGTGATAAGCGGCTGTATAAGGGCCATAAAATTCCTCGCGGTAAGGCGGGTAAAAACATACAAGTAATAAAATCATGACCATGTCGTGAAAGGTGTGTGTGGTGTGAATAGATGACAAAAGTTGGTGATAATAAAAGGCGATGGTGGATATGTATGGCATTAGCACAAGTGCCTCACTCGTTCATACCCTTGCGTCCAAGGGCCGTGAGGCAAGTGCTTTCTTGTGTAACCACCGCAGCAAAAACCTCTCTGGAGAGGTCATGCTACGGGATGCCCGGGTATATGATATGAAAACTATGAATTTCTTTAAAAAACGCTAACAATGATTTGTGACTAAAAAGCGGTTCCCTACCGACGAACATTGCAGGGTGTAAAGGTATATGTTGTCGGTAGGGTAATGGAAAGTGTTGTTTTCTTACAGTGTCCAATTGTTTGCACTCAATTAAAATGTGAAGGACTGTCAATACTTCACCACATCTGTCACACAATGGTGGATCGCCACCGGACAAAAGGTGTGTGTGTGTCGTGTATGTGTGTCCTATCCTGAGTCTCGTTAGTATTACCTCTGTATGACGCGATTTCGATACGGGCAGCCAATGACCAAGGTGTGGCTTAATAACATGTAGTTTGTTTTGTGTGTGTGTATCCCACTTGCTCTGCCAGTATACTCTGAGGTTTCGTTTGAGAGACGGCTTAAGATCAAGGGCCGGGATTGATATGGGTGTAGGGGCAGTGCTTTTGTGGACGGATGCAGCGAGCTGATCCGCCCTCACGTTGCCTTGAATCTCACGGTGCTCTGGCACCCAGCACACTACAACATGTTGTTTGAGTGTGTAGAGTGTGCATAAAATGGAGTAAAGTGAGACGAGAACAGGGTTTTTTTGTTTTTTAAGACTGTGCAGAGCCGTTACCACACTGAGGGAGTCTGTATAAATTACTGCTTTTTGTATTTGATATTGTTTGATGTGTTTAGCTGCCACAAGTATCGCGTAAGCTTCCGCTGTGAAGATACTTGTGCCTGGATGTAGAGAGCCAGCATCCGAAAAGAATGGGCCGACAGCAGCGTAGGACACAGAGGAGTTAGACTTGGAGGCGTCTGTAAAGAACTCAGGACGTGTGTAGGAAGTATGTTCGGATATGGGCAATAGGCGCATGTTTTGTAACTTCTAGAAAAGACACATCGCAGTCTATAGTCTGCCATTGCCACGGTGGCGGGTATGCTACAGGAGCCATTAAACTGTGTTCTAGTGAGACTCCAGTTTCCTCAGCTAGACTCTTCAGGCGAATTGAGAAGGGCTGCCTCATCGAAGGCCTGTTTTGAAACAAAATTGAGCTCGACAAATCATTAATAGTAGAGTATGAGGGGTGCTTCTTGTCTGCTTTCACCTTAAGGAAATAAACAAAGGACATGTAAGTTCTCTGCAGATGAAGCGATCACTCATTTGACTCAACATAAAGGCTTTCTACGGGGCTGGTGCGAAAAGCACCCGTAGAAAGGCGGATGCCCAAATGGTGCACGGGGTCCAGCATCTTCAAAGCACTTTGAGTCGCAGACTGATAAACAACGGCCCCATAATCTAAGCGGGTGCGAATGAGGCTTCTATATAGGTTCATGAGACATTGCCTGTCACTACCCCACCTAGTACGTGACAACACTTTTAAAATATTCATGGCTTTTAAACATTTTGTTTTTAGATACTTGATGTGCGGTACGAAGGTCAACTTGTTGTCCAAGATTAATCCTAAGAATTTATGCTTCGTATTAACAGACAGACGTTGACCGTTCAGTTCAATGTCGGGTTCTGAGTGCATGCCTTTCTTTCTGGAGAACAGGACACACGTGCTTTTTTGTGGGTTCAGTCGGAATCCGTTTTCCTCTGCCCATTTGGAGAGCTTGTTTAAACCTAACTGAACCTGCCGCTCACACATTGCCAGATTGCAAGACCTAAAGCCAAGCTGGACGTCATCGACAAATGTACAATAAAACATATTGCGAGGGATGGTCAAGCGCAAGGAATTCATTTTTATGAGAAAAAGTGTGCAGCTAAGTACACCACCTTGTGGCACGCCTGTTTCCTGGACAAATGTTTGGGAAAGAACCGTGCCAACTCGGACACGGAATGTCCGGTTTGACAGGTAACTTTTGATTATGTGAAACATTCTTCCGCGCACGCCAAGGTGGGATAGGTCTCTTAGAATTCCAAAACGCCATGTTGTATTATAAGCCTTTTCGATATCGAGGAACACAGAGAGAAAATATTGTTTATGGACGAAGGTGTCTCTGATCTGTGCCTCGATACGAACAAGGTGGTCTGTCGTGGATCTACTCTCTCGAAACCCGCACTGAAATGGGTCGAGCAAATTGTTTGTTTCAAGAAAGTGTACAAGTCGGCAGTTTATCATTTTTTCGAAGACTTTGCACAAGCAGCTTGTAAGTGCAATAGGCCTGTAACTCGAAGCTAAAGAAGGGTCCTTGCCCTCTTTCAAAATGGGAATAACAATAGCCTCTTTCCAGGAGGTAGGAATAGTGCCAGAAGACCAAATAGCATTGTACAAACAAAGTAAGGTTTCTCGGGTTTCGTTTGGTAGGTTTTTTAACATTTCATACATCACACGGTCAGAACCTGGGGCAGAAGTACTGCAGGAGTTTAGAGATGTTTGGAGCTCAGCTAGACTGAAAGCTTGGTTATATACCTCGTATCTAGTGGATTTGTGTTCGAGTTTTTGCTTTTCTATTCTTGTTCTGTATTTTTGGAAAGTGTCAGTATAGTAGCACGAGCTGGATACCTGTTCGAAGTGTGCACCGAGGAAGTTTGCCTGATCTTCCAAGGTATCACCCTGAGTGTTTACGAGGGGAAGTGTGTGTACTTGTT
This sequence comes from Rhipicephalus microplus, assembly GCF_043290135.1. NCBI lineage: Eukaryota > Metazoa > Arthropoda > Arachnida > Ixodida > Ixodidae > Rhipicephalus > Rhipicephalus microplus. The sequence continues at coordinate 69,613,857 of NC_134710.1, forward strand.
TTCCTGCTATCCTACCGACCATGTTCCAGACTTTAGCCTCCTGTGTGTATGAATTAACCCCTGATAAAAACTTCTGCCAGCTTTCTCTTCTGGCCTGCCGATGCGTTCTCCTGCCTTGAGACTTTATTTTCTTGAAGGTTTCAAGATTTTCGGCTGTCGGTGAGTTTCGAAGCAGCCTCCAAGCTCTGTTTTGCTGTTTGCGCGCGTTTCGGCATTCAGAGTTCCACCATGGCACACGTCGTTTTCCAGGGTGTCCATTTGTTTGTGGGATGCATTTTGTTGCAGCATCAATCAAAAACGCTGTGAAGTAGTTCACAGCAACATCAATGTTCAAAGTACAGATGTCATTCCAACCTAGACGAGCGATAGTATAAAACTGTTCCCAGTCGGCTCTGTTTATTAGCCACTTGGAAACACGTGGTGGGCACTCGGTTACTGTAGTTGTGCTCAAAACTACGGGGAAGTGGTCACTTCCGTACAGATTACTGATGACATTCCACTGGAGTAGAGCCACAAGAGATGGAGATGCTATGCTTAGGTCTATGGAGGAGTAGGTGTTATTAGCGAGATTATAATAGGTTGGTTCTTTTCGATTCAGGAGACACGCGCTCGACGAGAGAAGGAATTGTTCGAACAGTCGACCTCGCGCGTCATACCGAGAATCACCCCATAGCCTGCTATGCGCATTAAAGTCTCCAAGGAGAACATAAGGCTCCGAAAGTTCATAAATTAGAGAGTGTAAATCACGTTTTTGTAGCTGATAGCTAGGAGGAATGTAAATAGTGCAGATTGTGATCAGTTTATCAAAAAGAACTGCTCGAACAGCCACTGCCTTAAGGGATGTTTGGAGTTGTATGTGTGTGCATGCAATTCCTCGATTCACTATGATGGCAGCACCTCCGGATGATGTCATGGCATCAACACGGTCCTTTCGGAAAATAACGTATTTACGAAGAAAATTTGTGTGTTTTGAATTAAGGTGTGTTTCTTGTAGACACAGCACTTTTGGTGAGTGTTCGTGTAAGAGTTCTTGGATGTCGTCAAGGTTTCTGAGAAGGCCCCTGACGTTCCATTGTATAATTTGAGTGTTCATGGTGAATGTAAAATAATGCCGTGTGTACGAAAAGAGAGTGGCTGTTTAAACGGGGAGTTCGAGTTCACTTAACAGGGCCGTCACCAGGCCCTGTTATTTGCTTTTTTGTTTTCTTGGCGCGCTCCAAGGAGCCACGCCGCTCTTTCGGCACCAAGGGTGCCGAAGTATCCATTGCCTCCTCGGAGGCACTGGATGCCCGCACGTGCGGGCTGTTAGTTCGGACTTTGGGCCTCGCCTGGTGAGGGGAGGCCTTGAGGCCCGAAGGCTCTGGAGTCTCCGGTCTCTGTTCGGGAGTAGGCGGTGTAGCCTGGGCTACAGCCGCCTTGGGGGCAGGTGCCACAGCCGACGGCTCGCTCTGCGCGGGCCGAAGGGGTGGCGAGGGCTGGTGCGGCGGTGCCCCCTGACGCGCCGCATCAGCGTATGTAGGTCCATAGAATGGCGAGACTCTTCGCCTTGCTTTCTTAAATGAAATGTTCTCTTTCCCCTTCAAAGTAACTATCTCTTTTTCTTTCTTCCCGTATGTGCAAGAGTGTGAATATGTGGCATGGTTTCCTTCGCAGTTTACACAGTGTGGCGGTTGTTTGCAGTTCTCAGACACGTGGCCTAGGACTCCACATTGTGCACAAGTCTGGCGACCACGACAGGTTTTAGAGCTATGGCCATACCTCTGGCATTGAAAGCAACGACGAGGGTTTGGTATATACGGCCTGATAGATGTCTTTGTGTACCCTGTTTGAATGGAATCTGGTAGTTTACTGGATGCAAACGTGAGTATCAAGTGTTTCGTTGGTATTTCCTTATTATCTCTTCTGATGATAATTCTCTGTACATTATTGACATTTCGGCTCTTCCACCCTTCCAAAAGTTCAGTCTCGGTGAGCTCAAGTAAGTCTGCATCAGATACCACTCCGCGAGTGATGTTCATGGATCGGTGTGGTGTTACGGTGATCGGTACGTCACCAAACGTTGAGAGGCTGTTTAGCTTTACAAATTGTGCTTTGTCCCGAATTTCTAGAAGAAGGTCTCCGCTCGCCATTTTGGTTACTTTGTATCCAGCCCCGAGAGTTTCCGTAAGACACCTGGCAACTACGAAAGGAGATACGGTCCTGGCTTGCTTTCCGGTTTTTTCGCAGTGAATGACGTGGAAGTTGGGAAAAGTTTCTATTGGCTGGTTGAAGAGATTTATGTCGTCGGTGCGTACCCGCTTTAGGCCGATACGATCAGGTAGTAGAGGGAATGCGCCATGCATGCCGGTCTTATTTTTGTTCAGCAGCGTTGGCGGCCACCCACCACGGAGCCCAACAAGGGGACGCTGCAAGTTTACAGGTGCTGAAAGCTTGCAGACGTCAGCCGTACAACACTGCCATAACCCAATGCGCCTAGACCAAGGTAGGCTATTTGCACAGGGTTAACCCTTGCCGCCAGGAAAATTGGAAGTAAACAGAAGAGAGTAGAAGACAGGACAGATAGATAGTGAGAGATAAAGACGAAGATATAGGCAGAGAGAGATAGGAAAAGGCGACTGCCGATTTACCCTGGGTGGGTCAGCCCAGGAGTGCCGTCTACGTGAAGCCGGGGCCAAAGAGGTGTGTTGCCTCTGCCAGGGGGCCTTAAAGGTCCAATCACCCAGCGTCGGCTCAACCCCCAGGATCCCCTTTTCACCGGACACGGCAAAGCCACGCACGGCTAGGCGTGGGAGGGAGTAGAAACTCCCCCGTTAGCTCGGGTCCGTGGTGTCGCTACACACCAAACGCCTACTTGCGCAGGCGCCCCTGCGGGGTACTCAGAGCCAAAAAACTGCATACAATCCTGCAAAAATTTTTGCTCGTGTACTCACATTGGTGAATGAAATGAGTGAGATGGTAAGGAGATTTGAGGGAATGCATATAAGTCACAATCAGATGAAGAAACTAGGCAGTGAAACTTGATGTTTGGTGTTTTGTGGTGCAAGGGCCATTTCATGGCCAAAGTGCGCCAGTTCATGGGACTAGAGATATGGACAATGATTGTGACGAACGGCTGTATAAGGGCCTTAAAATTCCTAGTGCTATGGCGGGTAAAAACATAGAAGTAATAAAATCATGACCATGCTGGGAAAAGTTTGTGGTGTTAATGGATGACAAAAGTTTGTGATAATAAAAACGATGGTGGACATGTATGGCATTAGCACAAGTGCTTCGATCGTTCACACCCTTGTGCCCCAAGGGCCGTGAGGCAAGTGCTTTGTTCAGTGTAGCCACCGCAGCGGAGACCTCTCTGGAAAGGTCGTGCTCACAATGCCTGGGTATATGACATGAAAAGTACGGACGTCTCTCAAGAAAGCCAACAACGATATATGTGTGAAAAGTGGTTCCCTACCGATGAACATTGCAGGGTGAAGTGGTATCTGTTGTCGGTAGGGTAATGGAAAGTGTTGTCTTCTCAGCGTGTCTAATTCTTTACACTGGATCAGAATGTGAAGTACGGTGAGGGCATCTCCACATCTGTCACACAAAATCACCGCCAGACAAAAGAAATGAATGTGTAGTGTATGTATGTCCTGTTCCTAACCTTGTAAGTATTACTTCTGTGTGGCGTGATTTTGATACTGGTGGCCAAAGACCAAGTTGCGACTTGATGACATGCAATTTATTACCTGTGTGCGTGTCCCATGTGCTCTGCCAATAACTCCTGAGCTTTTGCTTCAGAAAAGGTTTCAAGTCGAGTGCAGGAATCGGTATCAATGTATTGGTAGTGGTTTTCTTGGCAAATCCAGCTAGCTGGTCCACTAGAACGTTGCCTTGTATTTCACGGTGTCCTGGAACCCAGCAGACAACAACATGCTGCTCGGATGAGTAGACTGTGCATAAGAGCGAATAAAGTGAGACATGGAAAGGGTTTTTGTGCTTTTTAAGAGCTTTCAGAGCTTTTACTACGCTTAGGGAATAAGTGTATATTATTGCCTTGTGTAGTTTTATTTTATTAATGTGTTAAACGGCCGCAAGTATCACATAAGCTTCGCCGGTGAAAATGTTCGTATCAGAGTCCAGAACGCCGGCTTCCGAAAGGGATGGGCTGACAGCTGCGTACGAGACAGAAGTGTTGGACTTTGAAGCATCCGTAAAGAACTGAGGACATGTGTATTTATGTTGTAGTTCTAAGAAGTATGCCTGAATATGTGCAATTGGTGCATGCTTCGTAACCTTTAAGAAACACGTCGCAGTCTATCGCCTGCCACTGCCACAGTGGCAGGCATACTGCGGGAGCCATTAAACGGTGTTCAAGTGGCACACCGGTTTCCTTCGCTAGGCCCCTCACACGGAGTGAGTAGGGCTGTCTTATAGAAGGCCGTTTCTCAAACACAGCAAGACTTGACATGTCATTAATTGTGGAATGTGATGGGTGATCCTTGTCTGCGTTTACATCAAGGTAATATTTAAAAGACATGTAACATCTCTGTAAGTGAAGCGACCATTCGTTCGATTCCACGTACAGGCTTTCCACGGGGCTAGTGCGAAAAGCATCCGTAGAGAGGCGGATGCCCAATGATGAACAGGATCAAGCATTTTAAGGGCAGTAGGTGTTGCAGACTGACATGCTATTGCCCCATAGTCTAGGCGAGTACGTATGAGGCTTTTATACAAATTCATTAAACACTTCTTGTCACTTCCCCATGTAATGCGTGACAACACTTTTAGAACATTCATGGCTTTTATGCACTTGTTTCTTAAATACCTGATGTGTGGTATGAAGCTCAGCTTAGTGTCTAATATTAAGCCTAAGAATTTATGTTCAGTATTAACAGCAAGATGTTGCCCATGCAGTTGAATATCAGGTTCAGAATGAAGTCCTCTCTTCCTAGAGAACAAGACACACGTGCTTTTCTGTGCATTCAGCCAGAACCCGTTTTCTTCTGCCCAATTGGAGACTTTGTTCAGACCAAGCTGAACCTGACGCTCACACATGGCCAGATTGCAAGATCTAAAGCCAAACTGGACGTCGTCAACATATGTACAATAAAACATATAGAGAGGGATGGACAAGCGTAAAGAATTCATTTTGATAATAAAAAGTGTGCAGCTAAGTACACCACCTTGCGACACGCTTGTTTCTTGGAGAAAGGTTTGGGAAAGAACGCTGCCTACTTGAACGCGGAATGTCCGATTTGACAACTAACTTTACTTATGGTAAATATTCTGCTGTGCACGCCAAGGTGGGACAGGTCTCTTAATATTCCAAAGCGCCATGTTGTATCGTAAGCCTTTTTGATTGTGAGAAACACAGAGAGAAAATATTGTTAGTGGACGAAAGCGTCCCTGATCTGTGCCTCGATACGAACAAGGTGGTCGGTGGTGGATCTACCATCTCGAAACCCACATTGAAATGGGTCGAGCAAATTGTTTGTTTCAAGGAAATGTACGAGTCGGCAGTTTATCATTTTTTTCAAAAACTTTGCACAAGCAGCTTGTAAGTGCAATAAGCCTATAACTCTAAACTGAAGAAGGGTCCTTGCCCTCTTTCAAAATGGGAATAATAATAGCCTTTCCAGGAAGTAGGGATAGCGCCAGAAAACCAGATAGCATTGTACAAACAAAGTAAGTTTTTTTGTGTTTCAATTGGTAGGTTTCTTTAACATTTCATACACCACACGGTCAGAACCTGGGGCATAAGTACTGCAGGAGTTTAGAGATGTTTGGAGTGCAGCTAAACTGAAAGCTTGGTTATATGCCTCGTATCTAGTGCATTTGTGTTCGAGTTTCTGCTTTTCTGTTCTTGTTCTGTATTTTTGGAAAATGTCAGTATAGTGTGACGAGCTGGACACCCGTTCGAAGTGTGCACCGAGGAAGTTCACCTGATCTTCCAAGGTATCACCCTGTGTGTTTACGAGTGGAAGTGTGTGTACTTGTTTTCCTGCTACCCTACCAACCATGTTCTAGCCTTTAGCCCCCCGTGTGTATGAATTGATCCCCGACAAAAACTTCTGTTAGCCTTCTCTTCTGGCCTGCCGACGCGTTCTCCTGCCTTGAGACTTTATTTTCTTAAAGCTGTCAAGATTTTTGGCTGTCGGTGAGTTTGGAAGCAACCTCCATGCCCTGTTTTGCTGTTTGCACGCGTTTCAGCATTCAGAGTTGCACCACGGCACACGTTTTCCACGGTGTTCATTCGTTTGTGGGATGCACTTTGTTGTAGCATCAATCAAAAATGCTGCAAAGTAGTTGACAGCAACATCAATGCTCAAAGTACATATGTCACTCCAACCTAAACGAGTGATGGTATAAAACTGTTCTCAGTCGGCTCTGTTTATAAGCCATTTGGGAACCCGTGGTGGACACTCAGTTGCTGTAGTTGTGCTCAAAACTACGGGGAAGTGGTCACTTCCGTACGGATTACTGATGACTTTCCACTGAAGTAGAGGCACAAGAGACAGAGATACTATGCTTAAGTCTATGGTGGAGTAGGTATTATTAGCGAGATTATAACAGGTTGGTTCTGTTTGATTCAGGAGACACAGGCGCGACGAGAGAAGGAACTGTTCAATCAGTCTACCTCGTGCGTCGCAATGAGAGTCACCCAATAGCCTGCTATGCGCATTCAAGTCTCCAAGGAAGACATAAGGCTTCGAACGGTCGTCTATTAAGGACTGGAAGTCATGATTTTGTAGGCGATAGCTCGGAGGTTTGTAAAGAGTACAAATTGTGATCAGTTTGTTGAAAAGCACAGCTCGAACAGCCACTGCATCAAGAGATGTTTGGAGTTGAAAGTGTGTGCATGCAATTCCTTCATTCACAATGATGGCAACACCTCCGGATGATGTCACGGCATCATTATGGTCTTTTCAGAAAATAACGCATTTACGGAGAAACTTGGTGTGTTTTGAATTTAGGTGTGTTTCTTGTACACACAGCACTTCTGATGAGTGTTCGTGTAAAAGTTCTTGGATGTCGTCAAGGTTTTTGAGGAGGCTCCTGAGGTTCCAATATATAATTTGAGTGTTCATGGTGAAATTAAAGTAGTGCTGTGTGTACGAAAAGCGAGTGGCTGTTTAGGTGGGTAGTTTAGACTTAAGTAACAGGGCCGTCACCAGGCCCTGTTATCTGCTTTGTTTCCTTGGCACGCTCCAAGTAGCCGCGCCGCTCTTTCGTCACCAAGGGTACCGACGTATTCATTGCCTCCTCGGAGAAACTGGATGCCCGCACGTGCGAGCTGGTAGTTCGAACTCTGGGCCTCGCCTGGTGAGGCGAGGCCTTGAGACCTGAGGAGCCTGGACTACAGCCGTCTTGTAGACAGGTCCCACATCCGCCGGCTCACTTTGCGTGGGCCGAAGGAGTGACGGGGGCTGGTGCGGCGGTGCCCCCTGACGCGCCGCATCAGCGTATGTAGGTCCATAGAATGGCGAGACTCTTCGCCTTGCTTTCTTAAATGAAATGTTCTCTTTCCCCTTCAAAGTAACTATCTCTTTTTCTTTCTTCCCGTATGTGCAAGAGTGTGAATATGTGGCATGGTTTCCTTAACAGTTTACACAGTGTGACGGTTGTTTGCAGTTCTCAGACACGTGGCCTAGGACTCCACTATGTGCACAAGTCTGGCAACCACGACAGCTTTTTGAGCCATGGCCATACTTCTGGCATTGGAAGCAACGACGAGGTTTTTTAGTATGCACGGCCAGAGGGAGGTCTTCGTGTACTTTGTTTGAATGGATTCCGGCAGTTAACTGGAAGCAAACGTAAGTATTAAGTGTTTCGTTGGTGTTTCCTTGTTATCTCTTCTGATGATAATTCTCTGTACATTAGTCACATTTTGGCTCTTCCACCCCTCCAAAAGTTCAGTTTCGGTCAGGTCAAGTCAAGCAAGTCTGCGTCAGATACTACTCGGCAAGTTATGTTCATTGATCTGTGTGGTGTTACGGTGATCGGTACGTCACCGAAAGTTGAGAGGCCATCTAGCTTTTCAAATTGTTCTTTGTCCCGAATTTCGAGGAGGAGGTCTTTGCTAGCCATTTTGGTTACCTTGTATCTAGCCCAGAGAGTTTTGGTAAGACACCTGGCAACTATGAAAAGAGATACGGTCCTGGCTTGCTTTCCAGTTTTCTCACAGTTAATGGCGTGGAAATGAGGAAATATTTCTTTTGGCTGGTTGAAAAAATTGATGTCATCGGTGCGTACCCGCTTTAAGCCGGTACGATCAGTACCGCATTTACTCGTGTAATGATCGCACTCGCGTAATGATTGCAACTCTAAATTTTGTTTTCTAAATTAGCTTTTTTTCCCCCCGCTTAATGATTGTACCCTGAACTTGCCGCATTGATATGGCATGTGCCAAGTCTAGCCGACGATCATCGCCTTTATGATCTGTCGAATGAAACTAGCCAACTGCACGCACCAAACATATTCTTAATTTTTGCCCATTGTTGGCGGAAACATGCCATTTAAAATTGCAGTAAGGGCAAATGCCGCAGTTTTCACTGAATGCCCGCCATGTGTTTATATGTCTGTGGCAGCTGAACGCGCCTATCATTGTTTCTGTGATCTGAAAGCAGGCATCATTATGCTAATGCCCTAAATTCCTTATTTAAATGGAAGAAACTATTGAAGCACGTGACGTACTCAAAACCTCCATAACCGACGAAAAGAAGAAAAAAAAAATGGGGTCGTTTCGCTCCGTCAGCCGCTATGTTTTGACATCCCACACTGTTACAGCGACGGCCACCTGTTGGTTGACCCGTGTTCATCCTGCATTTTCAACGTGCTCGACGGAATGGAAGATGACCCTCTGTGGGACAGTGAAGACACTGCTGGTTCCGACAGGGAATCGTGCGGCGACGACACTGCCGCTTCGGAGTCTGAACGTTGGGGGGTCAGAGAGGTAAAAAATAAAAGGGCAGTGTGCCATGCATGTAGCTCCTGTGTAATGGGTGCATTTTATTACAAAGGTAAGCTTATGTTCATGTTCATGATAGCTATCGTAAGAATTCTAATTAGCGTCTTTTTTGCATTTTCGGTGCTCGGAATATTTTTTTACAGAAAATTTACCCTGCGTAAGGATCGCGTCCCAAAATTGGAGTCAATTAAAAAAAAAAAAAAACAGCGATCATTATGCGAGTATATACGGTAGGTAGCGGGAATGCTCTATGCATGCTGGTCTTATTTTTATTCAGCAGCGTTGACGGCCACCCACCACGATTCCCCACAAGGGGACGCTGCAAGTTTGCGAATGCTGAAAGCTTGCAGACGTCAGCCGTATAACATTGCCATAACCCAATGTGCCTAGACCAAGGTAGGCTATTTGCACAGGGTTAACCCTTGCCGCCAGAAAAATTGGAAGTAAACAAAAGAGAGAAGTAAACAGGACAGACTAAAAGTAAGAGATAAAGACGAAGTTGTAGGGGAAAGAGATAGGAAAAGGTGACTGCCGATTTCCCCTGGGTGGGGGTGCCGTCTATGTGAAGCCGGGGCTAAAAAAGTGTGTTGCCTCTGCCGGGGGGCCTAAAAGGCGACTATTGTCTGCTTCACTGCGCGGTCGCAGACAATAGTAGACAGAACGAAAGCAGCGAGAGCCAAAGCAGCAACAGGCATTGATCAATTTCCTGAAATTGGCTCCGGGAAGGCAGACATGTTTTGGTTGAACTGCGTCTCGCTAGATGGCACGACCTGTCCAGTGTAACCACGCGAAAATTGAATTTTTGAACCACTCGCGCCATTCCCCAAAGTGACCTCCGGTGGTTCTTTTTTCCCCGAATCAAACAAACGAACAAGCAGCATTTTATTGCATCTCTTGATGCACGAAAGGTTTTTATTTATTGCAGCTAGATCGATCACGAGTGAATAATTGTAGGCAGTTCGTCTGACGTTATCAGTAATATTTTGAGAATGTCCTACTGCGACGCATGTATGCTTGTGCATTTACCTAAATTTCTTGGTAAGTAGAGCACTGCTGTTGATAATATTGTCATTTTATATGTTGTCCTACGCTGGTTGAGCTTTCACTCTGACGTAAACTGTGATTTGGCTTTAGTGTCCCTATAACTATTTTCACGAGGGAAAATGGAAATGACAGTAGACAAAAAACCACTTGCCGCAGATGTAGCTGAATACTGATCCTCATTACATGCGCATGCAGTACATATAATATGAAAGGTATAAGTTCAAGTCGCTTTTTCAGCATTGAATACAGCTGTTGTGACAGGCTATATAAGCATCACTTTTTCAAGACGACGAGGAGCGCCATTATTAGAAATGCTTGTGCCTTACAATAACTAAAGGAAGCTCATAGGCTTTTCTGATCAGAAAGACTTTTTCTGATCAGAAGACACTTCCAAAGCTAATTAAAAACATCAGCAGGACCTTCAGCATCTTTTTCATATAGTACATCAACAGCTTTTCTTTTTCTTGGCCTGACAAGGATACCAGAAAACCAGCAACATCTGTATACGGACATAATAAAGCTGCCTGAGCTCTGAGGCGGTGATATGCTCCTGAGCAATTCTTGACCCGAATTAAGTGTTAAACTTTTCTATCGAAAGCGCAATTCCAGAGACACCAGCACTTATGTACCCTGCAGCACATCCTACAGCTGTAAAATCGTTAATCAATGCATAGCAATTTGAATAAATTTATATCTGTGCTTCGCTGGCCTGTCTGAGAGACAATGCTAGCAGAAGCTACAATGACAACTAGGCAATAAAGTGTTCAGCTGAGTACTTCAAACCTAGTAGCTGCTGTGGATTTACTCGTTCTCTGCTCTGTAGGCTAGAATTCAAGCATTATACACACAAATGTAGATGACCGTCGGAGGGTTAAAGAAAAAAAATATTCATTATAAAAATTCATGGTAAATAAAGCATAAAGAAAACATCAAAATTATTTTGTGAATACTTGCAGCAACTTCAGTCAACTACAATGAAAAAATGGGCATCTGCTCCATGACTATTGTTTGTTCTTCCAATGAACATGGGCAGAAAAAACAAATGGAACGATTATGATGCACCACTTTACGAGATTCTTCCTGCAGTCATCACTACACACCTTCACATCCATCACATCCATAAAAGATCCCCGACACCAAATTCAGAAACTCGAGATGCTTGTGTGGTTTGACAGTCCTACATACCACGCCTCACCAATTATGACAAACGAATATTGCCTTTCAGACATTTTAATTTAGTTTGAAGATAAGCACAAGCGCTCATCAGAGCTTCCAGCATCTCAAAACATCACCACTAGTACGATGTAGACAGAGGTCCCTTGTGACGCTCCACACAAAACAGCAAGTACTGCCGACATCACAGAACATTCACGGGGTTCAGACAAAACCACGACTTGCCCCTCCTGCTCTGTTTGGCAGCTCCCAAGGTGATTTTGGCTACTTACACCAGGATTACTTTTTTTCTGCAAGGGACATGCTCGAAGCACCCACGTTCTTTTATTTTTAACCATGCACTGGTCCCCCGATTTGAAAACTGTGCGTGCGTTTTGAGCCACTGAAGCTTGAGCACACAGAGTATCAGGTGCTCCCCCGCTGTGGTGCACTACTTTCTCAAGATTTCCGACAGGCTTCTTGAAGTGATGCTAAAATTGGTCAGGATTAATGTGGTAATATTAATTACATGAAACATTAGAGCATTTACTATTCAATTTTGGCATTACCAGACATAAAGCTAGAAATTACAGTGAAAAAATCACAAACAAAAATGTCACTGTCAGGGGTCCACTAAATAAAATGCAATCACAGGCCAACAATTTATGACAAGCACCAAGAATAAGCCAAAGCTGTGCAACTTTCCTACTAATGAGCAAGAAAGTTACACAACATCAGTGTAGCAGGGGTGTTCTCTAAAACCTTGATGTTCTCTCACAATAGCTTGCAAACTGCCACTGTAAGATGAACTGAAACTGGACTGAAGCTTACCATAATATGCTGGAGGCCAATATTGCGTGTGTAGGTGACCAATGTTCTCGTGCGTGGATCCACAACAGATTCTTCCACAATGCGTACAGACTTGGAGCTGACAAAGCGCTCTCCCCATTTCGGTAGTCTGTTCATAGGATTGGTCTTGGTGAGCAAGCGCTTTGTGAACAGCTTTCCGCCATCTACATATCGTGAAACGATGTCTTCCGTCAAGACATGCGTGCTGGAAATAAGAACACCAAACAAGAGTACAAGTGTGAGGCACTGTAAGAAAAAAAATAGTTCTTGAGGTTTCATGTGCTAAAACAATATTAGGAGTCATGCCATTGCGGAGGGCTCCATACTGATTCTGATTTAAATCTAAGCACATGGGGTGTTCACCGCATTTCGCCCCCATCGAAATATGGTTGCTGTGGCCGGGAATCGAAACCACGGCCCTCAAGCTCACCGAGCTGCAAGGCGAACCTGCAAACTAAACAAAGGCACCAATTTGGGTTCTTTCCTAGAACTCGGTAGGAATGATTTTGTTACAAAGCTGAAATATTAAGAGGTAGCCGAATGTTGGCCTAAACGAATATATTCTATGTTGTGAAAAACGGCGCGGACGACGAGACGAACACTTTCTTGTGCCGTCTACTGTACTGTCTTTCACCACGACGGCGTACGAAACAGCTCAAATTCTGGCCATTTTATACTATTCCCCGTCGCGTACATACCGTATTGGTACTACCCCACGCCCTGTTTTCGCTGCCACTGCGTCAAGACGGCCCATCATTTCGCTAAGCGTGCGTCGCGAACTCGACAGATGTGGGCGCGGAATGCGTTATGTGGTCAAGGCAGAATGCAACACACAAAACACTGCTTCAAAACCATGACACAAGATGTCAACACACAAGAATCCGCGCTATCCTGGGAGTGTGTACACCAACATGCGAACCCGATTCTTACCTATATGGATTGGGGTACCTTGCCCAAAAGCCCTGAGCAACTTGGTCCCATGAAAACTTGAATGTGTCCTTCCTTTCGTAAAACTTCACCATTGCGCTCTGACGAAAGAAACGGCAAGCATAACGGTGAGCACGCTGAAAGAAGGGCGACCTTTGCACTGTTTACTCGACGGGCGCTATAAACATAACCACAGACGTGACCATAACTCGAACATGTATTACTGGCAATTACGATAATATACATAATTTTTTTTTCTGGCTATAAACGCTCCTCAGTGGCCTTCAGCAGGCCCACAGATCAGGTTACATAAAAGCTGCCCTTGCAGTGTGGCAGCTTGGGCTAGTTTGTATGGCATGACGATAGTTATAGAGCGAGAACAAAACGACGACACAGAGACAAGAAGTACACGAAGGTCACGAGCATTCGTGTCCTTCTTGTCTCCGTGTCGTCGTTTTGTTCTCGCGCTATAACTATCGTCTGCCCTTGCAGAAATGGCGGTGCGCGGGGCGTGCAGGTGCAGCGACCACACTGTCCACACCGCTAACACCGCTTTCAGTTCTATGTGCGCCTAGGTAAAAGAACTTACTATGCGCACTTTCCAAGCACGACAGGAATCCAATGAGAAATAATCTACGCTGCGAAATCTGCTAATTTCACAAGAAAACTACAATACATCGCAACCCTCGCTGAAGTCTCTTCGTGAAACAGATGCACCGGTTGAGCCCGCAACAGAAGGCGAACGAGGCGATCCTGGTGGCTATGCTTGACGACTTTCAAAAACGAAACCTAAATATATATATATTTTTTGCAGACGACATCACTTGGGTGGGGCACTGAGCAGTTTGTAACAACAAAACAGCGCCCTTTCAATAGCGCTAAGGCTGTAATATTTTGATTGCCCGGACCTTATTGAGCTGCAGTTAACTGTTTTGCTGCTGAGCTCCACCAAGCAGTTATTTTTCTTTCTGCACATTTTTTTTTCTCTATGTTCCTTTATGATCACCAACATCGAAACGACGACAGCGCACCGCCGGTGTAGGTAAACGAAACCAAACAAAACTTCTTTTTTCAAGAATTTTATTTGTGAGACTTGAGAATGTTCAGCACGAAAAACCGTTTTCCATTCAATTTTAGGCATTCGGAAGCATGCATAGTGCGAAGGCGTATAAAATTGGAAAGACGCACTTCAGGTGGCAGCGCTGACCAGAAAACAAACAGTCACGCCACAGAACACTTCTCGCCACTCGTGGAAGGGACGCAGATATGAGGTCCGTTCGATTCATCTGCACCAGTCGAAACTGGTTCACGGCTGTGCACGCAAAGTTCAGATATTGTGCAGCGTGAGTTCAGCGGTGCAGGCACACCACGACACCGAAAACGAATGACGATGTGCCGACAAGGTACAGGCTTCATTTCTTTTCGCTTAATTTACACCATTCAGCACACACTGACCGACGGCGAATCGCACATGCGGACAATTTATGAGGTGCAAACAACTTGAAAAAACACACTGCATTTGTAGAGGCAGGTACGGCGCCTAAGCCACCTACGCCCAAGTGCTGCGTCGTCTGCTCAGCTGCACGCGCGGCTGCACCAAGCCGGCACCATCGGCGTAGGAGGTGCAGGAAAATTGTGAACCAGTGCTGCACCTTTTCTGCACATTTCAAAACTAATGGCAGGGTTCAGAGGTTGTCAATGCTGCACCGCTGAAACGAATGGCAAAGTGCAGCACCTCTTGAACTGGTTCACGTGGTGCGAATCGAACGGACCTATGAGAAAGCTTACCGAATACTGTCAACGAGGCGTTGCAAAATCTTGAGCTACACGAGTGCAGGGATGTTTGCGGTATACATTTAATTACACCAGCAAAGGTTTCGTGCTGTTTGACGTGAATCTCAGCCAGCGCTAGACAGCTGCTGGGCTCTGGGCATCTGAGTTGGCGTTATGTGTAGTGCGTACCTTGTTTGCGCATGAACGCTGATGCATGCATATTGTTCACTTCTGTACATGCTAAAATGTTACTTGCGTGGCCTTTATTTTATGTAAACATTGGTCGATTGACTCGCAATAAAACGATTTGCTCCAAGCTTGGGAGGAGGAAGGGGCGCACGCCATGCTGCACCTCGCTGCACCTCCTCTATCACGGTGTACCGTGTCCTCTATGCACTGCGCCTTGCTCCCTACCGGGCTGCGACATTACATTCCAGCAAGGAGGATATAAAAACTTTTTATATCCTCCTTGCATTCCAGCCCCGTTCCATGGATGGATGGATGAATGGATGTGGCTGTACCCTTTAGATCGGGCGGCGGCTAACGCTACCTAGCCATAATACTTAGTGAACTAACCATTAGATTTATCTTTTTTTTCTCCTTTAAATAATGAGGTTGAGGATTCATACTTTGCAGTAAAGGGTTTAATTTTTAGTCGTGCCTTGACTTTAGCCACCAATCAGATAACCTCCTTCTGGTTAAGTCTACCCGCTTAAAGTCTATTTTGCCCTCCCTGTCCCTAAACCCCAGTGCTTTAAAAAACTCTGCGCCATCATCCTGAACTATAGGGTGAAGCCCTTTACAGAACATTATCAAGTGTTCGGCAGTTTCTTCTTCCTCCCCACACGCACTGCATACTGTGTCTACCCCTTCGTATTTGGCCCGATATGTCTTGGTTCGCAATACTCCCGTCCTGGCCTCAAACAGTAGAGAACTACCCCGAGTATTATCACAGATCCTTTCTTTGGCAATTTCCTGCTTAAAAGTTCGATAAATCTCTAGTGCGGACTTCTTAATCATGCCGATTCTCCACATGTCAGTCTCCGTTTCCTTCACTTTCTTCTTAACCAATAGTTCTTTTTGGTTTGGCCACCTGCTGTTTTCTAAGTATTTACCAGTCAATTTCCTGGTTCGCTTCCTCCATTTTGTATCGACGTTCTTCTTGTACAAGTAGCTGAAAACCTTCCTAGCCCAACGCTCCTCCCCCATTTCTCTCAATCGCTTCTCAAATTTTATCTTGCTGCTAGCTTTCCTGCCCTCAAATTATGTCCATCCCATATCACCTTGGGCTCCCTGATTTGGTCTATTCCCGTGAGCTCCTAAAGCGAGCCTACCTATTCCACATTGCTTAATTTCTAATCTTGCTTGAACTTCTGATCTCATGCACAAGACCGCATTGCCGAACGTCAGCCCAGGAAGCATGACCCCTTTCCACATTCCTCTCACAACATCATACCTATTGTAATTCCACAGTGCCCTATTTTTCATCACTGCTGCATTCCTGTTACCTTTAGTCATCCCGTATATTTCGTGTTCCCTTATAGGTACTTGGTCCCATTGCTTATCCATACGGCCAGATATTTGTATTTATCTGTTATCTCCAGCATGACTTCCTGTATTCTAAGCTCACTACCTTCGTTATCATTAAAAATCATGACTGCTGATTTTTCCTTACTAAATCTAAAACCTAACCTATCTCCCTCATTACCGCCGATGTCCATCAATCTCTGCAAATCTTCCTTGTTGTGGGCCATTAGCACTATATCATCTGCGTACATTAACGCTGGTAGTGCCTGATCAATAAGTTTTTCTTGTTTGACTAAAGAGAGGTTGAAGCCAAGTCCACTTCCCTCTAATTTGGCCTCTAATTCTTGTAGGTACATCACGAATAACAAGGGTGACAGTGGACACCCCTGCCTAAGTCCCCGTTTCACCTCTCTGGGCTTAAATACCTGTTTTTCCCCCTTTATAACTACCTTGTTACTTTTATAGATTTCCTTTAAAAGATTAGTGACTTTATCTTCCACACCCAGTGTGTCTAGTATTCTCCACAAGTCCTCTTGAACCACGCTATCGTACGCTCCCTTGATATCCAAAAATGCTAGCCACAGGGGCCTGAGATCCTTTACTGCTATTTCGATGCACTGCGTTAGTGAGAACACATTTTCTTCCAACCTCCTGTGTTTCCGAAACCCATTCTACAGTTCCCCCAGCACCCCCTCATTCTCTATCTATGCCTGCAGTCTTTCCTTTATAATCTGCATCGCCAGCCTGTAGACCACTGATGTCACTGTTATAGGAAGGTAGTTGTTTATGTCATCTTTTCCCCCCTTTCCTTTATAAACCATGCTCATCCTGCTAAGTTTCCATTCATCAGGGACTTCACCATCAATTATAGTTCTGCTCAATGCCTCTCTCAAAGTCTGTTTAGACTTCGGACCTAATGTCTTTATCAGCATAATTGGAATGCCATGTGGGCCTGTTGATGTACTACTTGGAACCCTTTTCTCAGCCCTTTCCCACTATCGTTGTGAAAATGAAGCCATTGTGCCACTTGGTCCAGCCCTGTCTATTGTGGTGCATAAGGCACTTCTTTGTTGAAAATTTACTGTCACCCTTGTTCTTATATATTCAATAGCTTCGTCCCCTTCTAGCCTAGCACCTTGAGCTGTAGTTATAAACCTCTGCTCTAGATTTGTTTGATTTCTTAGGGAGTTTAGATGGTTCCAAAATTTTGCAGCTGCTTTCTGTCCTTTTTATGTACTTCTGCCGGCCACTGAGCACCCTTTCTTCTAATATTTTCATTGATCAGGAGGCATGCTTCCCTTCTAGAGCTTAGAAAGATTTCCCATTTTCTTTCAACATCATCTGTCGGTTCACCCCGTTGCTTAGCATGTCTGTGTTCCCTAGAGGCTTCCTGACGTTTTGCTATGGCTCTCTTAACTTCCTCATCCCACCAACGTTTGGGTTTGTGTCTTTTTTTCCAGGGTGACTTCTCACGTGCCTTAGCAAGCTCTAGCCCAAACAGTCTAATTAGATTTGTGTACGTCCACACAGTTTTATTATCCCCAGTGATTACTTCCTCAATTTGTTTAGTAGCAATTTCTATTTGCCTTTCTGAATGAAAATTTCCCTGTAGTTGCTCATCTTGTCTCCTTCCCACCTTCGCTGATCTTCCAAAACTTAGATTGATACGTTTCTGATCACTGCCCAGACTTCTGGAGCCATCTTCATCTATGTGCATTCCCCTGAGCTTATCATACATCCTATGTGACATCAGTGCGTAATCTATTGTTGACTGCAGCCTTCCTACCTCCCATGTTATTTGCCCATCACACTTCTCGGTACTGTTGCAAATGATCAAATCATGCCTTTCACACTTATCCATGATCATTTTGCCTGTTGAGTCAGTATACCCATCTATATCTTCTATATGCGCATTCATATCTCCTAGTATACTTATCTCACACTCTCCTCCTAATTCCTCAATGTCCTTTGATATACACTCCACCATTGCCTGGTTTTCCTCTCTGGCCTTTGCTCCCGTCCACAAGTACACCAGTGTCATCTGGTGTACCTATGCCCACCAGTGTTGAGTGTCATCTGCCCAGCTACTTTCCCTCTTAACCATAAATGTTCCATGCATCCCTGCTTGACTCTTGGCCAACCCACGCTCTTATGTATAAATGCACCAATTCCACCCCCCTTTTTGCTGCCTTCTGTTCTATTGCAATATTCCCATACCTAGTCCGGATGGCAGGGTGGTCGCTCCATGTCCCGAAGATGCGTCTCCACAACCCCATATACCATCAGCTCCTCCTGCCTTAACTGCTCTTCTATCTCTTCCCACTTTAACCTATTCCTGCCACCCTGCATGTTAATATAGCCTACGTCTGACTTAGCTCGGCCCTTGTGCTTACGTAGATTTCTTCTCCCACGGACTTCATGTGGCTTGAATATTTGTGCCCCTTTAGGTCCGTCTTTGACTACACTGTTGGCCTCAGGGCTTTGGGTCCCCCTAAAAAAGCTGTGGCTTGGCGACCCATTCTGTTACCGACCCTCCTGCCCGTCGCACCACTGTAGTGAATGCCATCCTGTGCAAAGGGGCAAGCGTCGGGCTCGTACACGTCTTGGTTAACTTCCATTACGCTGTATCCGAGTTGCCGGCTCAAACCCTTGATCACACAATTGGCCTCGACTACCCTCCTTTCAATCCCACGAGGCTGCCCCCAGACCTCTGGGACTGTGCATATGGTCCCATGCACACTCCCAGAGGTTTCTCGGAGCTTACACATCCCATCCTCTAACTTTCTTTGAAGGTTCTGATCCTTGCCCTTCAACACATCATTGAGCCCAGCATGAATAATGACTAGATTTTCGCCCTCCATGATGTTTTCTACAACTTCCTGAGCTTTGGCCAGTGCATCCACCATGCTCTTCCCTGACTGTGCCTCCACCCTGACTCTCCCATCTTCCTTCACTGTCTTGAAGACGCCATCCCTAACCCTGGCCACGTTAGAGTCCCCCACCACTAGGACCCTTCTATGCTCCAATCGCTGGCTTCCTGTTTGTGATGGCGCCCCTGTTTGCTTCACCTGTTTCTCTCTCTGCCGTCTGTCCTGTGTTTCTGCCCTGCTTGAAGACTGCTGCGCCACCGAGCTGTATGTTCTCGGAGCCTCCGTGCTGTGGCCAGACACTGCGGCTCCCTGACCTCCCTTCTCGCCTGTTTCTTCTCGCCTGTCGCCTTCTCCGCTACCCACGCCTTCTGTCTCACACTGCTCGGGCCCTGGGCAAAGCACCATTAGCTCTTTTACCCGCTGATTTAGCTCGGTCCGCCCTTCCCGTTCTTTTCGAAGGTCGCCCTTCATTTGCTCTAATAGGCAGGCGGTAGCCTCCTTCCGCTCACGCGACGCTCCGAGCTGTTTTTGGAGTTCTATCCTCTGCTCCCGTTCCGCCCTAAGCTCCCCCTGAAGCCCCTATTGCTAGCCTCCATGCGCTGCACGGCTGCCTTCAGTGCCTCGCACAGCCTGCACACAAAGCTCGCCTTCTGCGCTTCGGCCAAACTCGTGAATGCTGTCTCATCTAAGTAGCACCAGCGCTTGTATTCTTCGCACTGCACCAGCTCGCTCTCGCTCGTGGTTTTCCTAGCCTCCTTAGCCATCGCCCGCCCGACCAATGGACCAAGTGCCCGACAGGCCTACGTTCAACCCTAATCCCGCTATCCAGCCGCCTCCGTTAACTCTCGTACCTCAACAACTGTTTGAAGCTGCCGCCTACACCGCACACAACGTGTTCAATGTCGCTAGTAGCTTTCACTAGGTCCCCTTCGTCTTCGGCTCTAGCTCTTTAACAACTAACCGGGCGCTCGACCTTCTTCAAAACAGCCGCTTAGCCCGTTCACGGGGTGAACAACGTTGCCCGTGTCCCACACCTACAGTACTCGCAACGCTAATTATTGATTAGGAGCGAAAAAAATAATAATGGTGTTCACAAACACAAATAAATGAAGAGAAACTTATCTAGACAGGTGACTTCAGCGCCACGGCGAGCCATGGCGCGAACTAATACGAGTAGCTTCCCGCTAGGTGCTTTTCTCACGACCGCGCGCGGCCTAGACACAGAACACCTACCAGTTTAGCCTAGGTGCTAAATTGCGCGAACATCACTAGGCACTTTAGTCTCTAGCGGTGCGCCCGCGCTTTGCTGGAGCGGTGCGGGTATGCAAAGGCACCGTTGGCTGTGTTATGTGTGTGTCTGCGCTTCCTCTAATTCGGTGTTGTGTGGCGGTTTGTATTATTGCGATATTATTCCTTGCGAATATGGCGATGCTTGAGTGCTGACTGTTCTGTCTGGACGTTAGTTCTGAATGCGCGGTGCGCTCTGACGCGCTTTAGTGAACGCTGTCACACGGGTACTTGCTGCATGTGGTCGCACGGCACTGTATTTGATCCGGACCGTGTAGCGGTGACTAATACCGGTTTTCTCGAGAAATTTTGAACGCGCGCAACAACTTTGTCGCTGCTGTGCTGTACAGCATCGAGTTTGGCGCAGATGCCCTGACCGCGATCACAAGTGTCTGTGTGACACCGGCGGTATCAATATCGCATCATTTCCACTACTCGCACAGGTAGTCCAAGTAGCACAGAAAAAAGAAAAACTGTGACTGCGATATCCCCTGTCGGTGATCACACGTGAATGCTTATACCGAGTTAAACCGTTCAGTTCTGTAAACTTTTATGGCCTCTACTACTTTGGCTGCTGCTTGCATGACAATGCAAGAATAAAGCAGTCTACTAATTAGATCAAAAATTACGCAGAAACGGTGCATCATACTTAGGCAAGTCTCTAGAAAATATAAAACGTCTGCAAAGAAGCCCATGTACATGTTCGGTCTCGCAAACAAGCTTATTACTCACGCTTTTGGCGAATTTTGTTGTTAGGGTTCTGCTGACATGAGCCACAGTGGACCCCCGCATTTTACATATATTGTATGATTGGTGTGTCAAGTGGTCACCTGTAAATTGCAATCTGCATAAAAAGCGAGTGCTTTGCCTTCAGCGCAACTTTGGCATGCTCACTTTTTGCTTAGCACCTAAATCTAAACCTCGTCGTACATTGAAGGTGTCACCATCATCAGCCTGACTACGCCCACTGCAGGGCAAAGGCATCTCCCATGCTCTGCCAATCAACCCGGTCTTGTGCTTTTCGTTGCCATGTTATACCTGCAAACTTTTTAATCTCATGGACCCACCTAACTTTCTGTCTCCCCTTCGTGCGTTTGCCTTCTCTGGGAATCCAGTCAGTTACCCTTATTGACCAGCGGTTATCCTGCCTACGTGCAATGTGCCTGGCCCATGTCCATTTCTTATTCTTGATTTGATTGATATGTGGGGTTTAACGTCCCAAAACCACTTCATGATTATGAGAGACGCCGTAGTGGAGGGCTCCGGAAATTTCGACCACCTGGGGTTCTTTAACGTGCATTTCTTATTCTTGATTATAACTATGATATCCTGAATCCTGCTTTGTTCGTTGACCCACTCTGCTCTCTTCTTGTCTTTTAAAGTTACACCTATCATTTTCCTTTCCTTAATTCGCTCAATGGGTCATTCTCAATTTAAGCTCAACCCTCTTTGTAAGCCTCCAGGTTTCTGCTCCGTAGGTAAATACTGGCAAGATGCAGTTGTTATATACCTTCCTCTTGAGGGTTAGTGACAGATTACCATTAATGATTAGAGAATGCTTGCTGAATGTGATCAACCGCATCTTTATTATTCTAGTTACTTCACTCTCATGGTTCGACTTCACGGCTCCTACCTGTTTTAAGTAAACATATTGCTTTACAACTTCCGGCGTCTCTCTACTTATCGCAAAGTGCTGTTTTCTGCCGAGACTGTCGCACATTACTTTAGTTTTGTGGACATTCATTTTCAGACCTACTTTTCTGCTTTCCATGTTCAGTTCTGTAATCGTGAGCTGTAATTCATCTCCTAAGTTACTCATCGAGGCAATGTCATCAGCGAATCGCAGGTTACTAAGATACTTTCCATTAACTCTTATTCCTAACTCTTTTCAAGCTAGGTTCCTGAAAACCTCCTGTAAACACGAGATGAATAACACTGGAGAGATTGTATCTCTCTGCTTTACACCCTTCTTTATTGGAATTCTGCCGATTTCTTTATGGTGACTGTGCATCCACTGTAAATTTCTTCCAGTATGTTTATGTAGCGTTCTTCGATGCCCTGATTCGATGCCCTGACCACGTTTTGCGCAAGATTTCACTTTTTTAGGGTCAGATTGAAGCTCATAAACATCTGATGTGTTGTTACTTGGGCGATAAATGGCACAATCATCACCGAAAAGTCTGATGTTAAAGGAAGTATTATTCAGTGAGTTGTTAAGACATATGAGAAAAAGGAAAGATCTTAATGACACTCTGTGATTCGACGTGGGTTTGCGCGTAAATGCCAGAAGAGCGTACTTTCCGGAATAAATTTCCAGGCCTTGACTGCGGAGATACAAAGCAGTTGCAGTAGCAGCTCTGTAGTCTCGCTCGTAACTGCAGGCCGTAGTGGAGGGTTTTGGACAATTTCATGCACATCGCACAGTAACGCCACAAGCCTCTGCGCTCGCCTCTGTCGAAATGCGACCACTGCGGTCAGGATCCACGCCCGTACTTCAGGCCAGATGTCGAGCACCCTTAAAGCTGACCCACCGTGTCGGCTGTTATTCACTGTAAATATTACTGTAGCTTGAGAGCCACTACCTGCTGGCATAGTGTATTTCAAATTTTGAAATACGTGCTACTTATCCGTAAACACAATGCATTAATGCCAATGGAGGTAATGCAAGGAAAACAAGAGATCTCAATTGCCTAATTATTGTAAGAAGTAGTAGAAAACGTGGGAAACATGCCGCAAACACTGTTAGACGCGAATGACGCTTCAATCAGACTTTATTAACAATATTAAAAAACATTGAGTATTCATACTTCAAAGGTACTAAAAGGTACATACAAGGTACTGAAAGGTACATACTTCAAAGTACTGAAATTACTGGTCCATCAAGTGATACTCGTGCCAAAGCATCTGCCAATTCATTTAATTGTAATCCGCAGTGACCTAGGACCCACACTAATTTGAGGAGTTTTAAATGCGGCGGTGCTAATGTGTGGAACGCTGCTAGGGCACGAGATTGTTCGGAGGTTGTCAGAGCTGCACACACCGAAAGTGAGTCTGTTAGGATGATTGCACTGGTCTCGGTCGTAGGAATTTTACGAAGAGCTAAAATAATAGCTACTAGCTCGGCTTCAAATATAGGAGTGAAATCTGGAAGTCTTACTGAAAAAGACCAGCCGAGGAAATCAGACGCAATTCCTACGCCTGCATTTTCATTGTTGACAGAAGCATCTGTAGCTATCGCATTTTTTGTTTCTGCATGCACCAAATAATCTTTTAATGTAGGGGTCAAAAATCTATGAGATTGCAACTTGGCTTGTGGGGGGAAGATTTCATCGTACTCTATTGTAATGTTGAGGGTTGAGGAATTAGTTTCAATTACTGTGCTAATGTCATTTATGCAATCCAGTTTCTTTTTAACAAAAATTATCTGAGGGGTATGAAATAGAGGCCAATGTGCAAGAAAGAAAGAGTCAAGGTCGCTGATAAATGCGTACTCTGATCTTCGCGCCGGTAAACTGTAGAACTTCAAGAAGGCTTGAACCGTTAGAATGCGGAATCGACAGAGGAGTGTTGGCAATCGTGCTTCTTGGTACAATACATTATTCGACACGAACCTGGGAAGTCCCAGGCATATTCGCAGTGTTTCTCGCTCTAACATTACTAGCGGTTTAATTTTATAACCAGCGGCCCCTGAGAATAATACACACCCAAATTCCAATATTGGTCGCACATACATTTTATATATCATTAACATCGTGTGTCTGCGCAGCCTGTATTTTCTGTTGCTTAACCTGCGTAATAAACCTAACGCCCGTTGTGCCTTTGCTGTTATATATTCTATGTGTGGGCTCCAATTTAGCTTTTCATTATAAATCATTCCTAAGTACTTGACTGTATCTACTTGTGGAGTAGGTTCCCGATTATACAATACAGAAATTGAAACTGTATCTGCTATAGGAAACACCAAGAGCGCACTTTTGACAATGAAATGAAATGAATGACAATGAAATGGATTGCAACCAAATTTCTAGAGTTTTAATGTATCTTTGCAATTTTTAATGTAGTGAGTAAATGTCGCTCTCTGCAGCGAAGAACGCGATATCATCTACATAATAGTAGACACTGACATCCTGAACAATTGGAATAGAGCTCATCAGTATATTGAATAATGCTGGAGATGGGACGGACCCTAGGGGAACACCACGTTTCTGTTTGAATTTATGCGAACAACAGCCATCCTTCACGCAATACAATTCCCTTGATTTTAAGAATTCTGCTATCCACTCAGTAATATACTGAGGAAACTTTAGGCTCTGCAAGGTGGTCAGTAGAATAGAGTGCTCGACACTGTCGAACGCTTTAGCTATGTGGAGAGTTACTAATGAGGCGTACTGTTTCCTTTTACGAGCAAGCTGTATTCGACTCTCTAAATCCGCATGGGCGCACCCAATTGAGCATTCACTGCGAAAACCAATTTGGTTTGGTTTTAATATGACCTTATTCGTCATCCAGGAGTTTATTCGGCCATTTAGGACCCTCTCTATGAGTTTCACCATGTTCGAAGTTAGCGAGATGGGTCTAATATTTTCTATTGTAAAACCTAATCCTTGCTTTTTTATTAATGGGATTACCTTAGCTATTTTCCTGTCATACGGTATCCAGGCATTCTTTAAAAAGTAGTTTATAAGATTGAGGACGTCACCGGGGGATAGCTTGAATAAAATTTTAATAATAGGAACTGTGATTCCATCTGGACCAGGAGCTGACGAGGGTAGATCTCGAATTACTTTTGATGCTTCAGATAGCGTTACGTTTTTGAAGTCAGTGCTTATGCTAGAATTTTGCCAGTTGAAGGCCATAGTCGAAGAAAATCTAATTTCTAGACCTCTGCCAATTGACTCTAAAGAGTTCTTCGTTTCTTCCAATGATAGTTTTTCATAATCAGTATTTACTGTAGACGGCAGGATTTTGCGAGATCGCATATATTGAAATAAAGCTTTCTTATTTTTAGGTTTCGAGAGAAAATCGAAATGTCTTTTATCATATTCTTGTTTAGCTTGGGCCACCGTGTGTTTAAATACAGCGGCAAGAAATTTATAATCTGACCAGTTCTTAGGGGACTGATTATGTATTAGCTTCTTCCAAGCTGCCTGTCGTCGTCTGTGATCTCGTGAACAGTCGGAATTCCACCAGGGGCTGTAGGGTACTCTCTTCGTCGATTTAACAGCAAATTCAGCGTTTTTGTATGCCCTTTTAATTACTGCGCTTAATTTCATAGCTTTAGTGTCATCTCCATCCTGAGAGGGAGCGTCTAAAGCAGTTTTTAGGTCGTGTTGAAGGAGGAGGAGGAGGAGGAGGAGGAATAAATGAGGAAGGACAGGGAGGTTAGCCAGTTCGGCTGGCTACCCTATACTGGGGAAGGGGGTAAGGGGGATAAAAGATGAGAGAAAAGAGACGTTAAAAAAAAGGTAGAGAAGGTCATCAGACGATCCACGACGCTGTTTACAGTCTGTCTCTAAGACCACTTGCCCGCAGAAAGCGCAACAACGCTCTCAATGCCTTGCGTGCAGAGGACGGTCTCGGCCAGTGTCCTAATACCCTTTCTTCCGACAATTGGCGATTGTCTATTCTATCTAAAGCTTTCGACAGTTCTTTTCTTGGCACGCTGAAGCGAGGATACTCGCAGAGAAGATGGGAGAAAGTCTCTGCGCAGCCACAAATGTCACATGTCGGGCTGATGGCCATTCCGATTCGAAACGAATAAGCATTCGTAAAGGCCACCCCAATCCACAGATGGCACAAAAAAATTTGCATAATTTATATAGGTCCGGGCATGGAAGCATGATGGTTTGACGGCAAGCGATCTCGAACATTATTGGAAAGTGGTCACTGTTGGAAGCGCAATCAAGGGCTGTCCACGATGTACTAGCAATGGCCGAGCTTACAAAGCTTAAATATAAGGTGGAGCGTGAATGACCTCGAATAAATGTGGGAGTTCTAACGTTGAGACACAATAAGTTGTTGTCTATCGACCAGTCCCACAACCGTTGTCGACACTGATCTGTTCTAAAACCTCAGCATGTATGGTGAGAGTTGAAGTCGCCAACTATAATTTTTTCTTTACAGCCTGAATTAGCAGCCATATCTAACAACCTCGTGCCTTCAACGCTTACAGGAAAGTAGACGTTTATTAGCGAGAAAGGCAAGTATCCTGGCAAGGTAATATCTAACGCGAAAATTTCGCATTCAGAAGACATACATTTGTATGAGTTTTTGACTTTTAAACTAAATTTATTGTTTATAAAGAAAGCTAAACCTCCACCTTTGGATGGACGGTCTAGACGAAAGGTTTGGAAGTTGGGTAAGTGAAATAAGTGATGTGTGGAAATCCAAGTTTTTGT
Organism: Rhipicephalus microplus; assembly: GCF_043290135.1. Classification (NCBI taxonomy): domain Eukaryota; kingdom Metazoa; phylum Arthropoda; class Arachnida; order Ixodida; family Ixodidae; genus Rhipicephalus; species Rhipicephalus microplus. Next base: position 69,640,634 of record NC_134710.1, read on the forward strand.
AATGCAATAATAGCCGGATTGAATTTGGAAGACAGGTATAACAGATCTGTTATGGCTGAGTGAAAAGATCGGCAATTCCAATGTATAATTTTAAAAGACCCTATGACTTCGTTAAAATTGTTTCGGCAACTACCTTATTTATAATACTTTCTTTTAGAAAATTGGTTTTTGAAAGGTTGTCTTTCTGGTATTTCTTGTTTTTTACATGTTTCGGCGAGCCAGGTTTTTTCGATACAGGGGATCTAGAACGCTTTAGGCATTTGAGATCCATGTCCATATCTTGCGTGTCCTGAGAAGCTTCCTGTGCACCCTTGCTTTGCCTCTGAACGCCTTCTCCAGAGGGCTCTGCAGACTGCGCATCCGGTGGAGTTATCTCAGATTCTGCCTCAGTTGTCGGGTGTGGAGACTCAGCATTTTCTACAGCCGTACTTATATCTATCTGTGCTCCATGGACTTGTGCAATTTGGTTATTTACAATGTGCGACAGCGACTCACATAGGGTGATAGCAAGGCGTTGCATAGCCTTATCCACAGCCTTCTCGATCATGTCCGCAATTGATAGGGAAAAGCATTCTTCCATTGCTATGTTATGGCGGGCAGCTGCTCCTGCGTACCCTTGAGTTCTGGCCTGAATTTCAGCAATGGCATCCTTTCGGGAGCATCGCCTTCTGTCTACAATTTCAAGGATTTGGATTTCACGTGCCTTGGCTGAGCAGTTTGGGTTATCAGCACAGTGTGCTTCATGGCCAAGACAGCACTTTTTTTCATTACTTTTACAGTCGTTTGAGTTGTGCGTCTCACCACAAATTCTGCATCTAAGTACTGACCTACATCCTTTCACTGTGTGCCCATAACGCCAACACTTAATACACTGTAGGGGACGAGGTGATAGCGGCTCCACTCTGTATAATAAAGGCCACGCTTTGATTTCGGTTGGGCGATTCGACCCGGCAAATGTAGCAATCACGGACTCCGTTGGGACCTTGTTCTTGTCCACAACTCGACTACATCTATAGATAGCTATCACACCTGCTTCAGAAAACATATCTAATATCTCAGTTGGGGTCAAGTTGACATCGACACCCCGAACGAGGCCTTTGACACAAGCTAGGTGAGGTGGAGTGAATGCGCTCACCGGGTTGGTAGTGAATACCGAGCATTTTAGTAGGTCTCGAACACAGAGCTGGTCAGACGAGAAGCAAAGAATGCCACCCTTGCCGAACTGCCTGACCTCTGTGTTGCTTTGGTAGTGAGTTTTAGTGGCTCTCAACTCCGTCTGAATCATTTTTGGATTCTTCATCCGTATAATACCATCGTTGCTTGGGACCAATGCCACAGGAACGGATGAGATGCCATTGCGTAAAAACAAGTCCACTGTCAATTCCTGCGAAGGAAGAGAAGCAGACCAGAAAAAAGCCCCTCGTCCAGGTGAGGAAAACGGCATCTGCCTGGTCGTACTATCTGAAAATACAGTCGCTAATCAACTAGGACACTATAGAAACGCTTATAAAAAATAAACAAAATCAATCACAACTACTAAATTCTTGGCCAAACCCTCAGAGCAGGTAAACGTCAGTCGCTGATCGAAAGCTTGAACTACGTCATCACAAGAGAAGCACTTCGTCTTCCTCCCACATCGGCACCAACTTCTCGATGTAGTATCAACCTTGGATCAGAGTCTGCGCTAAGCACGACCTCTGTCCCCGCTTCCCGATCTCGTTCTCGAGCACCAAGCTCCCCTTCTCTCCATTTCTCTTCATTAAAATACCTCCTTTCTCATCTGAGACAGCCTCGTGGGACGAACCCCTACTCGATGCTCCACCAATGGAGCAAACAACTCCCTTTCCTCAGAGATGGGTCTCCGCCTCTGCATTCCCACACTTCGCTATCCTCCGAGCATCGGCTAAAAAGAACTCCGTCGTTTCAACGACGTACAGCTTAAATGATACTTTCGTGCGACAACAAACCTGTCTAGACGGCCGGTCGGCTGTCTGGCGTTAGTAGATACGATTCTGCCGTATATCCAAACGTAATGTTACAGCATGGCGCCACATTATCTTGTCGGGAGCCATGTCGCGAGAGCGACCACTTATTTCTCAGTCTGGCTCACCGTGAGAGCACTACCGCCGTGCGGGTGATTCCCCAGCACAAGGTGCGGTGAACAAAGGCTCACGGGGTTCGACGACAAAGACGCGTTCCGAGGAGAACGGCTTAGTCCGCGTCTGGGCAGCCTGGACTCGCTCGCTGGATTCCGTACCGGCCGGTTGTGCCCTCGCGATCTCCGACGTCAGCTAGCTCTGGACGACTGGGCTGGCCCTTTGTCATCTCCTGACGCCGTTCTCCGACGACAGCGTAGATCTGACCTACTGGACTTGCCCTACGCCATCTCCTGACGCCGACAAGAGCTCTCGCAAGTGGTGCCCCGTCTCCGGACTCCTGTGACCGTGTTTCCATCTTTCCTATCTCTCCTATCCCTCGACATGTCCTAGCTCGCTTTCCCAGCGCATCTCTCTCTCTCTCTCTACCTTTATTCCTATCCTTTTAAACCCTCCTCACCCCCATCCCTTGTGAGCTACTGTTGAGTTGTTGTACCCTGATACAGACAGTTACGGAGCTCACTTCTCTCTTCTTTTCCCACTTACAACCACTTCTCTTTTTCTGGGCAGCCTCTTTTCATTAACTTCCCTTTTCGTCGGGCGCCGTCTACCGACTGGCCATCCTTCACGTGCCCCAAACATAACTTATAGCATTACATAACCGGGCCAGGCCATGTAATACGAAGGATATAATATGGCTATTGGAGTGCCGGAATGCATACCAAGATGTAGAAAACCTGGCCGTGGGCAGCGATGGGTCAAAAGCAGGTGCATGCTCAAGAAATTAGGAGGCCCTCACAGGGCAAAGCGAATTAGAGATAATTCAAAGAGGTTTTCATCCTACAGAACACATAAGACAAACTCATGATACTGAGACAACGGAAGTCATATTTTACATTCGTATTATCTTTTTATTCACACAAATTATGTGTATCCGACGAAACAGGCGTGTTTCAAGCAAACACGCTTCAGCAACACTAGCGTCGTCTGTTACATGAAAACAGGAGTATCTCCTCTGATACTTTTATAAAAATCTTGATTCCACGTGAAAAAAAAATGCAACTCTTTTTAAATGGTTATTTTTTTATTTCAGGAATGGATGAATACAATCTGTTGATCACTATCATTCTCACCAGTCTGAGCAGACGACTGAGAACACCTCAGTGAATAAGCAACCAAATTCCGCCTGCTGAGCACACGACCGAGTCTTTGCATATGCAATGATGTGGGTGATTAGTCGGAATAATGCAGTAGCGATGAAGCATAATCTAACATGGACTCTATGAGCGAATACATTTAGTACCCGTAAATGCAATAAATAAGCACTGCTTTTTTTTAGCCTGAAGCTATGACACCGAAACGTCATAAGTGGAAAATAGATAGCACTGCGCGTCATTTCATAAGCGCTAGCATGTATAAGCGATCAAAAAGTTATTCCTGTTGCTTTATGTTAACACTATTCCGGCATTTAAATCGTATGAAGTGGCAATCCATGTGTTTCTGGTGCATGGATTAAAGTGACTTGCACCTGAATTTAAGCCACTGGCAATTGAATTAAACATGATGGCACTTGAATTAAACTCACTGGCACGCGGTTCTAATTGAGTTGTCGCTTGGATTAAATATATTGGCTCTGGGAATAAATGTTTGGCACATAGATTGCTGGCGCTCAGATTTAAATGGCGTGTGAATTATTTAAGCTGTCACTTCGATTAAAGTGAACGGGAAAACCTGTAGTAGCACTATTGTCGTATCATTTCTTACTGCTTCCTAACTCTCTTTCTAAATAATAGCCCATTTTTATTACTCATACTGCATAAGAAAAGTAATATTCTTTTTTAAAAGGTAACATCAAGGGAGTGACACAGCCATAGAGTCAATGGGGATGAAAATTGGACGTGATGATGGCACTGTGCGGATTTTGTCGGTAATCGTAAAAAGATTGAAATATTACTATTTTTGCATATAACTGAGAAAGTTCTTATTATATTTTACTCTAAAATAACTTTTTCGAACAAACAACAACTAAGGATATTGTTTGTTTAGTTTACTGCTGTGCATAAAATGAAAAAGTTTTCAAAAGCACAAGGGCGTTTTGATATGACGGCTGGCGTTCCGCTTAGCAGACGACACCATCGTCCTCTGCATGCTTTACGTCATGGCTGACCCCGCTCGCTGCAGCGACCTCCTTTCTCAATTTCTCTCGTTTCCATGCAGTACATTGCAGTATACTACTTACTACAAGCTCATAAGTATCTTGCATATTTACTTTAGTAAGTTGTGATGCTGCATACAGGCCGAGCGAAATGACAACGCTGATCACACAAGCTTGCCGCAATAAATCATTTTATTGCGAGTCAATCGATCGATGTTTCAATAAAATAAAGGCCACGTAAGTAACATTTTAGCATGTACAGCAGTGAACAAAATCCATGCATCAGCGTTCTTGTGCAAACGAGGTACGTACTACGCATAACCCCAACGCAGATGCCCGGAGCACAGAAGCTGTCCAGCCACACTGAACTGCATGAAACCTCAGCCGGTGTAATTAAAGATATATTGCTAATTTTCCTGCCCTTGTGTAGCTCAAGATTCGCAACGCCTCGTTGATAGTATTAGGTCAACTTTTTTGAATTGGTATCAACATATCCGCGTGCCTTTCACGAGCAGTGTGGCGCGACTGATTGTTTTCTGGTCCATGCTGCCACCCAAAGTGCATCATTTCCCAATTTTCTACGCGTTCGCACTATGCATGCTTCTCAATGTCTAAAATTAAATAAAAAACTGTTTTTCACGCCTACCATTCTGAAGTCTTGTTAATAAAATCCTCGAAAAAAAAAAAGGCTTTGTTCAGTTTCGTTTACGTATACGCCGGCGGTGCGCTGTCGTCGTTTCGATGGTGGCGACGCCTCACAGCGTGGCCGCGAAGCTCGCAACAGCCACTGGCTTGGCTCCGTTTTGCGCGAGAACACTCTGCTCAGAAAACTGGAAGGATCAATATGATAATAATACCAGTATCTGGGGTTTTACCTCGCAAAACCATGATGTTATGATCGATATCAAAACCACGACTTCCGGGAGAACAGCCGAGCACCATAACCAATAACGCTAATCTGTGTTCACTCACTAACTCACTCATTCATTCACTCACTGACTCTCTCTCTCTCTCTCTCTCTCTCACACACACACACACACGCACACACACACACACACACACACACACACACACACACACACACACACACACACACACACACACACACACACACACACACACACACACACAAACACACACACACACACACACACACACAAACACACGTGTCCGGTATCCTTAAAGATAAGGAAAATGCAGTATTTGTTCACTGTTTTCACTATTGCTTTTCTTGTAGTGGCAGTCTAGTTCACTAGTGGCAGGCATCTTGAGATGGTTGAAGGCATCATTTGGGGGAGTGCTTAAGAAAGTTAAATTATTAAACTTTTTAATTAGCGCAGTTCAGTGGTTGAATCCTATGAGAGAATTTTTAAGTCATTCATTGAAAGAAACCATTGCAGCTTTCAGATTTTGAAAATTGGCCCCTAGTATATTATTGTGGCGTAATGGAATTCAGGCAAGTCAGGCAAATTCAACAGTGGAACCGAAGCACCGATGACTGTTGGAAGCAGATGACGAGAATGACGTCACTGTTTAAGACAACTATTACCGCTATTACAGATGTGCATCATTTCTTCGTTTGTTTATGAATGTGCGTCTTGTGTGCTATCATTGCAATCGCAGCCCACAAGCCCGTGAACGATCGAAGGCTGTTGCAATCTGGAAGTCTCAGACAAATATTTGACAGTTACACTTTTCGGCCACTCGGTTTCGGTTAGGACGTTAAATTTGACTCAATTTCATTACGCCACAATAATTACTAAAGGCCACTTTTTCGAAATTTTGAAGCTGAAATGGCTTCATTGCATGAACTTAAGACTTGAGTTCTCCAATTTGACTTAATCACCTACCTGCACTAAATAAAACATTGATTAATTTATCTTTGTAAATGACAGTCCCGCTACAGAAAAATCAATTGTGTGAAGACTGTGAGCATACGCCGCAGTTTTCCGATTTGTTTTTAAGGATGTTGGGCGTCGAACTCCGGGATGAATATTTCGAACTACATGCATTTTTTTCGAATTCTAAAAAAATGGTATGTCAGAATTTTGGATGCACTGCCACTTTGTAATATAGATATCTTTAAGGAATTTTCGCCAATCAGTCGAACCAGTGTCATGTTAACTGCGGCAAAGTATTTCCCCTTCGACGTGGGCCCGTGTGCGAAAACGGCTTGTCAAAGGATTTTGTACCTTTCCCTACACTGGCCAAGCAAGTGGATTCGCGTGCACGTACAAGGGCCGTACTGCGCATGCGCGAGCAGCGGGGACTGCGCGCCTCTATGGAGAACCAGCGCTGAAGTTTCCTCGACCATCCTGGTGGTGAGAGCGCGCACTTCGCAGCTGCTCCCGCAGACGAGAGTGCCGGCTGGTAGAAGCGGAGTGCGCGCGCATCGCCGTAACAAAACCACAGGCGGTACTGCTGCGCCTTCGAGTGCAACAATATATAAATAGAGGGAGGACGTATAGAGAAGACGTAGAAGGAGGAGGCGGTGTTGCATCCTAGTGGTCAGGCGAGCGAAATTCTATCGCTCTCCATGTCTAGTGCTGTCGGGCTCGTTTCTAAACCGAATGGCGTGTTTCTGATAAATTTATTCAATAGTGAAGGCAGCCACCAGTAGCAGCCAGGGCCAAACAGTAGAGTTTAAACGGCGTTTTGCAGGAAATAAAACGAGCATATTATGCAACATACGGCATATGTAAAGTTTTTTTTTTATCTGGCCCGTTGAGCTTTCAGTGGTGCACTTCACGACGAACAAAGTTTCCATGCGTCCATACATCTGACCGCCACTACAAACTACATCTGATGCCACCGCGTCAAGTGAATGATACAATATGCAGGTAGTCTTTTTTTTTTGTCAACAGTTGCGTGTAAAGCAAAGCTGCCTTGTCCACAAGACTTGTGCGGAGCCACGTGGAACTACGCCTCTGAGCCGTGGACACACGATGCCTCTGTTTGACTTAATTTGTGCAAAAGGCGGGGTTCTTGTTAAGAACAAAGGAACGGACAACTCAAAGCTTAGCTTTATGGAGCCAGCCAATTCGATAAGCGCTTTTCTCATTTGCGGCCGTGGCTAAGTAACATCCGAATTTACGCTTTGCTAGAGAAGTATCAAATGTCTTCGATTTTTACTCGTTGTTTAGTTCACCAAACACACAGTTTCAGTTTTTTCCGCTTCCCTTAGTCGGCCTAAAATTAAGGTGTCTGTTCTGGGAAATGAGTTTTCCCACCCAACCCTGCAGACAGACATCTGTCGAATGTGTACATTGAGGTGTCTGTTCAACATCGATAATTGCTATAGGCTTTCATGTGCCAAACAAGATATCATTTTGAGGTACGTTGTAGTGTGCGTATCAAGATTGCATCCGCTTGGGGTTCTACAATGCGCACATGTGTCTTGGTTCACGGGTGTTCTTTTTATATTTCACCCCCATTGAAGTGCGGCCGCTGTGGTCGCTAATCTATTCCGCGCCCTCAAGAATAGTAGCGCGACACCACACGTGCTATGCTGCCACGGTGGTTTGCTTGATCAACGTCTCCGTGCATATATATCGCGATCATAGCGTACAAACGATGAAAAAAAAAATGATGCAGCTATAACACTTACTATGCGTTTGTTTTTGTTTTGTTTTACTGCAGATGTTGGCAGCGTGACATTGTCGCAGCACGAACTTATCAATGAGGGCATGTCAACCAGTACTAACATTAGCCCAAAACCCAGCAGGCAACCAGAAAATAAGGACGATGGAGCTGTCATCACGGCACAGCACTGTCCCTTCGATACTACATGCATAGACGCAGTCCGCTTTGGAAGGCCTCTCTTAGTTTTTTAGTGCTTTTTATATGAGATTAGCCTTCGGACAAAGTCATTTTTCTAAACCACAGTGCATTATTACTGGCGCAATGGATTTCCAGCGGTTCGTTCCAAAATTAAACACGGCAGTGGCACACGCGCGTGCTCTCTGAGAGGTACACTGCGGCCGGTCGTCTGGGCGCGAGCAGCTGAGTTGTGTCGCGACTCTCCGCCAGGTTCTCTTTTTCGGCGCGCCACATATCCAGAGCTAGTCCCCCATAGTGCTTAGAAATGTAGTAAAGAAGTGTACACTTAAGGGTTCGTTTTCTTTGTTAGACACGACATCAACGAAATCTAGCAGACAATCATGCCAAGGAAAGTATAGGGGATGTTATTAGAAGTAATTGTAATGTAAATGTGAAAAAAAAATAAGTGAACGAAAATCTAACTTGCCCTGGGCAGAGACCGAACCTGCGACCTTCATATAACGCGTCCGATGCTCTTCCAACTGAGCTATCCTCTCGTGCACTTTATGGGGTATATATGTGCATTACTCGTGGAAGTCGTAGAAGCGTCAGTGATCGCCATCAGTAGACATGACGGCGAGTGGCACACTCTTTATGTGGTCGTTTGGCGTCACGTAGCACGCGAACTTATTACGAGCGGGCAGATGACCAATAATCCTTCGTATACTATCTGAAGGCACCAAGTCTGCCAGAACGAGACACTCGCTATGAATGAAGGAGAAAATTGGAAATTTTAAGTGCTAGTTTTTTTTTTTGTTAGACACAATATCAGTGAGAACAAACAGATAATTCACTGCCAAGGAAATTATACGGGATGTTATTAGTAGCAACTGTAATGTAAATGTGAAGCAAGAAAAGAGGACGGAAAGCTAAGTATATTTATTGACATTATACCCCGCCGGTATGCGCACTCCGGAGAAGTGACGTCATAGCCGCGGCAGACGGATTCTGATCGTACCCTGTGGCGCGCGAGCACCCAATGCCCTTTCGTGAAATATTTTCAGGACTGCCGCCGTGACTTCACTCGTTATGCCCGAGAGAGCGTGCGCATGGAAGGCTGTTAATCAATTAACACCATCGTCTCCCGTTAAAACGTAAAACGGCGAGTTTTACATGCTTAACATCTTTATTCTGCTGTTTGCGTCAAAATAAAAAAGCGCTGGTTTAGGTAGTGTATTGTGCTTGAAAGCGTTTAGATATTTTTCCGTGAGCCATCTCTTCCCCGAAAAAGCTAAATAATGTGTGCCATCGATTGTATTGTCGATCTTTAAGAGCAAACTTTAATGAACCACCAAAGTGACAAAATAAATAAGGTAAATTTTTCACTTTTCACAAACACACACACACACACACACACGCACACGCACACACACACACACACACACACACACACACACACACAGACACACACACACACACACACACACACACACACACACACACACACACACACACACACACACTATAACACAATATAACACGCAGAGAAACTGTTCCTAGTTATTTGCAAAGTTTTTGTAGTAGTTTTTGAACTCTTTCAAACATCTGTCTTCATAGACATGTAGTTACTAAGGATGGTGTGTGCATGGTGGTGCTGCCACAAGTATGTTATTCAGCCCAATGTCAGGGTCATGAGCACTGCAAGAGGAAACAAATTCTTTCGTTTCACAAACACCTCTTGTGACCGACTCAAGGAGCGGCGTTTCTCTTTTGCTCTGGCCCCTCGCGCATTGGTGCGTAGTCGCTCCTATAACGTAGGGCCTGGGGAAAATGGTAGTACTGCAGGTCTAGATTAAACCGTGTAGTCCCCGTGGGTGCTTCTACTGCACTGCCGGTTCTTGGATCGGTATATCTTTGGCAGTGGTTCTTAAATATTCTAGCTTGAATTAGAGCTCACACGCCCGAAAACCATTTAGGAAAGCGCTTTCCCGTAAGTGTCTACACGCATTTAACTTTCAAGGAAACATATTAGGCTGAGGTGCTGGCAGGGCTGGCGCACAATTATAATACCACAATGAAGTGGTCATAGCACAGGTTAGAAAATACCATGCAGAAAATTGATGCACTAAGCAATGCAACAACATTGCCTCCATTTTTTCTCACCGAAGATGTAATACAAAAGTCCGCTGCGCTTATCACCAATAGCAAAATATTTGCTGACTCTGAAGGAAAAACGGCTGGTCTGAAAACGTACTGTCACGCGCTTTTATTATTTTAATGCCAGGGCTTACGCTTACAAGTCAGAAACACACATGACATTTTTATTTTAGAACGGAACATGGTGAAGATGTGGGCATTGGAACGACTTAGAAATATGCTGTACGAACACAAGTGCACGTACCTTCTGGTCGCGAAGAAAATTAAATGTTGAGGACAGCTTGACGAACGACACGCTTCCATTTCGTTTTTCGCGGTTGTGCTTAGGAAACGAGAACACTCGAAAATTCAGTCCCTTTGCCGCGACAATTCGCCACGCAGCATCACCCAACCATTCCGATTTGCAGCCGTACCGATTTTGAATATGCAGTGCACAAAGCGCATCGCATATCCACGCGGCACTTCACGGACACAGAAAAAACACGGTCTTCTCGAGTCGCCAACAAGCACACCAGCACGCCACGAAAACGTTCGTCAGGCTTGGTAACCCATGTCTGTCGCGTGACAAGAGCAAGCGCGGGCACGCCTGTGCAGTGAAACACACCGGTCTAAATAAAGTGACATCATAGCCCGCGGCAGAAACAATGAGCAGGCCTGAAATTATCTAGGTGACATCAGTGCCCCTCGAGCCACACGCTAATCTCTTAGGAAGCGTCTGCCACGGCGCTATGTACACTGTCGTTCTTTATGAAAGGGAACACGCGAACGCGTGGCCTGCGCTCTGCGGCGGCTGCCATCAACCGACAAGTGAAGAAATCACGTTCGCTTTTCGCGTCATCTATGGCCAAGCAAGATAACGAGTTATGGCCGGTAGACAAGCGCTGCTAGATCATACTTTCCGCACGTTAAAGAACCTCAGGTGGTCGAAATTACCGGAGCTCTCCACTACGGCGTCTCTCATAATCATATGGTGGTTTTGGCCATCCTTTCAGCTTCAGCTGATCCCCAAAGACAGGGCTCCCTCCTCTCTCTGCTGTCATCCCCTTCCTGCTCTTCGGTGTCTGCCCGTGCGTTCCAACGTGATGTGGTAGTGCGTCGGTGTGTTTCCACACCTTAAACTTAGGACAAGAAACTTCGTTACGTTGTGATCAACAAAAAATCACAACACAATCACCTTCCATCCGCATGCTTCGCATCAAGTGCTGAGGTGCTAGGGATCTGCGGATTTTTTTTTAATTTTTACTGTTGTGTTTTTTTCGGTTTCTACTGTGTACATTGTTATTATCATATATTTTCAACAATAAATAATAACAAATTCACTTTTCGCAACTCCTGGGGTCAATTTACCAAAGATCAGGAACTACATTCTGACCCAAGAACACATTATTCCACTCTCACAACGATAAATAATAGTAAAACGATTAAAACCACACGAACACATAGCGATGCAGTTCAAACGCTATATACTAAAAGCTTGCTATTACATAACGCATGTTCAGATTCGAGCCACGAGGAAAGCGACGGTGCTGTGTTAGACCTGCAAGAAAAGCACACTCACTGGGGCGAAGGGTCATTGACGGCGGGCTGGCACACACGATGCCATTTTTTTTCCAATTAAAAACACTTTCATGACCACTGTTGCCACCCTGTTACGATTCCAGTAAAACACTGCTGTGTCACTTAACAATGGTTCGCAACCACATTGCCGACAGTGTATCGCAAAACAAAAATACGGTGATCCTTTTAGAGAGCTGAAATGCTCTCTTAGGCTAATTTTCAAACGTCAGCTAGTCTAGTCGATGTATTTGTGTCCACAAGAAAAGAAAAAAACCGGCAGATACCACCTCCAGTGGGAATCGATGAGATGTGAAGCACGAATAAATAAGGTTGATAAGACACCTTAAAATCAGCACAATGTTATGAGGCGGGCGTAAATTATGCCGCTAATGACTACCATGTCATGATTATCATGTTTGGAAGTCTCATTTTCCTTCGTCGTCTATTCGTGTCACGTGATACTGAATTTGGTGTATTTGGAGCTAGTGAAACGGCCGCGAGTGCGCTATGAGCGTAGCATTTAGTCATGTTTTACATGACACGCATGTCATGATTATCATGTTTGGACGTGAAATTTTCTATCATCGTCCACTCACGTCACGTAATACTAAATTTGGTATTACTTGACGTGGTGCATAAGCATGATTTACATTCAGTTCAGTTCATTTCAGTTTATTACCTTAAAGGCACCCCTTTCTTGGAGGGGCATTACATAAAGGGTTAGGTTGTATTTGGGTTAACAACCGCAGCTAAAGTAGTTTTAGTGTTGAAGATGATCAATGATACGATCAGGTGGGATCTCACATGATATGCATGTCATGATTTCCTTGTTAGAGTCTGTCACTTATGTTTGCCATGCGGACATGTCATACCATACCAATTTTTGCAATTTTCCATGTGAACAAAACCACCGCAAGAGCAGCAAGACCATGAAATGTAAATGATGGCATTCATGACATACATGTCATGATTTTCATGTTATTACTAGTCACTTATGCTCGTCATACAGCCATGTCATACCAATTTTGGCATTGATATCGTTATCGAAACGGCCAGGAGAGCTAAAAGTCGTAGGTGGCTAGATAGATAGATAGATAGATAGATAGATAGATAGATAGATAGACAGATAGATAGATAGATAGATAGATAGACATACGCTCAAAGTCGCCGAAACTCCCTAAGAAATGCTTCGCATTTAATAATGAATGCAATATACGACACTTCTAGTGCAAGCAACAAAACGCATACCACGCCTAACGGTACAACGAGGCTGTTTTTTGTTTTCCTTAAGGCACATGCACCTCTGCAGTACTGAACAAATGAAGTCCACCTTTGTTTTTGTGGTGGAAACAATGTCGACATCATGGCGCGACGCCAACTTTTTAAATGAGCACGAGATGAGAGTGGTCTGTTGATTGCCTACACATTTCACCTTTATAGCAAGCTCTGCTACTGATTTGGCGGCCTTTAGACATTTGAAGCCAGCATAAGTGATGACAGCTTCTGGGTACTCAGTTTTTCGAACCTTGGCCACTTGCCCATCCACACTCTGTACCATCAAATTTTGGCCCGATTTTTCTTATTGCCGAGTAAATTCAAGAAGAAGCAATGGCTTGTTTAGTAAATTTAGAATGGCAGGCACTGAATCCTAGAACGGCTTTTACAGAGCAAAGCCTGCATTGCGGACATACACACGAATCCCGTAAGGTGCTGGTATAGAAACTAAGATGCATTGTCTTTTGGTGTCTCAAACGAGAAACACAAAATCAAACCAAGCTCATTAAACACCTTAACCACTTCAGCTACTTTGTGGTCGAAATTCGGTGCTTGTGATCGATCAAAAGACGGTATATGTTATGCATTTGCTTTTGAATGTTAGTTATTTGCTGTCCGTCTCGGTGAAACAGTGCCATATGGTGTTCGGCTGCTGACCCGAAGGTCGCAAGTTCAATCCCGGCCACATGGTTGATGACCGGTCTGTGTGATGTCAGATGGTGAACATTTCCGGAGCCCTCCACTACGGCGTCTCTCATAATCATGTCGTGGTTTCGGGATATAAAATATAAAACGCTGAACATTACTATTAGTTGTTATCAAAACTATATATATATATATATATATATATATATATATATATATATATATATATATATATATATATATATATATATATATATATATATATATATATATATATATATATATATATATATATATATATATATATATATATATATATATATATATATATATATATATTACTCACCCGGGCTCATTCAGACTCACAGTTCGACCTGAGTCTGAGTCCAAGTGAGTCGACTCATGAACCCGGTAGCCTAGAATGAGTTTTCTCGAGCGTGGTGTCAATACTCTTTGACAACAATATCTCACGTAATTGGTGCTCTTATTGGTGCCGTTTGACCTAGTATCTTCTAATACGACTTTTGAGTGCTTCCAAACTAGTAAGGTCATTTTTTTGGAAGAGATGATAGCATAGGACATAATAATCAAAACATTCCCTGGAAGAGTTGGTGGGGGGAAGTTAAGGCAACACCTACCTAATTCACGCGTATAATTAATAAATATATTTATTAACTATACACGTGAATTAGGTAGGTGTTGCCTTAACTTCCCCCCACCAACTCTTCCAGGGAATGTTTTGATTGAAACAGTGTATGAACGACGCTGCTTTAGAATACGTGTGAGTATATGTGAGTTTAAACGGGAGTATAGATAAGGTTGATAGCAATGTTAAGGATGACTAGTTAGGACCGTAAGTTGGCAAAAGAAAGCGGAACACACTCAGACTCACTCTAGAAATATATTTTGCGCTTCGGACTGACTCTGACTCATACCCACCAAAATTTTCTTGAGCCGAAATGATTCAGACTCGCATGACATGACAAGAACTATACTTAGGTCCTGGGGGACAGATATTTAGGGGAGCCCTAAGCCTCCCGCCATATCAAGTCGGTGGCTCCGCCCGCGATGGGACCAGAAGACGAAGAACCATCGCGATGTCGTGGGCCTTCTGGGCGGCATTGAGTTGTGTATGAAGGCTGCTGCTTTTCAGAGATGCATCCCATTGCTCTTTCGTCATGGGCGGAGAGGTGTTAAAGGCTGGGAAGAGCCAGAGCATGTGATTAAAAGAACGCGAGTCGTGGCCACATTTGGGGCATGGCTGCGAATGGTCGGCGTCTATGCGGCTAAGGGATCGAGGAGTAAGATATGAACAGATTGGGAGTAGTCTGAATGTGCTTACCTGAGGCTTGGTCAAATTGGGGTGAGGCTCTGGAAATTTTTTTTCTGGCCAGACGGTAGTGGGAAGCAATTTCGTGAAAAGTAGACAAAGTATTTTTATAAATGTCGACTTCGTTACGAGCATGGTTATTCGCGACAGCACGGCACGTGAAATCGCGCGCTATCCGGTGAGCCTGCTCGTTAGGGTTACATTCGAGCGGGTTAACTGAACCATCTAGATAGGCTGGAAACCACGCGATTTGGTACCCTCCTTCGCTGCACTCCCGAGTTTGCTGAAGTGCTTTCGCCACAGTACTGTTCACCTGTTCAGACACAAGGGCGTTCGAGGAAGATCTGACTCCCGTACGCGAATCCGAGAAGACAACAGCGAGGACTTTTGCGCTGTGAAAAGCCAGAGTGCATTATCGCAGCTTCCTCTGCCACATGGGCAATTTTTGAATAAACAGAGGCTGCATTGACTAGGTTACCTTCCGCGACCGAAATAGCGACCTTATCCCCACCGTGATATCTGGCAGCATCGACAAAGAGGGCTTATAGTTTGTGCTGATTAATCTTTTTATGGCCTTAACTCTCACGACTCTTCTACTCCCGCTATGCACTGGGTGGATGTTACGTGGGACGGGGTCAACTATGATTTGAGTGCGGATTTCCCTGGACAAGCGAACTTTCGTCATTTGTTGATGTCAAGGCTGAATACCCGCATCTTTATCTACGGCTTAGTAGATGAAAGTCTCGTAATTCGAACAGCTGTGCGAGCTTCTATTAGCTGGCCGATAGTGTTGTGCAGTCATATCTCCAATAGCTTCTCTGTGCTGGTGGACTGTGGAAGGCCGATCACGCGCCTGAGGTCTGTTCTCATTAGAGAATCGACTTTGGCCTTCTCCGCTTCAGCCCAATTAAGGTATGGCGCGATGTAAATAACATGGCTTAGAAAGAATGACTAATAAGCTCTGATCAAATTGTTCCCTTTGAGGTCACCTCTCCGGTTTGAAACACGGGCTACAAGTTTCAGTACATTACTCGCCTGCCCCGTGAGCCTGTTGAGCGCCTTCGAGTTACAACCACTGGCACCAATGCGGAGACCTAGAATATATAGAATCCCTCCACGCTATGGGCTGTCCATTTTTAGCTCGAATTTCTATCGGCAGTTTTCAGAGGCGCAAGGTTACGAACACCTTGTCTAGATGGTCGGTATAACAGTAGCTCCGATTTATCAGGGGGGAGTTCAAGGCCCGTGTTTGAAAGAAAGTATTCCGTAGCCTTCAACGCGCTTTGTAAGGAGTGTTCGAGCTCTGCCAGAGAGCCATACGGTGTCCAGATCGGGATGTCATCCACATAAATGGCGCGTGACCTACCTAAGAAGAGAAAAGTGAGCCCCGAAACTGTCTGCATCTTAGTGCGACACATCAGCAGTAGCTCACGAGGGAAGTGGATAAGGAGGGGTTAAAAGGATGGAGTGAGAAATAAAGATTAAGAAAGAGAAGGATTGACACACGGTCGAAGGAGTCCGAGGATGGGGCACCACACAGCGATAGCTTCGCGGCGTCAGAAGATCGCGGAGGGCGAACCAGTCGGCGACAGCTATGCTGGCGTCGGAAGTCGTGGGCGGCATAACCGTTCGGCACGGAACCAGCATGCGAGTCACTGTCAATCAGCGCTGCTGGTGCCCATCTCGGAGAAAATAGCGTGTTTTCAGCATTACCAGTTAGATGGCACCATGAGCGCGCTCGGCGTAAAGCACGGCGCCCAGCTCGTCGCGATGCGCCGATGCGCGCTCATCTCCCACGTGTGCTTTTCTCCACGGAGGGAAGAAGGCTTATCCACGCACTTAACCTGTGGTGGGGGAGAATCGCGCGCCTTCGTCTTTCACCCGGCACGATTGCGCTCATTTGCCGGATGCACAAAAATCACTGCGCTCTCAGGACAGACTCCATTTGCGAAAGGAAAGCGCTTTTCAAACACAGCGAAGTAACAGCTGGGGCACTTGTTAGTTCGCACTCATGAGTGTGATTACGTTTCGTGCGTCGTTTTTGTTTAAACAGCATGTTAAGTGTCAAGCCGAAAACGTTGTTAGTTCACTTTCGTCCTGTGTGTGTTGGTTTCTTGCATCATTTGTGCGTGAAAAGCGCGCCGCACGTTTCGATCTGCTTTCCGTTCTCAGCGTTACATTCCAAGTTGTTGGTATCGCATTCATTGCTTCGCCCTTGCGGCGAAACCATGACCTTTCTCTTTCTTTCTTTCTTTCTTTCTTTCTTTCTTTCTTTCTTTCTTTCTTTCTTTCTTTCTTTCTTTCTTTCTTTCTTTCTTTCTTTCTTTCTTTCTTTCTTTCTTTCTTTCTTTCTTTCCTTCTTTATTTCCTTCTTTCTTTCTTTCTTTCTTTCTTTCTTTATAAAAGAGCCTACGAAACTCTTATATGTAAGATAAAAAAGAAAAACGAAAGAGACAAGCATGCACGTGAATAGGCGTTCTCTGCGTTCACTACGAAGGACGCATGATTGCAACTGAATCAGCACTTGCAAATCGTAGCTTTCACTCGTGGCAGGGCTTCTGGCACCCTCGCTAGCACTCGGCAAACCTCGCGTGCAAAGACGAACGAGTGCGTCAACAGACTGTGGTGCAACCTTCACTGAATGACGCCGGCGCCCATAAACACTGAAGTATAGAGGCGCCGAAGCCTTTGTGGCTGTACTCGAATGCTGGCGTATCGCGGTGGGCGTCGATAAGGCCCTCGGGCCGCTTTCGACGACGCCGCTTCTTGAGCTCAGAATTGCACCAGTGACTGCACGAAAAGAAGTACACAACGACTCTATATAGAGCACCGAAGGTGAGTCCCGATTGCGTTGCAGTCCTGCTATAATTAAAACTACAATTAAAAGGTTCAATTTATGCAGCAGTGTATTTTTTGTCGTGTGTAACAAACCATACTAATGCATTGACTCGGTTTAATTTTGTCCATACTTGAATTAGGCAAATTTCTGGGTACGATATAAGTCACGCGTTATACAGTGGAGGTCTCCAATTAAATACGGACAAGGGCGTTTTGTTTAACGTGCATCCTAAATCAAAGAACACACATGTTTGCCTTTACCGAAATGATTTATCGGCACATCCATTTTTTTCCCTTCGTGAAAATGTGAAATGAGGACTGGATAATTCGACATCGCTATTCAACGCAGGGCAACAAGTTACTCCCATCCCAAGTATAATTCAAAATACGAGGTCAGAGCGTGAAAAAACGCGATCCATAATTAAGGGTACACTCAAATTGCTTTCAAGGAAGATAAACGTTAAACACATTAACTTCCGATTATCAGTTCGTTTGATGTACAACTTACTTGTTGCGTGTAATGTCAGACTCATGTCCACATCGCGAGTTACCTTTGCTTGTTACACAAAATGACTTCGGTCTACAGTACCACATCACTCACAACTTTATCGTTCTGAATTGTCATTTACACTTGTAGATTTTCTCCTCATACTTCTCCCACTCATCCGGCAGAACTAGAAGAAAGGCAGATGGCTCGAAGAGAATTGAAAAAAAAAAGAAACTTATTTGAGCTATATGCCGAAATAAACACTTGGAGCTTCACGCGTGCTTTAATAGGCAGAGTAAAATGTGAATGTGTATTCACAACAGTAACATCGTGACATTGAGCACTTCGTTGCATGTTGTAATATTACAGGACCGTGATGTAGGGTGGGATAGCCTCGAATGCAGATGATAACATGATGAACTGCAGCAGGTGGGGCGTATCAAGCACACTTTCATGAGAGCTGAATTGCTGGCATGCTTCTTGGGGGGGGGGGGGGGCATCACCTGATATTATCTGCACACACCACATTTATGCTTTTGTGCCCCGTTGTCATTTATATATGCTTAAAATGCATACCATACTGAGTTGCTCGTGCTTCTTTAAAACTGATAGGGCTGCAGCATAGTTGTGGTCCAGTGTTGTTGCCGAGTTGGCATGTACTATAGGGACTGGCAAGTGACTCACTTATTTTCACTGGTTCACAGGAACGCGTGCTTCATAGCCATGGATACGGCACCTTCAAATCGCGATAGAGGCAAACACAAGATAACAACGCCGGAAGCCCAAGCCTACGTCCTTGAGCACTGCACCTTGCACCCCGTCCTCGAGAAACTGATAGCTGTAAGTATGAACAAGTCTTGTTTCATCCCCGTTGTATAGTCGGCTGTCAAATTTTCGCTACTCAAATAGTGTGGCATTGTGCTTTCAATACCATACCACGTTTCTTCCTCGTCGCCTCACTTGCCTGCCAAGCAAGTGATTTCACTTTGCGTAGCGGGCTTTAGAATGCGCTTACGGCGGCTACAGGGACTTGCTGCACAGTACGCAGAGCCCTTATTAGCGGCAGGTCATGCTCTGTTCAAACAAAACGCAATGGGACGATCGGTGCCGTAGCGCAGAGAGGCATGTAGGGACGTGTGAAAAAAAGCTGGCTTGTTTGCGATCCTACAAAATTTGAGGAGTTTAAATCTTGAATGTGTACAGATGTCATGGTAACAAGTTTTTTTTCTTTAGGGGCGAAACTCCTTATGGCGTGGGTCTGTCACTCCTCCTTCTCCTCCGTATGTATGTATGTATGTATGTATGTATGTATGTATGTATGTATGTATGTATGTATGTATGTATGTATGTATGTATGTATGTATGTATGTATGTATGTATGTATGTATGTATGTATGTATGTATGTATGTATGTATGTATGTATGTATGTATGTATGTATGTATGTATGTATGTATGTATGTATGTATGTATGTATGTATGTATGTATGTATGTATGTAGCCACCGGTGGCACATACCGGCCCTAGAGCGGGTATGTGCCTCAGAGGATGCGAGATTGGAGATGGCGGTACTTGGAGGGTTCACTAGAGGGACGCATAGACGGACGGACAGACAGACTAGCAGATGGACGGACGGATAGATAGACCCCCGGACGTACGAGCGGATGGACGCATGAATGGACGGACTCACTGACGGACGCATGGAAAGACAGGAGGCATGGATGGACGCATGGATGGTCACGCGGACGGACGGAAGCTAGAACGAACAGACGGACGGAAGCACGGACGGGCTGACGGGTGCTTCGCCCCACTCATCATCATTCACTCCGTGGATATGCTGTGATTTTTTTTATTTTGTCTGCATTTCATGCAGACAAAATAAAAAACCCAAATTGAAATGCGGCTGTCATTACTGTACCCACACTTGAAGGGTTTAGTGTAATCAAGGGTACAAAGGGAGTTTTGCAACATGCTCTCTGCTTGGTAGTATACATTGTATCACCACATGGCGTAGCAGAGATAATCAACCCATGCCACCATTTATACACCCTTTCAAGTACAACCTTGCTTTATACGTCACTGGAGGTGGGGGGGGGGGGGGAGGCGAGAGGCAACAGTGCTTAATTTTAAATGCGAAGCATGTCTTAGCGAACTTCGGTGACTTTTAGCTAATCTATCTATCTATCTATCTATCTATCTATCTATCTATCTATCTATCTATCTATCTATCTATCTATCTATCTATCTATCTATCTATCTATCTATCTATCTATCTATCTATCTATCTATCTATCTATCTATCTATCTATCTATCTATCTATCTATCTATCTATCTATCTATCTATCTATCTATCTATCTATCTATCTATCTATCTATCTATCTATCTGTGACTTTTATCTCTCCTGGCCGTTTCAATAATGGTATCGATACCAAACTTGGTATGGCATAACATGACAGTATGAAGAACATGTTTGACTAGTTATACCATGAAAACCCTGACATGTTTGTCATGAATGTCATGATTTACATTTCATGGTCCTGCAGCTCATGCGGTGGTTTCGTTCACATGCATGTTGCAAAACTGGTATGGTATATCATGATTGCATGACGAACACAAGCGACAGACCTTAACATGAAAACCATGACATGCGTGTCACGTAACAACATGACTACATGCCACGCTCATGATGCGCTCGCGGCCGTTTCGCTAGCGTCACATAAACCAAATTTGGTATTACTGTACGTGAATGGATGACGAAGGTATGATACTGGTGCACACATGATAAATATGAGATGCGTGTCATGTAACAACATGACTACAAGCTACGCTCATAATGCGCTCGTGGTCGTTTCGCTAGCTTCACATGTACCAAATTCGGTATTACGCAACGTGAACAGACCAGATAGGTAAATGACACAACCAAACATGATAATCACGACATGCGTGTTATGTCACAACATGACTACATACCACACTGATGATGCGCTCGCAACTATTTCGCTGGCTTCACACATTCCAAATTTGGTATTATATGACACCAATGGATGACGAAGGTATGTGGCTGGTGCAAACATGATAATCATGAGATGCGTGTCATGTGAGAACATGACTACATGCCACAGTCAAGGTGCCAATACATTTCGACGTGACGCGGTGCGCGTGCTCGCCGGCGTCCATTTCGTCACGTCACGCCGGCGCTGCCACGCTAGGCGCCGGTCCTGCCATACACTCACAGGCGCGCGCCGCGCTGCGTTGCTTTGATGCATGCGCGTTTCAGCGCGTCCGGCGTCCCTCCGTCACGAAAATAGGGAGACGCAGTGTTGTCTGGGTAACGCATCGTCGCGAAATGCAGCAGGTCGCATTTTGAACCGGTTGCCGTCGGGCCGCGCCGACGGACGCTGGTAGCGCTGGTCACGCCTGACGTCAGACTATGGAGTGCATGCGTTGTGCTAACGTAGCGTCGCTGTGTCCAGCATTCACGCGCGTCAGCGGTACATTTGAGTATATTGGGCCCATCATGATGCACTCGCGGCCATTTTGCTAGCTCCACATATACAAAATTTGGTGCTACGTGACGTCAATGGATGACGAAAGTATATGACTGGTGCAAACATGATAATCCCGACACGCGTGTCATGTAAGAATATGAAAACATACCACGCTTATAGCGTGCTCGCGGCCGTTTTGTTAGCTCCACTTTTACTAAATTTGGTATCGCGTGACTTGAATAGATGATGAAGGTAAACGACATATCCAAGCGTGATAATCATGACACGGATGTTATGGCATTATATACCTCCACCTCGTAACGTGGTGGTGATTTTAAAGTGATATATCAAATTTTGCCCCGCCGTGGTGGTCTAGTGGCTAAGGTACTCGGCTGCTGACCCGCAGGTGGCTGGTTAGAATCCCGGCTGCGGCGGCTGCATTTCCTATGGACGCGGAAATGTTGTAGGCCCGTGTGCTCAGATTTGGGTGCACGTTAAAGAACCCCAGGTGATCAAAATTTCCGGAGCCCTCCACTACGGCGTCTCTCATAATCATATGGTAGTTTTGGGACGTTAAACCCTACATACCAATACCATATACCAAATTTTCTCCTTCGTGCTTCGCCTATCATCGATTCCCACTGTACGTGGGAGCTGACAATTTTTTATACACATATCTCCCTTCCCCCTTACTCATTATTTATTCGCTCTATCCCCTTTTCGCTTCGATTTAAAACTTGTACAATAACTAAGCAGGTTACAGGCGCACAAATAATACTTCGATGGGCAATTTTTTTCTCGATGCATATGAATATTGGTTGTAGCACAGGTAGAGACATATGTCGCTTGATTTGTACTAGGCGTTTCGTGCGGAACAGCTCGACGTGAGATATGATCATCTGCACCTGGCGGACGCCTCATTGACTCCTCGCGCTGGCTAGATGGGCCTAATTTACGTTCACGACACAGATCTTTAGTTTTTACTGAAGTTTCAGATGCTGCTATGTTTAGGCACAACTGCTCATTCGAGTGATAGTCACAGTCATTTGCACAATGTTGTTTTCCTTGAATTGCGCGCGCATACCTTTTGCGATTTCTCACCAAGCGAATAAAAGGACTTACATGTCGTAAAGATTGTTGCGCACACTAAGCAGCCGTGATGCAAGCACTCCATCCTGGGATCATGAATTGACGCGGCAGCTGCGAGGTCAGGAAACAGGAGTCTTTTTGTAGTTCGTGCAAACTAAAAAAAACATGAATTCCGGAATCGCATCACGTCACGCATCAACACATTCAAAAGATCCTCTCTCTTCCTAATATATTTCTCAACAATTCCCCTCTCTTCCTTATCTTCAAGCCTCTCTCGCCATTCGCGGGGGCAGAGTGGCATGTTGTAAATTACAACAGTTGAACTGCACCTCCCATTGAACAGAAGGATAATCGCGAGTTAGGAAAGTTGGTGGATGTTAATCGTAGACTATTTTACAGCGAAACGGGTTAGGTACCGGCAGCGCTGGGCCCCTTTCCTGTCCGTATCTGAGCAAGTAAAGTGGACGACCCTTCACACGGACGCATGCAAATGAAATTATCAGCCTTGCTTTAATAAAATACGCGTATGTATTGTCTTTTGATATAATAGGAGCGAATTAAAAAAATCAGAACAACACATGTTTGCAGTTATTCTGTCATATATATTTTTTACATCATCCGTGCATACAGTGATGAGCGTGAAAAAAAATATTGAGTTCATCATTTTTAGTCGTGAATGTCGTCGCAGAGATGCTTGCCTGAGTTTTTATAGCGATCGTGGCATCGCACACATTGATAGGTTCAGGCCATAGAATTTCGTACTATACTCTAGAGGGAACTCTGGCGCTAGTGTCTATGGGAGCTGCAACGCGCGGCGCTTCAGCGAGCATGGGAATGATGGGTAGTACACACATTTGTCTAATTTTCGTACTTATGGCCTGCTTCTGACTCCGTATGTGTTCGTGTGGCTTAGAGCCGTTTCTTCACAAAAAATAAATGAGCAAATCTTCAGCGTTTGCCCTTCACAACCTTATTATTTTAGGCTTATCATTTTGAATCGAGTCACAAAGTTCAAAAAGGTTCGTTCTTTCCTTCAAAACAAAACCATAACCAGCAACAAACGAAGCCGCAAGTACGATTTGCCACCCGCAAGTACGAAGACTAGGCAAATGTGTGTACTAACCATCATTCCCATGGTCACCGAACGATCGCAGCGCCACAGTCTCCTCTAGTCAATTTCAGGAAACTCTATGGTTCAGGCTACTCGTGGGGTGTGGGATAAAGCGTACTGTGCTCAGTTTCTGTGTTTGCACGACTCCGTTACTCACTGACTCTTGTGATGCCATGATTCTGCTTCAGACTGTCTTTTTTGTGTTTTTTTGTAAAAAAAAAACAACGTGAAGGAAACTGTGAAGCTGCCTCGTGGACGTATGTACACCAAGCCAGCGCAGCTGACACTATACCAAGTCCTGCTGAAGGCCATATGTGCCAAGAAGTACCTGGAAGTGGGTAAGTAGACGTGATCGGGACATCAATTGACGTGTCGGAGGCTGCTTTAGTGATTTTTGCAACAAAAAAAAAAAAAACACACTCTCCCTGCATGTTGCACAGCTATTTTCCACATGACGCCCATCTACGCAAAAAAGTGTTGCGGCCCAGCAAAGCTCGTATAGGTTACTCATA
The DNA here is from genome assembly GCF_043290135.1 of Rhipicephalus microplus. Classification (NCBI taxonomy): domain Eukaryota; kingdom Metazoa; phylum Arthropoda; class Arachnida; order Ixodida; family Ixodidae; genus Rhipicephalus; species Rhipicephalus microplus. Next base: position 69,665,134 of record NC_134710.1, read on the forward strand.
AGTGCAATTTTCGTCGTTTTTTTCCTTGATTCTGTTTTTTTATGCTTTATTTATGGTGAATTTTATGTACCCCCCCCCCCCCCCCTGTTCCATGCTCTTCAGGGCCTGTAGGGTATTATGAATAAATAAATAAATCTTGCTGTGTAAGGGGGGGGGGGGTTGAACATTCTGTGGTCGGCAGCTAAGAACAAATAGAAGCTCCGCCCTCGGAGTCTGACGTTCATGTGTGCAAGAGAGTCGTGTTTGGTGGTTTCCATGCACACCTTAAGTACTTTTCGGCTAGTGCTAATGTAAGTACTACGCATACTGAGTAATAAAAGCTTGTCGTCCATACTATATGTATTGCATATAGGCAAAACAGAGACATCGGAATCTCTGTACAAAAGTGGCAGGAAGTTTTCATTTGAAAACCAGAGACATAAGATTATGTAACTGCGCAAAAAAAAAAAAAAAACGGTAAGGTGGGCGAGTTTCACCAGCTCGCCCACCTTACCACTCTTCTACTAGCATGCGTCGGTACAGGAAAATCATCTACGCGAAATACGCGAAAAGTGCTTGACGTCATTGGAAGTGAGCAAATGCGGTTGGGTATAGGAAATACATGCAAATTGTACATTTGTTAGTTGTAGCCCGTTATAGAACCGTGCGCGTATCTTTCGAATGCACCTATGAAATGGGCTTGGTCAACGGCAAGGAGCGCCGAATGACCGGACAGCACGAACGCGTTTCCTGCCTCGTGTGCGCTCCAGACTGGTCGAGGTCGACACCCAACCACCGCAGAAATAGTTTGTTCGTAATGTCGAATTCTAGCCAACATCAGGATGATTGTCGCATCCCCACGAAAAAGCCCGCAGAGATTAAATTCAGGCTATATTGACTTTCATCGCTAGAATGCATTGTGCTAAAATTGGGCGCTTATTCACTTTTCTCTACTGAGTTTCACACGAATGAAAATGGCATTTTTTCTTATCAATTAAGCGTATTTTGTATAAGTTGAAAGGAATTAGTATAGACCAGGTACTGAGCTTGTATACTGAGCTTCAATTGAAGCAGTGTACGGGACTTGATATTCGGCCTCTATTGTGTTAAGTCAAAAGCACCTGGTACGCAAGCGTGTTACGCAATCGTCAAAAATGGTGGCTAGGTTTTTGCGCGCGTAGACACAGGCTATTTACGACTCTTCTTTAACATGGCTGCTCAAATAGTGTGTTTTAGAAGCGTTACTCAATTATTAAACATTTCTAAAGTCTTACGGCTTAAATATTTTTTTTAATTAAGAAAAGATTTTTCTTGAATCCCGAATCGCAGCTTCCTGCCACTTTTTGATATCAACAGCAGCCCTCAAGTTAACAATTAAAAAGTAAATAATTCTGTTCATTATTCATAGTATTGTAACATTAGGAGTGAAACGTATTTGCACCTCAACCTAGAGCTCATGACAGGTGAAAGTCAACATTTTTTTAACAGAAAAATTGTATTATCTAAAAAGAAGGGGAAGAAAAAAAAAGAGACGCCATGCATGTGTCCAATTCCTCAGGGTATGTATGTGTCGTTTAGTATGAAGGCTCAAACAAACTGTATGTGGGCACCTACTCGGAAGTGGATCGGAGTGTCCGTGTTTCTGCTACATTTCTCATAGTCCAAAGCTCTGTATATGCTGAACGCGATCATGTTCATGTCGGCGCAGGTGTGTTCACTGGCTGCAGCGCGCTGTCGGCCGCCCTGGCGCTTCCTCCAGACGGTCTCGTACGGGGCCTCGACATCAACCAAGAGACCGCCAA